>NC_141770.1:3568750-3892500 GCF_051362555.1 Lingula anatina
TCCCCGCGGGGAATCTCACTAGATTACTTTCAGATAATCCGACTTAAATGTCCGTCCCGCCTACTACAAGCTGTAAGAGGGTAATTAACTTTCGTGTCCGCCCGGCTGACAGCTATTTAGCGTGAACCCCCAGAGAGTTAGGTCGATCTTAAGTAGGTCGATCTAATCTATGGAAATGGGGTGATTGTGTTAGTGCAGAAAATTTCTTTCACACCAGATGACAAGTGAAAACTTTAATAAGATTTGTTAAGCATCATTAATTATCATTAAGATCATCATCATTACAAATCTCTGATATGAGCATCACTTCCGGTCAGTCATATATTACTTCAGGAGACCTTATTTGCATATAAGAGAAAAAATGATTTTTGTCTGATTTTGGCTTGTTTCCAATTTTTTCATTACTTTCAAAAAGTAATGTCCCCTTAGGCTCACAAATCGGAACACTTTTGAGTCATATGC
This sequence comes from Lingula anatina, assembly GCF_051362555.1. Lineage (NCBI taxonomy): Eukaryota > Metazoa > Brachiopoda > Lingulata > Lingulida > Lingulidae > Lingula > Lingula anatina. The sequence goes on from NC_141770.1 coordinate 3,569,213, forward strand.
ACTGATTGTAAATTGTGTAATTAGAATTTTTTTTAATATCACAGACGTGTATCACGTTTTCACTCCACAGCCATAAAACTCATTGATAGCTGCATGGGTATAAAAGTAGGTCAATTGCCTGTATAAAATTACGATTATTGAATTTTTAGTCTGGACCGTTTTAGGGGGGAGACAGAAGTGGAAAATGTATCAAGATGCCAGCAAAATATTTTGGATGCACGGGGCTACTGAAAAACAAAGTATGTTGCAAAATTTTACAGAAAAGAGTAAAACTAGTCCATATCTCCAGATTCACCATGTAGAACTTTATAGATGCCAAGGTCCCTCTCTATTTCATCTGACTCTCCCTAAAATGTTTTAGACCGCGTTAACTGTGGTGGCAGACGCTGATGCTCTGAAGACGACTCATTGCATTCACACAAGGGGGTAAAGGTTTTCTAATGAAATGCTGTATTTTATTACATATGACGAATTGCGTGATAAAGGAAGGAAAATTGGCTTTTTTAAAATTTATGTTGACTAAGTGTAATACAAGACACTGATATTTCTTCTCATAATTGACAGAATAAAGAAACGCAGAAGGACATAACCTATCTCCCCTTACATGGCATATCCTATCTGTGAACTTGATCTACTTTAGCATTCACTCCTACAAACGCTGTGTGGTATCAGTAGAAAGGGGGCGTATTTTTTTTTTTGGGGGGGGGAATAATTTTACTACAGCGTTATGTTTTTACTCATATTTTACTCATTTTATATATTATATAATAAAACATTTTTTAAAGAAATTCATAGACCTGAATTAAGAGCGTTGGCGACGGTTTTGTATCCAAGCCCACAGCTGTTAATTATGCTGGTCTGCACATTCCGTACTTTATTACAATTTTGATCTGATTTGTTTCTTTGATGATGATTTAGCTAGGACAACAGTTTACCGACGCACAACTTTAAGCATTGGATTTGCCGCCCGCCCCCCCATCCCCTTCGTGCCTGGCTGTATGTGTGTGTGTGTGTGTGTGTGTGTGTGTGTTTGCGTGCGGGCACACTCACGTGCGTTGTATAGAAAAATAATTCTAACATTTTTCCTCTCTCTTTGTTTTAGTAAGTCTTTCGATGAACACGAAAATCGAGTCAACACCTGTGCTTATCATACTTAATGGGTACAATTGGGACGAGAAAAGTAAAGAGATGTAGCTACTCCGAGCACATATTTTTAAGCGTAAGTTGTGTGTGTAAAAGAGAGAAAAAAATATCGTATCGTAACCGCAAATATTTCACAGCGTAGTGGATGTAAAAGAGAGAAAAAAATCGTACCGCAGCAGGGTGTTGTAAAAGATTTTAAATCCTTTAATCATTTTGAAAAATGACAGAAAAGGAATTGTGTTAAAAAAAGAACCTGTCGCCGCTATTTACAGCACCTTTTTTTATGATAATACATGTAACATGGCTATAGCAATAGTACAAGTAAGATAAGATAAAGTAAGAATTTATTCAGCCTATAAAAATATTTAAATATAAATATCGGCAATCGTTATCCTTTGAGAGATAAAACTAAGATAAAACACTGGACAATAAAAAAATTATGAACTAGGCCTAAAAGTGGAATTAATAAGATTTAAAAAAACTTCTTAAAACCGTTACTGCCCTTAAAAGTCGGAAGTCTACTATTGCTGGATAAAAATTTGAAAAGAGAACATCCTGGGTGGGTGGGATCCCCATAATTCATTTTGTTGTTTTCTCCATTCTGTCTTTAGTGATACCATCCAGTTGGGGGAGATCTCTTCCAATTATTTTACTGGTAATGTTAATAACGTTGGGGTGTTTTCCCCGTTCCTCCACTGTAGCCACCAGATGCATTAAATGTTAAATACTCTCAATATAGAAGTATATATATTGAAGCTCGGATTGCATTTAACAACTATAAAGTAGATCTTTCAAGGTTCATCAATATATATATATACTCCTATTTTTATCAATATCTATACGGTGGATCAACATGAATACTCTCAATATTACACGTATAAAAGTTAATTAAAACGGGCTCATTATCTGTAAAAGTTGCAAGTGATCTAGAAAGCCGTTGTCGTCTAAAGCAATACTTCACTTTTAATGTGAAGTCCTAGAAGTTTGAACTATATATCTATTGTATATAAACATGAACATAATTGAATATTAATGCAAAACTGAAGTTGTCAGTAATTGAGCCGTGAAATGTCCATATAATTTAGCGTGATCTGTGAAGCACCTCATTCCCGTGGCTCGTAAATGCGGCTTTTTATTCTTTGTCCTTCGTGAAACAAAGCCTTATACCCGGCAATTCGTTACCCGCTACTAGGGCCGCAGTTATTATTGTCGACTTTTTTGCTGACTGAGAGCCAAAATGACTGTCTATATTTATCTAGAGACATATCTGTGAATATCTGTGGAAAATCTATCTGTTGCCCTGGTAGAGGGTAGAAATTCTCAGGATTTGCAGGATTCAATTCTCAGATAATTTTCAGGATTTTCAACTGGTATTGTCAGTGTTATATGCATAAAGTTTTGTTTCCTGTGATTTGTAAATTAATGATTTTCTTTCCCATGAACTATGATCACCCCTCCCTAATGGTACCCTCAATTAAGAAAAGAAAGAAAAACAAAACTCATTTGATTACAAAAAATTAATATATTATCATAAAATTAAGAGAATGACATTTTGCAGTTTTTAACTGGCTTCTTCAGAGGCAATGATAGTTCTGCACTGACGACCCTGAAAAATAAAAGATGAAAATATTACAATGTAATTCAGTTAAAATGTGTATTCATTTAGGTGTAATTGGATGTTGACAGTAACTCTACAACAACCAGCTCCTGGCTGCTATTATATAATTACTGCTTTCATGTACAGTTTTACCAGCTGTTTGACATAATTTTCCTCTAAAAAAACTGAAAGCTTACTTAGTTATGATACCATCAAAACAAAGAGACAAACAAAAAGAACTTCTCTGTAAATGTATAATTAATGTATTCTTTTAAAAATACTGTTGACTTTTCTTCATTTCTTAATGTCTGAAGAGTTAAGAATTTAATTAATAATAATAACAACAACAACAACAACAAAAACAATAATAATAATAACCATTTATGTCCTTGGCCTGCGTCTGAAGCAAGACGTGAACAGATTCAATAGCCTCCTCCACCTAGATTGGCGGCGATTCTTTGGAGCTGAAATGTATAATACAATATTCCTTACTAAGAATATATAAGAATATAATGTTCAATAAATAGTCAATGCAATATCATATTTCGTGTATGAAGCTCAAATGAACACTTTTACCAGTATTTGGAATAAACAAAATTGCCAAGTATCATTTTAAACTTGCCAAAAGCACAAACTGTGTTGGCACAACATAAGGAGAGAGAGAGAGAGAGAGAGAGAGAGTGTGTGTGTGTGTGTGTGTGTGTGTGTACATGCACAATCACATTCCATCAGTGTAATAAATAGACCCCTATTCTATTGACCCTACTGTCTTACCTCTCTCCTTCACATCCACTGTCACAGGTTTTGTGTCTTTGATATTGACTGAAGAAAGACAGGAAAACAAATGAAACATTTCATACCTGTGCACAACAAGAATTCAATACATTACTTTACAAAGACATCGATTCATTCAAAGATTTAGATCACTGAACAGAGAATTTAAACTCAGTGTTTGTGCATGAAAGTCTCCCCCCTAAAGTCCATCTGTGTGTGTTTACATTTTTAAGTGTGTTAAATGAATTCCCATTAAATTGTCCTAAGCTTATTGCCTTACCTTTTTCTTTGATGCCCTCAGCATCTGACACACTCTTTGTGTCTTTGATATTGGCTAAAGAAAAAATGATATCAAATAAAAACTAAACATTCCATATCTGTGCATGTTCAAATAGGATTCAGTATTACAATTTATGGAAGACACATTCAAATCTTTAAATGACTTAAAAATAAATCATCTTCTTAAGTATGCTAAAGACTTTGCTTGAGCAGCATGCTTGTGGTGTGTATGTGCATACGTATGTGTGTTTGTTAGTGTATGTGTGTGTGCATGCATGTTTCATAAGTATATTAAAAGTCATAACTATTTTACTGAGATTCCTGTCTTACCTATCTCCTCAATACTTAGGGTCTTTACAAGTGTTACATTGTTTTTGTCTTTCAGTTTGGTATCAACTGTGTGTGTGTGTGTGTGTGTGTGTGTGTGTGTGTGCATGAACATGCACTATTACATGTCATCAATGTAATAAATAGATCCCTATTCTATTGACCCTGCTGTCTTACCTCTCTCCTTCACGTCCTCTGTCACAGTAATTGTTGTGTCTTTGACATCAACTGAAGGAAAAAAAGAACACAAATTCAACATTCCATGCCCATGCACAACAAGGATTCAATACCATAGTCAAAGATGTATTCAAGGATTTAGATCACTGAACAGGGAATAAAAACACAATGTTTGTAAGGGCTGGATCTCGTGAGATTTTCTGACAGTCTTGCAAATTATGTTTGTTGATCCATCCTCCATTGTGGACTGTCTTCTGACAAAAAAATTAAATCCCCATCAATGTAAACTTCTAACCATCTTGCAGAAGACCCAGAAGATGGCCTCAATTTGCCCCTGTTTGTGTCTGAGAGCCTGTTTGTGTGTGTATAATTTTTTAAGTGTGTTAAATAAACACCTGTTAAATTGACCTTACTGTCTTACCTCTCTTCTCGCTGCCCTCAGCATCTGACACACTCTTTGAGTCTTTGAAATCCACTAAAGAAAAAATGATATTTTAATAATATTTTAATATTTAAAAATACAAACTTAACATTCCATATCTGTGCATGTTCAAAAAGGATTCTGTAGGCCCATTACACTTTGATGAAGACACATTCAATGATTTAACTGACTTGAAAATAAATAAATAATCTTCATAAGTATGCTAAAAAATGCTTGCAGTGTGTATGTACATGTGTATGTGTGTTTGTTAGTGTATGTGTGTGTGCAAGTGTATAAAAATTCATTATTATTTTACTAAGATTCCAGCCTTACCTAGTTCCTCAATGCTTAGGGTCTTAACAATTGCTACATTATTCTCTTCTTTGGTATCACTTGAAAGAACAGAATTGAATTTTAAGTAATACCATTTATGTATGTTGGAGTATGTTGGAGACAAAGAGAAGCGTGTTAGTCTGTTAATCTGATTGTATTCAGTGAGAGTTTCCATGGAGTTAGTGCACATTAGCTAGGTCTCCAAATTCATTGCCAACAGCCCCTGAGGATCCAGACTTGCACCCTGAGAGTCAGGGTGTTGTTGTAATTTTATTTCATGAATCCTTCCTAAAAGATAAAAAATGCATCAAGTTGATTGAATAGAGCAATGGTGTGGACTTACCACTTGTGTGGACTTCAGGCTTGTACATGTAGTCCCACTCTGGAATAAGATGAGACATTTATTTATTATTTACAAGTTATGATATACACTAAAATAAAGTCTTAAATGTATTTGACAATATTAAAGGACCATTTCATCATTTTTCTACAGTTTTTTATGGGATAGTGAGATTTCCAAATGTTGTACATGACAGATTTAAAAGGTTACGAGAATTATGAGTTCAAGCACCTTTTATTTCCATGTCCAGTTCTTCCCAAGTACAGGTCACTTCCATGCTGTCCTTAGTGGTCACCTGGAGGCACCTGTTCCTAAAGGGTTCAGGCTCCCATGTCCAGCCAGACCCACGGTGGTAAGGCTGAATAAATTTAAAGAATGAATGAATGAATGAATGAATGAATAAATGAACGAATGAACAAACAAACAAACAAATAAATTACTTGATGATATGTTAATGTCTAAAATGAAAAGTAAAATGTTAATATATACAATAAATGATAGATCAAATACACCAGAAGAAATGAATGAAGGTATGAATAAATAAATACTTAAACGTATAGGATTTTAATTTTTCTTTTCAATTTGAAAGATTATCATTTTTACCTCAGATCATTATTTTTGTAAAAAAAAAAAAAGTTTCATACTTACATTTGTGGCTTAATGAATTTCCATACCATATTTGAGCCCTTGGGCAGGAGAAACTCTGCCCTGAGAGATGGGACTCCCATATCAGTGAACCTTGACAGGTTCACTCCTCACTGGGGGTCCCATCCCCCGAGGGCAGTTCCCCTGCTCACCACTTTTGCTTTCAATAAATTGTGTTTTAAAACAATTCTGACTGTGGCCATGGCTGCTAAAAATAAAAAGAAGAAATAAAATAAAACAGAAAGAAATCCTATCAATATATCTTTTTGATATTTACACTACAGACATTCAAATTGATCACTGGGATAATAACTGTTCGTCTTGGCCAAAAAATGAATTTTCCTGAAGTAAACAAATTTCCCATACTTACCAATGGTTAATGAATCCATTTTTACATTCAAAGTTAGTCCCTGTTTTTTTTCCTAAAAAGTTTTTTTTTGTTATAATTTCATATTACAGAGTAAAGCCATCTATGGAGTTCACGTGGTCCGCTGACAAGCTCAGATATCAGAATAATAGCTATAGCTGCTGTTTTTGAGGTAAAACGGATTATATTATATTATATTATATTATATTATATTATATTATATTATAATTTATTATATTATATACGAGTTGTTCACAATGTATTTATTGTAAAATATAGATCTCATACAAAGAGTTAATTATTATCCCTTTAATTAATGTGAATAAAGAAAGATATATATCTATCTTATTTTCATATTATGAGCAAATAAAATGTTTTTTTTATTATTTTAAGTAACAAAAAAATAATTGCAAGAGTAGTTTTAGGCCCATATTGTATTATAAAACACATACAGTCTGATTATACAAACACACACACAACTCACGAGCACACTGTTCTTCTTTATTAATTTCAATTCCCATATCTGCTGTCATCTGCAATATGTACAATAAATAAATGAAATCATGTTAAACAAGATACAAATCATGGAGTTCTGTATCTTAATTTGGTAGTTTGTGATGTATGCATTTGTACCATTATCAGAATGATCAGCAAAACGTGTGACATGAATTTTTTAAGAATAAAAATCAACCACATAAAAAATCATGAACAGGTAAAAAGGCGCTGTGTGGGCTTACATTGAACTTGCTACAGAATTTCAGTATTGAATAAAAAATAAAACTCACCAGCGACTGTGTAGACATTGTCTCTTTGCTTTGTTTACTAAAACAATAAACAGGAATAATTATTGTATAAAAGAATTTCATTGGACGGTTCCTGTATTGTTTCCTTAACTTTAAACCAATCAGATTGACACTTCCTTGAAGCTCTCGACCTTGAGTCTTTCTACTAAATATCGCAATATATATCACCCTGGTCATATCTATTGCGGTTCCAGAACTCTCTCCCTCCTCGCACGAGTTTCTTAGAAAGCAGGCGGTGAACCTGTTGCTGATACTGGCCGCAGTCCTTTACAAATCCTAAGTCTCACCTCTTGCATAGCGCCATCTATACTAAACAATTTTTATATGGCGTAGACTAGGCAAGGGGTGACGCTGAAAAGTCGGAATTTTCATCAAACGTTCTGCACACTGAGTTTCACCATACATCAGGACACTTTTCTTAGATGGTTTTGTTATAGATTCTATTGACAAACTTAATCGGTGAATTCAGGATGAGACATCTAAAGTGACGGACACATATGGTATCGGCTGTGTCAGTTGTTCACTGTTCACATCACGATGCAATGTGCTGGTGAAGATTTTACAAAATGCTTCAGAATGTTGACGCTGCAGATTAAAACGCTCTTGGAGATCTAGCAAGATTGCACGCAGTCATCTAGTTCAGTTTTGTCATTTCCTTTTCATCTGCAATTACCCAATGCCTTATGAAGGTGAGGAAATAAAATGAAGAACTAACGTTATTCCTTCTTATATAATTTTTAAGTGGGCCTTTTTTTGTTTCTTTTGAGTCATCAGTCGAAATAGTAATATATATGAACTTAACTATGAATAACTAAAACTTCCCATGGCGTGTCCACTTACGTGAACTAGCACTACCATCCTGAGTTTCAGAAAGCACCATAAACCCACCTCTTTAATATCACTACTGGTACAGTGTATGCTTGAGCGTTGACTTACAACAACACTTTTTTTGGAAAATTTATTTTTATAAAGTATTTCTTTGCAGTTTATTTGATACTTGGACATAATAAGAGAAGGACATGAAACGCTGAGCAAGATCAAAGGATAATCAGCTTTAAGAGAGCTCTTTGCAAAACCATGTGCATTCGGATCACATGACCTCCTGTACAGGAAGCGAGCATATTGCAGTTGTCAATGACCTTTTGTGTCATTGGGGCAGGTAGTTGGCGATAACTTGAGTCAATCCTTCGGGTGGATAAAGACAATAAACTTAAAGAGATTTACTTAAAAGTATAAATACAATTTGTTCTGTCAATTTGGAAGCTGTGTGAGAATTTGATATGTTTGTTCATGAAGGAATTCAAAATGCCCTTTGTGGTAAAGGCAATCTTGTTTTGAGCTATCAAAACAGCTTATCTGAGACAATGGGCAAATGTTTACCCGAACGCACATAGCTTCAAAGGAAGATGCCGCGTTTCACGTCCTTTCCTTTTTATGTCCAAGTTTGATGTAAGTCTAATATTCTGGATCTTGAGGAAAAACCCTGGTCATTGACTATTTTTTCTTTTCCAGTTCATCATCTGACTCCACACTACACTGTACTACACTGTACTATGAGGCACAGGACTATACTGCCACAATGGAACACAATGACTCCAGACTACTACACTGTACTAGGAAGCAGAGGACTATACTGCCACAATGGAACACAATGACTCCAGACTACTACACTGTACTAGGAAGCAGAGGACTATACTGCCACAATGGAACACAATGACTCCAGACTACTACACTGTACTAGGAGGCACAGGACTATACTGCCACAATAGAACACAATGACTGCAGACTACTACACCGTACTAGGAGGCATAGGACTATAATGCCACAATGGAACACAATGACTCCAGACTACTACACTGAACTAGGAGGAACAGGACTATATTAAAATAAAAATAATAAAACACAATGACCGCAGGCATATTTTCAAGATGGTCAGATAACAATATGAGTTTCATAAATCTTCATAAGTAGATCCCATTGTCTTCTGGATCTTTACATATTTCAGTGAATTTTTGAATCTGTAATGCTGCTTAATCACAGCCTTTCAGCAAGTTTTTCATCTTGTTCAATGTAATGCCTGATATTTAGGTGAATTTGTGCTGCTAATGATGTAAGAATTTTGATGTAAATTACCCAGGTATTTTAATGCTTTGTCAAAGAAAGTGAAGGAACAGTTTTAAGACACTTGAAAATAAAGTAGATTGTTTTAAAGATGTATTTTTTATTCTCTTCCTGTGGATCACACATGTCCTCCATATATGTTTGTATGTGGTAATATTGTTGCTGTATCAACTTAACTTGGAGATGTTACCACAGCAATGACTGTAGTAATGACAGTAATGAGGAAGGGTGTAGTAAGTATTGCTTAGAATGAAGATGGATATCAAAGAAATGGGTTGTCAAGTAGTGGGTAACGACCTTACTGAAGCTGTAAATATTGTCAATTTAGTAAACTCGGGGAATTTAGAGATGAGTAATGGGTGCATTTGACCAGAAAATATCAACTTCTTTGTTTGACAACATGATATAAAATTATGTTCCAGCTTTAAAGTACAGATATTGGTCCATTTCTAAAACTGTTGCAAAGCTGATTCATATACTGCTATTGAAAAAGTTGTATGTAGTCACCTGTTATCAATTCCAGCATTCCCAACTTGTCCACATAGGGTGCCATTCACTCTCAGCAGGTTGGCTGTCATGGATCACATTTGGCATTGATAGCAAGAAGAAGTCTTGTATGTACAGTATAGGTAATTTGCAATCTCCTACACAAACAAACTCAAATCATTACATTTGCTGTTTTCTTTGAGAGTAAATAGTACATTGCAATATTGAAATATTTCTTTTCAAATTGATTAATTCTCTCTTTTCTGATTATCAATTTCCAATAAACTTGACACTTAAAAAAAGACAGACAACTGATCAGCTTATCACAGATTTTCATTGTTGTTAATCGTCATTTGTACAGATTTCAGAAACATTGGACAAGATTTTTTCAAAATTATTAAAGTTTAACTGTTTTGAGTCATGGGATTTGCCAGTGATTTAGGCACAAACAGCTGATCAGCTTATCATAGATTTTTATTGTTGTTAAACATCAGTTGAACAGATTTCAGAAACAAAGGACAGGGTTTGTTAAAGTTATTAATATTTAACTAATATTTAACTGGAATTTGTCAGTGTTTTCAGTGTAATTTTCAGCTTTCTCAAATCTTGCAAAATTATTAACATTTAACTATTTTAAGCCATGGAATTTGGCAGTGTTTTCAGTGTAATTTTCAGTTTTTTCAAAGATATTGTTGCAAGAAAATACTTTTAATTAGACACAGTCAAGAGATGATCTTATCACAGGTTTCTATTGTTGTTCAGCATCATTTGTACAAATTTCGGAAATATTGGACAACATTTGACAAAGTTATTAACGTTTAACTATTTTAATTTCCTGTGTTTTGCCAGTCTTCTCAATGTAAATTTCAGTTGTCCCAAATTTGTTGTCTTAAAAATCACTTTTCATTAGATACAGTCAACTGAGCATCTTATCACAGATTTCTATTGTTGTTAAGCATCATTTGTACAAATTTCAGAAATATTGGACAAGATTTGACAAAATTATTATCGATTAACTATTTTAAGTCATTGCATTTGCCAGTCTTTTCAATGTAATTTTCAGTTTTTTCAGTTATATTGTTCTTTTTCCAGAGTACCCTTACCATGAAAAAGCAGACAGTGAAAGACAGCACCAAGAGCAGCATTTTGTCTTATCCATGTGTACAATACATGATATGTGGCAAGATTTAGGACATTGTCAAATGTTGTGATAACAGCAACCTATTCCAGAAACCCATTGTAAGGAGTAATCTGCATCTGTCATTGATAGTAAGGAGAAGTCTTGTATGGGTATATATTGTTTTCCAGATAACAGTTATAGGTAATTTGCAACCTCTTACACACACAACCTCAAGTCATCACATTTGCTATTTTATTTTATATTCACATTGCAAAATTATAAACATTTAACTATTTTAAGCCATGGAATTTGGCATTGTTTTCAGTGTAATTTTCAGTTTTTTCAAAGATATTGTCGCAAGAAGATACTTTTTATTAGACACAGTCATTTGATCAGCTTATCACAGATTTTTATTGTTGTAAAGCATCATTTGTATAATTTTCAGAAACACTGTACAAGATTTGACAAAATTATTAACGTTTAACCATTTTAAGTCATGGAATTGCCAGTCTTTTCAATGTAAATTTCAGTTTTCCCAAATCCGTTGTCCCAAAAAACACTTTTCACTAGATGCAGTCAACAGATCATCTAATCACAGATTTTTATTGTTGTTAAGCATCATTAGTACAAATTTCAGAAACACTGTACAAGATTTGACAAAATTATTAACGTTTAACCATTTTAAGTCATGGGATTTGCCAGTCTTTTCAATGTAAATTTCAGTTTTCCCCAAATACGTTGTCCCAGAAAACACTTTTCATTAGATACAGTCAACAGATCATCTAATCACAGATTTTTATTGTTGTTAAGCATCATTTGTACAAATTTCAGAAACACTGTACAAGATTTGACAAAATTTTTAACGTTTAACTATTTTCAGTCGTGGGATTTGTCAGTCTTTTCAATGTAAATTTCAGTTTCCCCAAATATATTGTCTCTAAAAGACACTTTTCAATAGACACAGTCAACTGATCAGCTTATCACAGATTTTTATTGTTGTTAAGCATCATTTGTAAAAATTTCAGAAATATTGGACAAGATTTGACAAAATTATTAACGTTTAACTATTTTAAGTCGTGGAATTTGGCAGTGTTTTTAGAGTAATTTTCAGTTTTCTCAAATATGTCATCTGAAGAAAATACTTTTCAATAGATAAAGGCAACTAATCAACTTATCACAGATTTTTATTGTTGTTAAGCATCATTTGTACAAATTTCAGAAATATTGGACTAGATTTGACAAAATTATTATCGTTTAACTATTTTAAGTCATGAGATTTGCCAGTCTTTTCAATGATATTTTCAGTTTTTTCAGTTATATTGTTCTTTTTCCAGAGTACCCTTACCATGGAAAAGCAGGTAGTGAAAGACAGCACCAAGAGCAGCACTATGTCTTATCCATGTGTACAATACATGATATGTGGCAAGATTTAGGACATTGTCAAATATTGTGATAACAACAACCCATTCCAGAAACCCATTGTAAGGAGTAATCTGCTTCTGGCATTGATAGTAAGGAGAAGTCTTGTATGGGTATATATTGTTTTCCAGATAACAGTTATGGGTAATTTGCAACCTCTTACACAAACAACCTCAAATCATCACATTTTCAATTTAATTTATAATCACATTGCAAAATTATAAACATTTAACTATTTTAAGCCATGGAATTTGCCATTGTTTTCAGTGTAATTTACAATTTTTTCAAAGATATTGTCCCAAAAAACACTTTTCATTAGACACAGTCATATGATCAGCTTATCACAGATTTTTATTGTTGTTAAGCATCATTTGTATAATTTTCAGAAACACTGGACGAGATTTGACAAAATTATTAATGTTTAACTATTTTAAGTCCTGGAATTTGCCAGTCTTTTCAATGTAAATTTCAGTTTTCCAAAATACTTTGTCCCAAAAAACACTTTTCATTAGATATGGTCAACAGATCATCTTATCACAGATTTTTAATGTTGTTAACCAGCATTTGTACAAATTTCAGAAACACTGTACAAGATTTGACAAAATTATTAACGTTTAACTATTTTAAGTCGTGGGATTTGTCAGTCTTTTCAATGTAAATTTCAGTTTCTCTAAATATATTGTCTCTAAAAGACACTTTTCATTAAACACAGTCATCTGATCAGCTTATCACAGATTTTTATTGTTGTTAAGCATCATTTGTACAAATTTCAGAAATATTGGACTAGATTTGACAAAATTATTATCGTTTAACTATTTTAAGTCATGAGATTTGCCAGTCTTTTCAATGAAATTTTCAGTTTTTTCAGTTATATTGTTCTTTTTCCAGAGTACCCTTACCATGAAAAGGCAGGCAGTGAAAGACAGCATCAAGAGCAGCAATATGTCTTATCCATGTGTACAATACATGATATGTAACAAGATTTAGGACATTGTCAAATATTGTGATAACAACAACCCATTCCAGAAACCCATTGTAAGGAGTAATCTGCATCTGGCATTGATAGTAAGGAGAAGTCTTGTATGGGTATATATTGTTTTCCAGATAACAGTTATAGGTAATTTGCAACCTCTTACACACACAACCTCAAGTCATCACATTTGCTATTTTATTTTATATTCACATTGCAAAATTATAAACATTTAACTATTTTAAGCCATGGAATTTGGCATTGTTTTCAGTGTAATTTTCAGTTTTTTCAAAGATATTGTCGCAAGAAGATACTTTTTATTAGACACAGTCATTTGATCAGCTTATCACAGATTTTTATTGTTGTAAAGCATCATTTGTATAATTTTCAGAAACACTGTACAAGATTTGACAAAATTATTAACGTTTAACCATTTTAAGTCATGGAATTGCCAGTCTTTTCAATGTAAATTTCAGTTTTCCCAAATCCGTTGTCCCAAAAAACACTTTTCACTAGATGCAGTCAACAGATCATCTAATCACAGATTTTTATTGTTGTTAAGCATCATTAGTACAAATTTCAGAAACACTGTACAAGATTTGACAAAATTATTAACGTTTAACCATTTTAAGTCATGGGATTTGTCAGTCTTTTCAATGTAAATTTCAGTTTCCCCAAATATATTGTCTCTAAAAGACACTTTTCAATAGACACAGTCAACTGATCAGCTTATCACAGATTTTTATTGTTGTTAAGCATCATTTGTAAAAATTTCAGAAATATTGGACAAGATTTGACAAAATTATTAACGTTTAACTATTTTAAGTCGTGGAATTTGGCAGTGTTTTTAGAGTAATTTTCAGTTTTCTCAAATATGTCATCTGAAGAAAATACTTTTCAATAGATAAAGGCAACTAATCAACTTATCACAGATTTTTATTGTTGTTAAGCATCATTTGTACAAATTTCAGAAATATTGGACTAGATTTGACAAAATTATTATCGTTTAACTATTTTAAGTCATGAGATTTGCCAGTCTTTTCAATGATATTTTCAGTTTTTTCAGTTATATTGTTCTTTTTCCAGAGTACCCTTACCATGGAAAAGCAGGTAGTGAAAGACAGCACCAAGAGCAGCACTATGTCTTATCCATGTGTACAATACATGATATGTGGCAAGATTTAGGACATTGTCAAATATTGTGATAACAACAACCCATTCCAGAAACCCATTGTAAGGAGTAATCTGCTTCTGGCATTGATAGTAAGGAGAAGTCTTGTATGGGTATATATTGTTTTCCAGATAACAGTTATGGGTAATTTGCAACCTCTTACACAAACAACCTCAAATCATCACATTTTCAATTTAATTTATAATCACATTGCAAAATTATAAACATTTAACTATTTTAAGCCATGGAATTTGCCATTGTTTTCAGTGTAATTTACAATTTTTTCAAAGATATTGTCCCAAAAAACACTTTTCATTAGACACAGTCATATGATCAGCTTATCACAGATTTTTATTGTTGTTAAGCATCATTTGTATAATTTTCAGAAACACTGGACGAGATTTGACAAAATTATTAATGTTTAACTATTTTAAGTCCTGGAATTTGCCAGTCTTTTCAATGTAAATTTCAGTTTTCCAAAATACTTTGTCCCAAAAAACACTTTTCATTAGATATGGTCAACAGATCATCTTATCACAGATTTTTAATGTTGTTAACCAGCATTTGTACAAATTTCAGAAACACTGTACAAGATTTGACAAAATTATTAACGTTTAACTATTTTAAGTCGTGGGATTTGTCAGTCTTTTCAATGTAAATTTCAGTTTCTCTAAATATATTGTCTCTAAAAGACACTTTTCATTAAACACAGTCATCTGATCAGCTTATCACAGATTTTTATTGTTGTTAAGCATCATTTGTACAAATTTCAGAAATATTGGACTAGATTTGACAAAATTATTATCGTTTA
Organism: Lingula anatina; assembly: GCF_051362555.1. NCBI lineage: Eukaryota > Metazoa > Brachiopoda > Lingulata > Lingulida > Lingulidae > Lingula > Lingula anatina. The sequence continues at coordinate 3,584,517 of NC_141770.1, forward strand.
ACTATTTTAAGTCATGAGATTTGCCAGTCTTTTCAATGAAATTTTCAGTTTTTTCAGTTATATTGTTCTTTTTCCAGAGTACCCTTACCATGAAAAGGCAGGCAGTGAAAGACAGCATCAAGAGCAGCAATATGTCTTATCCATGTGTACAATACATGATATGTAACAAGATTTAGGACATTGTCAAATATTGTGATAACAACAACCCATTCCAGAAACCCATTGTAAGGAGTAATCTGCATCTGGCATTGATAGTAAGGAGAAGTCTTGTATGGGTATATATTGTTTTCCAGATAATAGTTATAGGTAATTTGCAACCTCTTACACACACAACCTCAAGTCATCACATTTGCTACTTTATTTTATATTCACATTGCAAAATTATTAACATTTAACTATTTTAAGCCATGGAATTTGGCAGTGTTTTCAGTGTAATTTTCAGTTTTTTCAAAGATATTGTCGCAAGAAGATACTTTTTATTAGACACAGTCATTTGATCAGCTTATCACAGATTTTTATTGTTGTAAAGCATCATTTGTATAATTTTCAGAAACACTGTACAAGATTTGACAAAATTATTAACGTTTAACCATTTTAAGTCATGGAATTGCCAGTCTTTTCAATGTAAATTTCAGTTTTCCCAAATCCGTTGTCCCAAAAAACACTTTTCACTAGATGCAGTCAACAGATAATCTAATCACAGATTTTTATTGTTGTTAAGCATCATTAGTACAAATTTCAGAAACACTGTACAAGATTTGACAAAATTATTAACGTTTCACCATTTTAAGTCATGGGATTTGCCAGTCTTTTCAATATAAATTTCAGTTTTCCCCAAATACGTTGTCCCAGAAAACACTTTTCATTAGATACAGTCAACCGATCATCTAATCACAGATTTTTATTGTTGTTAAGCATCATTTGTACAAATTTCAGAAACACTGTACAAGATTTGACAAAATTTTTAACGTTTAACTATTTTCAGTCGTGGGATTTGTCAGTCTTTTCAATGTAAATTTCAGTTTCCCCAAATATATTGTCTCTAAAAGACACTTTTCAATAGACATAGTCAACTGATCAGCTTATCACAGATTTTTATTGTTGTTAAGCATCATTTGTACAAATTTCAGAAATATTGGACTAGATTTGACAAAATTATTATCGTTTAACTATTTTAAGTCATGAGATTTGTCAGTCTTTTCATTGTAAATTTCAGTTTTTTCAGTTGTATTGTTCTTTTTCCAGAGTACCCTTACCATTAAAAGGCAGGCAGTGAAAGACAGCATCAAGAGCAGCAATATGTCTTATCCATGTGTACAATACATGATATGTAACAAGATTTAGGACATTGTCAAATATTGTGATAACAACAACCCATTCCAGAAACCCATTGTAAGGAGTAATCTGCTTCTGGCATTGATAGTAAGGAGAAGTCTTGTATGGGTATATATCGTTTTCCAGATAACAGTTACAGGTAATTTGCAACCTCTTACACACACAACCTCAAGTCATCACATTTGCTATTTTATTTTATATTCACATTGCAAAATTATAAACATTTAACTATTTTAAGCCATGGAATTTGGCAGTGTTTTCAGTGTAATTTTCAGTTTTTTCAAAGATATTGTCGCAAGAAGATACTTTTTATTAGACACAGTCATTTGATCAGCTTATCACAGATTTTTATTGTTGTAAAGCATCATTAGTACAAATTTCAGAAACACTGTACAAGATTTGACAAAATTATTAACGTTTCACCATTTTAAGTCATGGATTTGCCAGTCTTTTCAATGTAAATTTCAGTTTTAAACATTTTTTCATTAGATACAGTCAACAGATCATCTAATCACAGATTTTTATTGTTGTTAAGCATCATTTGTACAAATTTCAGAAACACTGTACAAGATTTGACAAAATTATTAACGTTTCACTATTTTCAGTCGTGGGATTTGTCAGTCTTTTCAGTCTAAATTTCAGTTTCCCCAAATATATTGTCTCTAAAAGACACTTTTCAATAGACACAGTCAACTGATCAGCTTTTTCACAGATTTTTATTGTTGTTAAGCATCATTTGAACAAATTTCAGAAATATTGGACAAGATTTGACAAAATTATTAACGTTTAACTATTAGGCCAGTCAATAAACAACTTAGGTTGGAAAAAATTGGTGACAAAGGTTTCTCAACTGATTCTGGTCCGTTGAAGGCCCAATATAGCCCAAAAAATTTCCCCCATGAATCCCCCCATGGCAAAGTCTCATTTTCCACAAAAATCCAAAATGGCCGCTATTGAATGGAGTGGGTGGACTTGAAATCCATAACTTGGGATCCCAATGTCACAGAAACATGTTTTAAGTATCAAATCCTACTAAGTGAGGGATCCCCAATCTTTTGCAACTAGTCTCAAGGTCACTGGAGGTCAAGGTCATGACCTTATTACAAGATCAAGGCATTTTTGGAGAAAAAAACCCATAATGTCTATATGACAGTTTCCCAGTGTCACAGAAACATGTTTTAAGTACCAACTCCTACTAAGTGAGTGATCCCCAATCTTTTGCAACTAGTCTCAAGGTACTGGATGTCAAGGTCATGACCTTATTACAAGGTCAAAGCATTTTTGGAGGAAAAAAACCCTGTAATGTCTATGTGACAGTTTCCCAATGTCACAGAAACATGTTTTAAGTATCAACTCCTACTAAGTGAGTGATCCCCAATCTTTTGCAACTAGTCTCAAGGTTACTGAGGTCAAGGTCATGACCTTATTACAAGGTCAAAGCATTTTTGGAGCAAAAAAACCCATAATGTCTATATGACAGTTCCCCTGTTGTCATAGAAACATGTTATAAGAAACAGTATCAACCAAGTGGGACACTGCCAAACACTTGCAACTATTTTCAAGGTCACCAGAGACCAAGATTATGAAAAAATTTCAAGGGCATAGTATTTTCCAAGTGAATTATATCATATTATCTATAACTTGGTAACCGTACGTCACTAAAGCATGCATGTTTAATGTATCAATTCCTACTAAATGAGAAGTCAACAATCAATTGGAACTAATTTAAAGGTCACCAGAGGTTAAGGTTATGACCGCTAATTACAAGATCGTAAGATTTTCAAGCGAAATTCCATAATTTCTCAATTACCAAATGTTACAGAAAAGTGTTTAGCATGCCAATAATGCCTTGTAAATGGGGTCCTGTTTATCATTTGCAACTATTTCCAAAATCTAGGAGGTACAGGATTGACCTTATTGCAAGGTCATCATGAAATTTAACGAAAATTTGATTCTAGGGTGATCTAAGTACAACACATAAGATTGTTTAAGAGCAAAATATGCATCTCCATTTTTCATGACAAATGTTACATTTTATAGAGCGACCTGAGCCCATTGTTGTTTGATGTAAATACTTCATTTTAATACCGGTACTATTGGCATAAGCTCTCTTCTTGTCTGCCCAATGATTGACCTAAAGCCTTCTTGTCCCACCTTTGTATGTATGGTCTAATTTGAAGTATCTGTGTGCCATTGTAGAGAGGAGATAGTGGATACAGCACATTTATTTGCCCATTTAATCAGTATCTGTATTTGGTTGCTTTTATGACAACCAAAGGCTAGCCATTACTGAATTGCCAATGGTAAAATGTGTTGATTCTTAATGGTTGATTCAATACCTATAGCTCCGACTCTGCTCCATCATGGATGGGTGAGGTCTAAAAGCTATACCCTCTCCCAAGCCTACTGAGCATGCTGTCGCAAGTCGATACTTGGGTTAATTGGGTAATTTTAGGCTTCGTTCACATGCAATGTCTATTTTCTATTTTCTATTTTCTATTTTCGGTATGTCTTATGATCACGGTCTGTGCACTGAATATCCCGCCGCGTAATTACTGGCAGCGCGAGCCAGTTACTTATAGTAACTTATAGTAACTGGCTCGCGCTGCCAGTAATTACGCCGCGGGATATTCAGTGCACAGACCGTGATCATAAGACATACCGAAAATAGAAAATAGAAAATAGAAAATAGACATTGCATGTGAACGAAGCCTTAATGTGCTGAGTGGGAAATTAGTAACTTGTCTTGTGTGAAGACAAACTTGTAGATGGTGCCCTTTGAGCGTCATTTCAGCATCTGTTTTCCTAAATATCCCAATTATTGGTCCTGCAGTGGGATTCTGAAATAAGCAGCAGGCCACTTGCTGGGGAGAACTTGTTCACTACAAGTGAACTCTCTATTAGAAAGTGTAATGTTTTGGTCGACAAACTTTAAAGCTGCTGTTTTTTGGTGTGCTCATCTGTGTCAAAAGTAGTTATATGTTTTCATATCATGCCAGCTCCTGTCAGATTGGAGAACTAGTACTGAGACATGATCGCAAACTGGAAGTTTTTATCAGGTCTGTTAGGATAGGAAACTGGCTACAGGCTCTCACCACCATCCCTCGTTTACTTTGCTGCATCTCATTCAACAGTCATTATGACAAGCTAGCAGTCTCAAAAGGGGGGAGGGGGGCTTTTTTTCTGAAAAAAGTGGACCTAGAAATATTTGTGTACCAAGATAAAATTTTACCCAGAATGCCACTGGCTACAGGCCTGTATTTGATGGTCAAAGCACCAAGGACAAGGGACGTACAAACAGTTGTAGCTGTGGGCGAGGATCTAACACGTACGTAAAGGACTTTGTATCCTTCAGTTTGAAGCTCATCATGTAACTAGTCTTATGTAACTAGCCTTCTAACAAATATCAGTTGATCAGGTGGTAATAAATGCTTATTAATTGTTGTGCATTAATGCAGACTGCCTTATCCTCAAGTTGCATTGAAGTAAATAGTCCAACTTATCTGCAGAGGACACATTTGCCTTTTAACCACTGTCCATCATGCAGTCAAATTGTTCCTTGAATTTGTCCAGGAAAATGTATTTCACCTCTGAAAGGGACTCTTTTATTTGACCCATATCCCACAACTACATGTAGACCTACTGTTAGTATAGAGACCCACAGCTAGCAATTGTGATAAACTTGTGGCTAGTAAGTTTGAAGATTTGAGAGAAGCACTGGAAGTGTATATCAATGAGAAATCAAGATTTGATGGTTTTTAAAAGCTGGAGAGATGTTCAAAGTGTGTAGCAACCTGTCTTCTGGGCAAAAAGGTAAATACCATAAAAAGGTGCCATTCCACCTGGTTATATTTCCCCCCAGCCTGTGGCCAATATAAAACGTCCTCATTTCTAATTCCATAATATTTTATCTAAATGTTTATGTACCCAAAATGAATTAATTCCCCCATTGCAGTATTATAGAATGCTGTAATATTCCAATTTTTTACATGTCTTATATGAGGCTATGTACAATGGTTATTGTGTAAAAGGCTGTCTTTGCCCAGTATGAAACAAGTTTATGTCATGTTATTAAGCTTTAAAGGTCTCCCACATGTATCTGAAGTTTTTGAAGAAATGTAATTGCTCGACTCCTCCCTGCAATAGAATAGGAAGTTTTGAACAATGTAGTTCTGACATATAGTGGAATATTCACACAAGGTTCAGGTACTTCAATACTTGATGTTTTTTTTTTCACTTTTAGTTCCTGTATAATGTAAAATACAGCTTTATTTAAACATATATCTGTGTAACACTTAGTGATTTTGAAATGGGTACAGTATACCCTTAAGCCTTGTAAACCGAATGTCATTGATTTAAATGAGTACCATGCAGTAGTGCCGATGCCTTTTCTGTAATGAAATATTCTTTAAACAATCACCTGTGTTGTTTTTGATTAGTGTAAAATCAATTTTTCTTAAATGTTATAACAACCTTGTTATAAGGATATGACCCTGACCGCTGGTGATCCTAGAAATAGTTTCAAATGATCGGCAATATGTTACTTAGTATGAATCGATACTTTCAACATGTTTCTGTGAAATAGGGTTATCAAAATATAGACATGATGGCATTTTGTTCAAGCTTAAAATGCCATGACCTTGAAAATAAGGTCATGACATTGACCTCTGGTGGCCTAGAAAGCATTTACAAATTATTCGCAGAACCTCACTTAGTAGGAAATGATATTTAAACATGCTTCTGTGACATCCAATTACAAAGGTTTAGATAATATGGGAATTTTCTGCTCGCAAAATGCAGTGTCCTTGAAATTACGGGCATGACCTTGACCTCTAATGACTCTGAATAAATTTGCAAAAGATTGGTGGTGCACTATTCAATAATAGTTAAGACTAAAATATGTTTTTGTGACATTAGGTTACCAATATATGGACATCACGTCATTTTTTTGCTCGCAAAATGTATAGATCTTGTGATTAGGTCATGACCTTGACCTCCTGTGACCTTGAAAGTGGTTGCAAAAGATTGGGGATCCCTCACTTAGTAGGAGTTGATACTTTAAACGTGTTTCTGTGACATTGGGAAACTGTCATATAGACATTATGGGTTTTTTTTCTCCAAAAATGCCTTGATCTTGTAATAAGGTCATGACCTTGACCTCCAGTGACCTTGAGACTAGTTGCAAAAGATTGGGGATCCCTCACTTAGTAGGAGTTGATACTTAAAACATGTTTCTGTCACATTGGGTTCCCAAGTTATGGATTTCAAGTCCACCCACCCCATTCAATAGCGGCCATTTTGGATTTTTGTGGAAAACGAGACTTTGCCATGGGGGGATTCATGGGGGAAATTTTTTGGGTTATATTGGGCCTTCAACGGACCAGAATCAGTTGAGAAACCTTTGTCACCAATTTTTTCCAACCTCAATGGGGAAAATATGCTCGTTTACTGGCCTATATTTTAAGTCGTGGAATTTGGCAGTGTTTTTAGAGTAATTTTCAGTTTTCTCAAATATGTCATCTGAAGAAAATACTTTTCAATAGATAAAGGCAACTAATCAACTTATCACAGATTTTTATTGTTGTTAAGCATCATTTGTACAAATTTCAGAAATATTGGACTAGATTTGACAAAATTATTATCGTTTAACTATTTTAAGTCATGAGATTTGCCAGTCTTTTCAATGATATTTTCAGTTTTTTCAGTTATATTGTTCTTTTTCCAGAGTACCCTTACCATGGAAAAGCAGGTAGTGAAAGACAGCACCAAGAGCAGCACTATGTCTTATCCATGTGTACAATACATGATATGTGGCAAGATTTAGGACATTGTCAAATATTGTGATAACAACAACCCATTCCAGAAACCCATTGTAAGGAGTAATCTGCTTCTGGCATTGATAGTAAGGAGAAGTCTTGTATGGGTATATATTGTTTTCCAGATAACAGTTATGGGTAATTTGCAACCTCTTACACAAACAACCTCAAATCATCACATTTTCAATTTAATTTATAATCACATTGCAAAATTATAAACATTTAACTATTTTAAGCCATGGAATTTGCCATTGTTTTCAGTGTAATTTACAATTTTTTCAAAGATATTGTCCCAAAAAACACTTTTCATTAGACACAGTCATATGATCAGCTTATCACAGATTTTTATTGTTGTTAAGCATCATTTGTATAATTTTCAGAAACACTGGACGAGATTTGACAAAATTATTAATGTTTAACTATTTTAAGTCCTGGAATTTGCCAGTCTTTTCAATGTAAATTTCAGTTTTCCCAAATACTTTGTCCCAAAAAACACTTTTCATTAGATATGGTCAACAGATCATCTTATCACAGATTTTTAATGTTGTTAACCAGCATTTGTACAAATTTCAGAAACACTGTACAAGATTTGACAAAATTATTAACGTTTAACTATTTTAAGTCGTGGGATTTGTCAGTCTTTTCAATGTAAATTTCAGTTTCTCTAAATATATTGTCTCTAAAAGACACTTTTCATTAAACACAGTCATCTGATCAGCTTATCACAGATTTTTATTGTTGTTAAGCATCATTTGTACAAATTTCAGAAATATTGGACTAGATTTGACAAAATTATTATCGTTTAACTATTTTAAGTCATGAGATTTGCCAGTCTTTTCAATGATATTTTCAGTTTTTTCAGTTATATTGTTCTTTTTCCAGAGTACCCTTACCATGGAAAAGCAGGTAGTGAAAGACAGCACCAAGAGCAGCACTATGTCTTATCCATGTGTACAATACATGATATGTGGCAAGATTTAGGACATTGTCAAATATTGTGATAGCAACAACCCATTCCAGAAACCCATTGTAAGGAGTAATCTGCTTCTGGCATTGATAGTAAGGAGAAGTCTTGTATGGGTATATATTGTTTTCCAGATAACAGTTATGGGTAATTTGCAACCTCTTACACAAACAACCTCAAATCATCACATTTTCAATTTAATTTATAATCACATTGCAAAATTATAAACATTTAACTATTTTAAGCCATGGAATTTGCCATTGTTTTCAGTGTAATTTACAATATTTTTTCAAAGATATTGTCCCAAAAAACACTTTTCATTAGACACAGTCATATGATCAGCTTATCACAGATTTTTATTGTTGTTAAGCATCATTTGTATAATTTTTAGAAACACTGGACGAGATTTGACAAAATTATTAATGTTTAACTATTTTAAGTCCTGGAATTTGCCAGTCTTTTCAATGTAAATTTCAGTTTTCCAAAATACTTTGTCCCAAAAAACACTTTTCATTAGATATGGTCAACAGATCATCTTATCACAGATTTTTAATGTTGTTAACCAGCATTTGTACAAATTTCAGAAACACTGTACAAGATTTGACAAAATTATTAACGTTTAACTATTTTAAGTCGTGGGATTTGTCAGTCTTTTCAATGTAAATTTCAGTTTCTCTAAATATATTGTCTCTAAAAGACACTTTTCATTAAACACAGTCATCTGATCAGCTTATCACAGATTTTTATTGTTGTTAAGCATCATTTGTACAAATTTCAGAAATATTGGACTAGATTTGACAAAATTATTATCGTTTAACTATTTTAAGTCATGAGATTTGCCAGTCTTTTCAATGAAATTTTCAGTTTTTTCAGTTATATTGTTCTTTTTCCAGAGTACCCTTACCATGAAAAGGCAGGCAGTGAAAGACAGCATCAAGAGCAGCAATATGTCTTATCCATGTGTACAGTACATGATATGTAACAAGATTTAGGACATTGTCAAATATTGTGATAACAACAACCCATTCCAGAAACCCATTGTAAGGAGTAATCTGCATCTGGCATTGATAGTAAGGAGAAGTCTTGTATGGGTATATATCGTTTTCCAGATAACAGTTATAGGTAATTTGCAACCTCTTACACACACAACCTCAAGTCATCACATTTGCTATTTTATTTTATATTCACATTGCAAAATTATTAACATTTAACTATTTTAAGCCATGGAATTTGGCAGTGTTTTCAGTGTAATTTTCAGTTTTTTCAAAGATATTGTCGCAAGAAGATACTTTTTATTAGACACAGTCATTTGATCAGCTTATCACAGATTTTTATTGTTGTAAAGCATCATTTGTATAATTTTCAGAAACACTGTACAAGATTTGACAAAATTATTAACGTTTAACCATTTTAAGTCATGGAATTGCCAGTCTTTTCAATGTAAATTTCAGTTTTCCCAAATCCGTTGTCCCAAAAAACACTTTTCACTAGATGCAGTCAACAGATCATCTAATCACAGATTTTTATTGTTGTTAAGCATCATTAGTACAAATTTCAGAAACACTGTACAAGATTTGACAAAATTATTAACGTTTCACCATTTTAAGTCATGGGATTTGCCAGTCTTTTCAATATAAATTTCAGTTTTCCCCAAATACGTTGTCCCAGAAAACACTTTTCATTAGATACAGTCAACCGATCATCTAATCACAGATTTTTATTGTTGTTAAGCATCATTTGTACAAATTTCAGAAACACTGTACAAGATTTGACAAAATTATTAACGTTTAACTATTTTCAGTCGTGGGATTTGTCAGTCTTTTCAATGTAAATTTCAGTTTCCCCAAATATATTGTCTCTAAAAGACACTTTTCAATAGACATAGTCAACTGATCAGCTTATCACAGATTTTTATTGTTGTTAAGCATCATTTGTACAAATTTCAGAAATATTGGACTAGATTTGACAAAATTATTATCGTTTAACTATTTTAAGTCATGAGATTTGCCAGTCTTTTCAATGTAATTTTCAGTTTTTTCAGTTATATTATTCTTTTTCCAGAGTACCCTTACCATGAAAAAGCAGGCAGTGAAAGACAGCACCAAGAGCAGCATTTTGTCTTATCCATGTGTACAATACATGATATGTGGCAAGATTTAGGACATTGTCAAATATTGTGATAACAACAACCCATTCCAGAAACCCATTGTAAGGAGTAATCTGCATCTGTCATTGATAGTAAGGAGAAGTCTTGTATGGGTATATATTGTTTTCCAGATAATAGTTATAGGTAATTTGCAACCTCTTACACACACAACCTCGAGTCATCACATTTGCTATTTTATTTTATATTCACATTGCAAAATTATAAACATTTAACTATTTTAAGCCATGGAATTTGGCAGTGTTTTCAGTGTAATTTTCAGTTTTTTCAAAGATATTGTCGCAAGAAGATACTTTTTATTAGACACAGTCATTTGATCAGCTTATCACAGATTTTTATTGTTGTAAAGCATCATTTGTATAATTTTCAGAAACACTGTACAAGATTTGACAAAATTATTAACGTTTAACCATTTTAAGTCATGGAATTGCCAGTCTTTTCAATGTAAATTTCAGTTTTCCCAAATCCGTTGTCCCAAAAAACACTTTTCACTAGATGCAGTCAACAGATCATCTAATCACAGATTTTTATTGTTGTTAAGCATCATTAGTACAAATTTCAGAAACACTGTACAAGATTTGACAAAATTATTAACGTTTAACCATTTTAAGTCATGGGATTTGCCAGTCTTTTCAATGTAAATTTCAGTTTTCCCCAAATACGTTGTCCCAGAAAACACTTTTCATTAGATACAGTCAACAGATCATCTAATCACAGATTTTTATTGTTGTTAAGCATCATTTGTACAAATTTCAGAAACACTGTACAAGATTTGACAAAATTTTTAACGTTTAACTATTTTCAGTCGTGGGATTTGTCAGTCTTTTCAATGTAAATTTCAGTTTCCCCAAATATATTGTCTCTAAAAGACACTTTTCAATAGACACAGTCAACTGATCAGCTTATCACAGATTTTTATTGTTGTTAAGCATCATTTGTAAAAATTTCAGAAATATTGGACAAGATTTGACAAAATTATTAACGTTTAACTATTTTAAGTCGTGGAATTTGGCAGTGTTTTTAGAGTAATTTTCAGTTTTCTCAAATATGTCATCTGAAGAAAATACTTTTCAATAGATAAAGGCAATTAATCAACTTATCACAGATTTTTATTGTTGTTAAGCATCATTTGTACAAATTTCAGAAATATTGGACTAGATTTGACAAAATTATTATCGTTTAACTATTTTAAGTCATGAGATTTGCCAGTCTTTTCAATGATATTTTCAGTTTTTTCAGTTATATTGTTCTTTTTCCAGAGTACCCTTACCATGGAAAAGCAGGTAGTGAAAGACAGCACCAAGAGCAGCACTATGTCTTATCCATGTGTACAATACATGATATGTGGCAAGATTTAGGACATTGTCAAATATTGTGATAACAACAACCCATTCCAGAAACCCATTGTAAGGAGTAATCTGCTTCTGGCATTGATAGTAAGGAGAAGTCTTGTATGGGTATATATTGTTTTCCAGATAACAGTTATGGGTAATTTGCAACCTCTTACACAAACAACCTCAAATCATCACATTTTCAATTTAATTTATAATCACATTGCAAAATTATAAACATTTAACTATTTTAAGCCATGGAATTTGCCATTGTTTTCAGTGTAATTTACAATATTTTTTCAAAGATATTGTCCCAAAAAACACTTTTCATTAGACACAGTCATATGATCAGCTTATCACAGATTTTTATTGTTGTTAAGCATCATTTGTATAATTTTCAGAAACACTGGACGAGATTTGACAAAATTATTAATGTTTAACTATTTTAAGTCCTGGAATTTGCCAGTCTTTTCAATGTAAATTTCAGTTTTCCAAAATACTTTGTCCCAAAAAACACTTTTCATTAGATATGGTCAACAGATCATCTTATCACAGATTTTTAATGTTGTTAACCAGCATTTGTACAAATTTCAGAAACACTGTACAAGATTTGACAAAATTATTAACGTTTAACTATTTTAAGTCGTGGGATTTGTCAGTCTTTTCAATGTAAATTTCAGTTTCTCTAAATATATTGTCTCTAAAAGACACTTTTCATTAAACACAGTCATCTGATCAGCTTATCACAGATTTTTATTGTTGTTAAGCATCATTTGTACAAATTTAAGAAATATTGGACTAGATTTGACAAAATTATTATCGTTTAACTATTTTAAGTCATGAGATTTGCCAGTCTTTTCAATGAAATTTTCAGTTTTTTCAGTTATATTGTTCTTTTTCCAGAGTACCCTTACCATGAAAAGGCAGGCAGTGAAAGACAGCATCAAGAGCAGCAATATGTCTTATCCATGTGTACAATACATGATATGTAACAAGATTTAGGACATTGTCAAATATTGTGATAACAACAACCCATTCCAGAAACCCATTGTAAGGAGTAATCTGCATCTGGCATTGATAGTAAGGAGAAGTCTTGTATGGGTATATATCGTTTTCCAGATAACAGTTATAGGTAATTTGCAACCTCTTACACACACAACCTCAAGTCATCACATTTGCTATTTTATTTTATATTCACATTGCAAAATTATTAACATTTAACTATTTTAAGCCATGGAATTTGGCAGTGTTTTCAGTGTAATTTTCAGTTTTTTCAAAGATATTGTCGCAAGAAGATACTTTTTATTAGACACAGTCATTTGATCAGCTTATCACAGATTTTTATTGTTGTAAAGCATCATTTGTATAATTTTCAGAAACACTGTACAAGATTTGACAAAATTATTAACGTTTAACCATTTTAAGTCATGGAATTGCCAGTCTTTTCAATGTAAATTTCAGTTTTCCCAAATCCGTTGTCCCAAAAAACACTTTTCACTAGATGCAGTCAACAGATCATCTAATCACAGATTTTTATTGTTGTTAAGCATCATTAGTACAAATTTCAGAAACACTGTACAAGATTTGACAAAATTATTAACGTTTCACCATTTTAAGTCATGGGATTTGCCAGTCTTTTCAATATAAATTTCAGTTTTCCCCAAATACGTTGTCCCAGAAAACACTTTTCATTAGATACAGTCAACCGATCATCTAATCACAGATTTTTATTGTTGTTAAGCATCATTTGTACAAATTTCAGAAACACTGTACAAGATTTGACAAAATTATTAACGTTTAACTATTTTCAGTCGTGGGATTTGTCAGTCTTTTCAATGTAAATTTCAGTTTCCCCAAATATATTGTCTCTAAAAGACACTTTTCAATAGACATAGTCAACTGATCAGCTTATCACAGATTTTTATTGTTGTTAAGCATCATTTGTACAAATTTCAGAAATATTGGACTAGATTTGACAAAATTATTATCGTTTAACTATTTTAAGTCATGAGATTTGCCAGTCTTTTCAATGTAATTTTCAGTTTTTTCAGTTATATTGTTCTTTTTCCAGAGTACCCTTACCATGAAAAAGCAGGCAGTGAAAGACAGCACCAAGAGCAGCATTTTGTCTTATCCATGTGTACAATACATGATATGTGGCAAGATTTAGGACATTGTCAAATATTGTGATAACAACAACCCATTCCAGAAACCCATTGTAAGGAGTAATCTGCATCTGTCATTGATAGTAAGGAGAAGTCTTGTATGGGTATATATTGTTTTCCAGATAATAGTTATAGGTAATTTGCAACCTCTTACACACACAACCTCGAGTCATCACATTTGCTATTTTATTTTATATTCACATTGCAAAATTATAAACATTTAACTATTTTAAGCCATGGTATTTGGCAGTGTTTTCAGTGTAATTTTCAGTTTTTTCAAAGATATTGTCGCAAGAAGATACTTTTTATTAGACACAGTCATTTGATCAGCTTATCACAGATTTTTATTGTTGTAAAGCATCATTTGTATAATTTTCAGAAACACTCTACAAGATTTGACAAAATCATTAACGTTTAACCATTTTAAGTCATGGAATTGCCAGTCTTTTCAATGTAAATTTCGGTTTTCCCAAATCCGTTGTCCCAAAAAACACTTTTCACTAGATGCAGTCAACAGATCATCTAATCACAGATTTTTATTGTTGTTAAGCATCATTAGTACAAATTTCAGAAACACTGTACAAGATTTGACAAAATTATTAACGTTTCACCATTTTAAGTCATGGGATTTGCCAGTCTTTTCAATGTAAATTTCAGTTTTTCCCCAAATACGTTGTCCCAGAAAACACTTTTCATTAGATACAGTCAACAGATCATCTAATCACAGATTTTTATTGTTGTTAAGCATCATTTGTACAAATTTCAGAAACACTGTACAAGATTTGACAAAATTATTAACGTTTCACTATTTTCAGTCGTGGGATTTGTCAGTCTTTTCAGTCTAAATTTCAGTTTCCCCAAATATATTGTCTCTAAAAGACACTTTTCAATAGACACAGTCAACTGATCAGCTTTTTCACAGATTTTTATTGTTGTTAAGCATCATTTGTACAAATTTCAGAAATATTGGACTAGATTTGACAAAATTATTATCGTTTAACTATTTTAAGTCATGAGATTTGCCAGTCTTTTCAATGATATTTTCAGTTTTTTCAGTTATATTGTTCTTTTTCCAGAGTACCCTTACCATGGAAAAGCAGGTAGTGAAAGACAGCACCAAGAGCAGCACTATGTCTTATCCATGTGTACAATACATGATATGTGGCAAGATTTAGGACATTGTCAAATATTGTGATAACAACAACCCATTCCAGAAACCCATTGTAAGGAGTAATCTGCTTCTGGCATTGATAGTAAGGAGAAGTCTTGTATGGGTATATATTGTTTTCCAGATAACAGTTATGGGTAATTTGCAACCTCTTACACAAACAACCTCAAATCATCACATTTTCAATTTAATTTATAATCACATTGCAAAATTATAAACATTTAACTATTTTAAGCCATGGAATTTGCCATTGTTTTCAGTGTAATTTACAATTTTTTCAAAGATATTGTCCCAAAAAACACTTTTCATTAGACACAGTCATATGATCAGCTTATCACAGATTTTTATTGTTGTTAAGCATCATTTGTATAATTTTCAGAAACACTGGACGAGATTTGACAAAATTATTAATGTTTAACTATTTTAAGTCCTGGAATTTGCCAGTCTTTTCAATGTAAATTTCAGTTTTCCAAAATACTTTGTCCCAAAAAACACTTTTCATTAGATATGGTCAACAGATCATCTTATCACAGATTTTTAATGTTGTTAACCAGCATTTGTACAAATTTCAGAAACACTGTACAAGATTTGACAAAATTATTAACGTTTAACTATTTTAAGTCGTGGGATTTGTCAGTCTTTTCAATGTAAATTTCAGTTTCTCTAAATATATTGTCTCTAAAAGACACTTTTCATTAAACACAGTCATCTGATCAGCTTATCACAGATTTTTATTGTTGTTAAGCATCATTTGTACAAATTTCAGAAATATTGGACAGGATTTGACAAAATTATTAACGTTTAACTATTTTAAGTCGTGGGATTTGTCAGTCTTTTCATTGTAAATTTCAGTTTTTTCAGTTGTATTGTTCTTTTTCCAGAGTACCCTTACCATTAAAAGGCAGGCAGTGAAAGACAGCATCAAGAGCAGCAATATGTCTTATCCATGTGTACAATACATGATATGTAACAAGATTTAGGACATTGTCAAATATTGTGATAACAACAACCCATTCCAGAAACCCATTGTAAGGAGTAATCTGCTTCTGGCATTGATAGTAAGGAGAAGTCTTGTATGGGTATATATCGTTTTCCAGATAACAGTTACAGGTAATTTGCAACCTCTTACACACACAACCTCAAGTCATCACATTTGCTATTTTATTTTATATTCACATTGCAAAATTATTAACATTTAAGTATTTTAAGCCATGGAATTTGGCAGTGTTTTCAGTGTAATTTTCAGTTTTTTCAAAGATATTGTCACAAGAAGATACTTTTTATTAGACACAGTCATTTGATCAGCTTATCACAGATTTTTATTGTCGTAAAGCATCATTTGTATAATTTTCAGAAACACTGTACAAGATTTGACAAAATTATTAACGTTTAACCATTTCAAGTCATGGAATTGCCACTCTTTTCAATGTAAATTTCAGTTTTCCCAAATCCGTTGTCCCAAAAAACACTTTTCACTAGATGCAGTCAACAGATCATCTAATCACAGATTTTTATTGTTGTTAAGCATCATTAGTACAAATTTCAGAAACACTGTACAAGATTTGACAAAATTATTAACGTTTCACCATTTTAAGTCATGGGATTTGCCAGTCTTTTCAATGTAAATTTCAGTTTTTCCCCAAATACGTTGTCCCAGAAAACACTTTTCATTAGATACAGTCAACAGATCATCTAATCACAGATTTTTATTGTTGTTAAGCATCATTTGTACAAATTTCAGAAACACTGTACAAGATTTGACAAAATTATTAACGTTTCACTATTTTCAGTCGTGGGATTTGTCAGTCTTTTCAGTCTAAATTTCAGTTTCCCCAAATATATTGTCTCTAAAAGACACTTTTCAATAGACACAGTCAACTGATCAGCTTTTTCACAGATTTTTATTGTTGTTAAGCATCATTTGAACAAATTTCAGAAATATTGGACAAGATTTGACAAAATTATTAACGTTTAACTATTTTAAGTCGTGGAATTTGGCAGTGTTTTTAGAGTAATTTTCAGTTTTCTCAAATATGTCATCTGAAGAAAATACTTTTCAATAGATAAAGGCAACTAATCAACTTATCACAGATTTTTATTGTTGTTAAGCATCATTTGTACAAATTTCAGAAATATTGGACTAGATTTGACAAAATTATTATCGTTTAACTATTTTAAGTCATGAGATTTGCCAGTCTTTTCAATGAAATTTTCAGTTTTTTCAGTTATATTGTTCTTTTTCCAGAGTACCCTTACCATGGAAAAGCAGGTCGTGAAAGACAGCACCAAGAGCAGCACTATGTCTTATCCATGTGTACAATACATGATATGTGGCAAGATTTAGGACATTGTCAAATATTGTGATAGCAACAACCCATTCCAGAAACCCATTGTAAGGAGTAATCTGCTTCTGGCATTGATAGTAAGGAGAAGTCTTGTATGGGTATATATTGTTTTCCAGATAACAGTTATAGGTAATTTGCAACCTCTTACACAAACAACCTCAAATCATCACATTTTCAATTTAATTTATAATCACATTGCAAAATTATAAACATTTAACTATTTTAAGCCATGGAATTTGCCATTGTTTTCAGTGTAATTTACAATTTTTTCAAAGATATTGTCGGAATAAGATACTTTTCATTAGACACAGTCATATGATCAGCTTATCACAGATTTTTATTGTTGTTAAGCATCATTTGTATAATTTTTAGAAACACTGGACGAGATTTGACAAAATTATTAACGTTTAACTATTTTAAGTCGTGGAATTTGCCAGTCTTTTCAATGTAAATTTCAGTTTTCCAAAATACTTTGTCCCAAAAAACACTTTTCATTAGATATGGTCAACAGATCATCTTATCACAGATTTTTAATGTTGTTAACCAGCATTTGTACAAATTTCAGAAACACTGTACAAGATTTGACAAAATTATTAACGTTTCACCATTTTAAGTCATGGGATTTGCCAGTCTTTTCAATGTAAATTTCAGTTTTTCCCCAAATACGTTGTCCCAGAAAACACTTTTCATTAGATACAGTCAACAGATCATCTAATCACAGATTTTTATTGTTGTTAAGCATCATTTGTACAAATTTCAGAAACACTGTACAAGATTTGACAAAATTATTAACGTTTCACTATTTTCAGTCGTGGGATTTGTCAGTCTTTTCAATGTAAATTTCAGTTTTCCCAAATCCGTTGTCCCAAAAAACAATTTTCAATAGACACAGTCAACTGATCAGCTTTTTCACAGATTTTTATTGTTGTTAAGCATCATTTGAACAAATTTCAGAAATATTGGACAAGATTTGACAAAATTATTAACGTTTAACTATTTTAAGTCGTGGAATTTGGCAGTGTTTTTAGAGTAATTTTCAGTTTTCTCAAATATGTCATCTGAAAAAAATACTTTTCAATAGATAAAGGCAACTAATCAACTTATCACAGATTTTTATTGTTGTTAAGCATCATTTGTACAAATTTCAGAAATATTGGACTAGATTTGACAAAATTATTATCGTTTAACTATTTTAAGTCATGAGATTTGCCAGTCTTTTCAATGAAATTTTCAGTTTTTTCAGTTATATTGTTCTTTTTCCAGGGTACCCTTACCATGGAAAAGCAGGTCGTGAAAGACAGCACCAAGAGCAGCACTATGTCTTATCCATGTGTACAATACATGATATGTGGCAAGATTTAGGACATTGTCAAATATTGTGATAGCAACAACCCATTCCAGAAACCCATTGTAAGGAGTAATCTGCTTCTGGCATTGATAGTAAGGAGAAGTCTTGTATGGGTATATATTGTTTTCCAGATAACAGTTATAGGTAATTTGCAACCTCTTACACAAACAACCTCAAATCATCACATTTTCAATTTAATTTATAATCACATTGCAAAATTATAAACATTTAACTATTTTAAGCCATGGAATTTGCCATTGTTTTCAGTGTAATTTACAATTTTTTCAAAGATATTGTCGGAATAAGATACTTTTCATTAGACACAGTCATATGATCAGCTTATCACAGATTTTTATTGTTGTTAAGCATCATTTGTATAATTTTTAGAAACACTGGACGAGATTTGACAAAATTATTAACGTTTAACTATTTTAAGTCCTGGAATTTGCCAGTCTTTTCAATGTAAATTTCAGTTTTCCAAAATACTTTGTCCCAAAAAACACTTTTCATTAGATATGGTCAACAGATCATCTTATCACAGATTTTTAATGTTGTTAACCAGCATTTGTACAAATTTCAGAAACACTGTACAAGATTTGACAAAATTATTAATGTTTAACTATTTTAAGTCGTGGGATTTGTCAGTCTTTTCAATGTAAATTTCAGTTTTCCAAAATACTTTGTCCCAAAAGACACTTTTCATTAGATATGGTCAACAGATCATCTTATCACAGATTTTTAATGTTGTTAACCAGCATTTGTACAAATTTCAGAAACACTGTACAAGATTTGACAAAATTATTAACGTTTAACTATTTTAAGTCGTGGGATTTGTCAGTCTTTTCAATGTAAATTTCAGTTTCTCTAAATATATTGTCTCTAAAAGACACTTTTCATTAAACACAGTCATCTGATCAGCTTATCACAGATTTTTATTGTTGTTAAGCATCATTTGTACAAATTTCAGAAATATTGGACTAGATTTGACAAAATTATTATCGTTTAACTATTTTAAGTCATGAGATTTGCCAGTCTTTTCAATGAAATTTTCAGTTTTTTCAGTTATATTGTTCTTTTTCCAGAGTACCCTTACCATGAAAAGGCAGGCAGTGAAAGACAGCATCAAGAGCAGCAATATGTCTTATCCATGTGTACAATACATGATATGTAACAAGATTTAGGACATTGTCAAATATTGTGATAACAACAACCCATTCCAGAAACCCATTGTAAGGAGTAATCTGCATCTGGCATTGATAGTAAGGAGAAGTCTTGTATGGGTATATATCGTTTTCCAGATAACAGTTACAGGTAATGTGCAACCTCTTACACACACAACCTCAAGTCATCACATTTGCTATTTTATTTTATATTCACATTGCAAAATTATTAACATTTAAGTATTTTAAGCCATGGAATTTGGCAGTGTTTTCAGTGTAATTTTCAGTTTTTTCAAAGATATTGTCACAAGAAGATACTTTTTATTAGACACAGTCATTTGATCAGCTTATCACAGATTTTTATTGTCGTAAAGCATCATTTGTATAATTTTCAGAAACACTGTACAAGATTTGACAAAATTATTAACGTTTAACCATTTCAAGTCATGGAATTGCCACTCTTTTCAATGTAAATTTCAGTTTTCCCAAATCCGTTGTCCCAAAAAACACTTTTCACTAGATGCATTCAACAAATCATCTAATCACAGATTTTTATTGTTGTTAAGCATCATTTGTACAAATTTCAGAAACACTGTACAAGATTTGACAAAATTATTAATGTTTAACTATTTTCAGTCGTGGGATTTGTCAGTCTTTTCAATGTAAATTTCAGTTTCCCCAAATATATTGTCTCAAAAGACACTTTTCAATAGACACAGTCAACTGATCAGCTTATCACAGATTTTTATTGTTGTTAAGCATCATTTGTAAAAATTTCAGAAATATTGGACAAGATTTGACAAAATTATTAACGTTTAACTATTTTAAGTCGTGGAATTTGGCAGTGTTTTTAGAGTAATTTTCAGTTTTCTCAAATATGTCATCTGAAGAAAATACTTTTCAATAGATAAAGGCAACTAATCAACTTATCACAGATTTTTATTGTTGTTAAGCATCATTTGTACAAATTTCAGAAATATTGGACTAGATTTGACAAAATTATTATCGTTTAACTATTTTAAGTCATGAGATTTGCCAGTCTTTTCAATGAAATTTTCAGTTTTTTCAGTTATATTGTTCTTTTTCCAGAGTACCCTTACCATGGAAAAGCAGGTAGTGAAAGACAGCACCAAGAGCAGCACTATGTCTTATCCATGTGTACAATACATGATATGTGGCAAGATTTAGGACATTGTCAAATATTGTGATAACAACAACCCATTCCAGAAACCCATTGTAAGGAGTAATCTGCTTCTGGCATTGATAGTAAGGAGAAGTCTTGTATGGGTATATATTGTTTTCCAGATAACAGTTATAGGTAATTTGCAACCTCTTACACAAACAACCTCAAATCATCACATTTTCAATTTAATTTATAATCACATTGCAAAATTATAAACATTTAACTATTTTAAGCCATGGAATTTGGCAGTGTTTTCAGTGTAATTTTCAGTTTTTTCAAAGATATTGTCGCAAGAAGATACTTTTTATTAGACACAGTCATTTGATCAGCTTATCACAGATTTTTATTGTTGTAAAGCATCATTTGTATAATTTTCAGAAACACTGTACAAGATTTGACAAAATTATTAACGTTTAACCATTTTAAGTCATGGAATTGCCAGTCTTTTCAATGTAAATTTCAGTTTTCCCAAATCCGTTGTCCCAAAAAACACTTTTCACTAGATGCAGTCAACAGATCATCTTATCACAGATTTTTAATGTCGTTAACCAGCATTTGTACAAATTTCAGAAACACTACAAGATTTGACAAAATTATAAACGTTTAACTATTTTAAGTCGTGGGATTTGTCAGTCTTTTCAATGTACATTTCAGTTTCCCCAAATATATTGTCTCTAAAAGACACTTTTCATTAAACACAGTCAACTGATCAGCTTATCACAGATTTTTGTTGTTGTTAAGCATCATTTGTAAAAATTTCCGAAATATTGGACAAGATTTGACAAAATTATTAACGTTTTACCATTTTAAGTCATGGAATTTGCCAGTGTTTTTAGAGTAATTTTCAATTTTCCCAAATATGTTGTCCCAAAAAACACTTTTCACTAGATACAGTCATTGAGTTTGCCAGTCTTTTCAATGTAATTTTTTAGCTTTTTATGTACACATGCAGTCTGTACATATAGCTGTCACCTGTGTCTGTCATTGCCGTTGCCATCACCGTCCCTGTCGCCGTTGCCATGCACTCAGCGATAACACAATAAGTGGAATACCGTTTTATTTTTTGTATTCAAACTTACAGAACTGATGAATATTCATAATATGCAGGTGAAGTTCGAAAAACCAGCATGATTGGGCCATTTTTAGGGAAGTTATGCTGTTTTTTCACTTTTTTTCAGCATATATGCAACCCTGATAACACGATAAGTGAAAAACCGCTTTACTTTTTGGCTTGAAACTTACAGAACTTACAGAATATTCATAATGCCAAGTAAATTTAAAGGTGGTTAAAATAAAATCCAATGTTTTCATCATATAATTTGAGTTTTAATTTGCAACACCAACCACAAGAGACAGCTAGTGCAATCACATTTGAACAAAGTGCATATGGCTAACCTTAGAAAAATAGTTCTTGTGTCCATCATATATAATCTTATACATTATATGAAGGCTCATATGGAATACCTGTAAAAAGAATCATTTTAATGATGGAAACATCTTGGCAGCTGTAAAATTCATAATATGTATTATTTTATCATGGATGATGCTGTGATATACAAAGACTGATATATACAATACATTATTTTTTACAATTTTAATTGCAGCTAAGAGAGCCAGTTAGGGTTCACAATGCAACATTTAGAGCTTAAAGAGATAACTACTCTTTGTATGAGATTTATGCTTATAGAAAAAATAGATTTTAATCAATTAAAGAAATATAATAAACTCTATTTTACCACTAAAATGTTATTTATCGCAATTAATCTGGAATCTGTGCTTTTCATCGAATTACGCGACCTCCATAGATTACTAGCCTTTGTAATAATCTCTTAAGAGACAAGCTTTTAAAAACCTGGACTAACTCTGAATATCGGAACAGATTTATTTACCATTGGTATGAAAGGGGAAACAAAAGTCCGTTTTCTGGTCGAAATGATAAGTTTTTATTTCTTTAATAAACATTATTATTAATTTTCTTCACAATAATAATAACAATAATGGTTGTTATTAATACTTTTATCATTATTTTATATTTATTAATTCTAGCCAAATGTCATTGGTGATTTCACATGACATTTAATTTTTTTATCTTATTGTACTTTGTTAGAACTCTTACCTTCTTACCACTGTTTCCAATGATAAGATCAAGATAACTGTCAATTACCTAAACATAAAGCATGTTATATATCTCATTTTCAATAAATCAAACATTAGAAAGAGAAATTAATGTCTCTTTATGTTGAGTATGTATGTACTATTAGTAACAAGGCAAATTCTGCAAGGCATTATTTAAGTCTATGTAGCTCATTTTAACATTAGATATTCATAAGATTTTTATATTTTACCTGTGCAACAAAACTGTTTACTTACTTCATCAGTAAGCATCCCATTAATAGATGAAATGCTATCATATGTAATGTGGTGGGATTTATACTTTCCGAGTGTTCTGTTTGTTGACTCCATGTTGGAGTCTTTGTAAATGACAGAGTGTTTGATGCTTTCCTCAAAGATGGTGTTCTTAGTGGAAGAGGGAGTTACAATATTGGATTTGGTAGAGTGAACGGTGGTGCTTCTGTGGTTGGATTGGACAACAGAGCTGGTAGGCATATTAGATGATTTAGCTTTTGGTGCTAGAAAGCATGGCACTGGAGGTTAACACAATTGACTCCTGACAGTGAAGTTGTCCAACACTTGTTCCTCTTGGACAACATGGCAGTCAGCTGTGTCTCCTGGAAGAGACAAGTTTATCCCATTTTGTCTTTTCATCATCTCCGCTTTATGCCCGACTCTTCCTGACTGTACGCATCTTTTCCCTGGTGTAATAGGTAAATGTGATTGAACACATTCTTTGGCTTCAGGTTTTGTACCTGGCTTTTTCTTGAGTTGCAGTTGTTGCTTTTTGGCAGGACTAGGCCGTAAATCAACCCCACTTTCATTTGAAATTGACTCTTGTAACTTCTGAAGGATTGTTATCAACTTTTCATTTGTGTGGCGGATGGCTTCACCATCTGTAACTAAATAGGTTTTTGACTTAATTTGTGCTAAAAGATCATGGCACTTAGAAAGTTCTGTTTGTTTGGGGAATATTGGTGTTGGGATTTCTGGCAAATTAGAAGATGACACATTTACATGCACTACATAGTACTGGGATCTGTGTTATTTGGTGTGAGCTTCGTCGATTTAAACAGGACCTCTTCATCTATAGTAAAAAACGAGGAGTTCCTGTAGTTGGCTGGTACATGTAGCTGATCCCAGCTCACGTCTTTAAAACATAATATACCAAACAAATGCTTGCATTGCAGCCATTTAATTGCCAGTCCTGGCAAGTACAAGATGGTGCAACCTCTCCAGATCCAAACGTGAAAGTGTGCCAATATCCACGTTTGGTCTCACTTTGTATTTGACACCTGGCAGGACCAACCATAAAAATGGCTTCTTCCTTGTCCTCAAGATAGGATGCACTGGCTATTCTTCTCATACAATGTTTAGTAAAAAAACTCTGGGCAATTCTGTAGATAAGACGGAACTGTGGCATCATACATCCTATAATATCCAGCATAGGTATTATTCTTTTTTATGTATCTGAAAAATGAATTATATCTTTGATGACATTTATATAAGTCAGAAGTAAAAATTGACATATTTTTAAGACAAGTAAATAACACAGAATTATACATTGGACCTGGTGAATCTCTTTGAAAACTTTTGATTAACACTTTTATATGCTTACTTATATTACTTATCAGTAGCTTATGCACATTCTATTATACGGTATGAAAATCATAATGTTATAACATATCAAAATGATTTACATTAAAAATATTGGAAGTTGGGGTTGGCTGAAGGGCCAGGAAAAATTTTGGTAGTTTAGAGGGTGAACGTTGTTATTTGGTACGGTTTAGAACATTGATTCAGCAGTCATATATTGGCAATCTAACTGTGATCTTGAAATTGACCTTTGACCCACTTTTCAACATGAACCCCACTTTACAAATTTTGAATAAACATATTTTTACCCACGATTTTGTTTTAAAATGGTAATTTTCAACAAAATTGAGAATATTTGTTTACTGCATTTTGTAGACCTTGTCAAGCACAACACTGCAATTAAGTGGTGTCGCTATTTTTGCTTTTCCATATGAATGCGCTTACTCCCCCTTACGAAAAGTCCTATAGGATCGTGTAGGACTTTCGTTAGGGCCAGCTGATGGTACAATACCAGGAGGTGGTATCGCCTCTCTGATCCTCTATAATAAGATATATAAGAATTTTTTGGCCAATTACAAAAATCAGAAATTATTTCCTTTGGAGCAAAGTTTGATGAGTAAAATTAATACCATAGATCAATCAAAAATTGGGTTTGTAAACAACTGAAAATTGGTTTCAGCACTCGGATAAAAATTGTTTAAAAGGCGTTCGAAAGTTTAGAGTCTACTGCTGCTAGGTCAAAAGGTACAAAGTGGCGAATGCTGGGTGAGAGGAGTCCCCCATGTTGCTTTCAACCCTTTTCTCCATTCATTCCACTCAGCTTGGTGAGATTCTGTCCATGAATCACCTTACTTTCAGTTTTGACAACATCTCTTAGTTTCATATGATCCTCCCACGTAGCCCTGTTATATCAAATTGTAATTCAATATGTCACAATACATTGGATCACATACCTGTAAAAGTTGTTTTAAAGAGGCATGCTCTCAGTTAAAGTACATGCCTAGACCATAGGTCAGAACTGGTGCCATTTTGTATTTTAATTCTGATGAGACTGTTAACAATGTGAGTAGACAAGTGAGAGTATTGAGATCATCCACTCGTTATCTGCCAGAGACAGGAATTATCAATTAATTTTTCTTAGATGATCTCGCCACACCACAAATGGCCAAAGCTGTACAAGATTAGCTTTACCACCATGGCATCAACAGGGTGGACTGAATTGCCCAATCTCCAGACACAAACCCCATTAAAAGCCTGTGGAATGAGATTTGAAATCAAGTGGCAAAAGATAGCCCCTTTACCAGAAACACTCTAATTCGAAATGTCTTTAAAATTGTAACCTGAAGTTTATTTATTGAACCGTTATCAGTGAATGTCCAAAATACTCAGGATTGTGACTATATTTGCAAAACGGTGCAAAAATTTTGTTTCCCATTGTAGATCCAATTGAATAAAACGGAAAAGTGAAAAATGAAGTTAGAGATATATAATATTATTCAGAGGCGAATCAAGGATTATTTGAAGGGAGGGAGGGGGGTTCGAGAATGCAAAGCCGACCTTTAACCCCCCCCCGAATTCCCTTCTCCACATCCTTGACTTGGGGTTCGGGGCCCACTGAAGAGCCCCAATAAGTTTTTATAGTTTAGGGGGGGAACGATGTTATTTGGTAGGCCTACGGTTTAGAACTGTAATATTCAGCCAGTCAAAATTTTAATTTTAGAATTAAAATGGGAGGATGGATTACACTTTCTACTGCGTCAGGAATTTTAATTGTACCACCAGCGTTAGCGCTGGCGGTACACATGGTTTCGGTCCGGTCCGGATCGTTCCGCCGGCTCCGCCGGACGGCTACCGTTACCGCTTCTCCTCCTAGACAGTAAGGGCCCCCGTACCCATCTCATGGATTTAGGTCACCTATAATCTCAACTCGTTCCACGTAAAATTTGGGCTTTGTGGGTATTGGGGTCTGGGTGTGGCACTCATTGCAATGCACCCTTGTCTAAAAATGGCAAAATTAAATGCTTATTATCTACCCTACGGAAGGAGTTATGGGAAAAATTTCTATAGACGGCTTTCCAAAAGTCATATGTGTAGATTTCAAATATACCCTTGGATTTGACCTTTGACCTTTACTTCAAGGTCAAATGGGCCAAAATTTTCAAAAAAATGAAATTTTTTACGAAAAAAAATTTTTTTGCCCTGTTATTCAGACACCACACAGACTTAACCAATAATATTATTGGAAAGTGTTACCCTTCAGGTCATCTTTCATCTCCCTGAATTTGGGGTCAATCGGTGCATTTTCACGGGAGTAGCGGCCATAAGATACCGAAACT
This sequence comes from Lingula anatina, assembly GCF_051362555.1. Taxonomy (NCBI): domain Eukaryota; kingdom Metazoa; phylum Brachiopoda; class Lingulata; order Lingulida; family Lingulidae; genus Lingula; species Lingula anatina. The sequence goes on from NC_141770.1 coordinate 3,611,540, forward strand.
GAAAACTGTCTCTAATTAGGGAACCGTTAATGCTAGAGACCCATTCTTTTTTGCATTTTGTAGAGCATGTTAAGCCCAACACTGGAGGTGGTCTCCGTTTTTTGTATTCCATACGGTTTTCGAGTTACACTGTATCAAAAAGTACATATTGGTGGTAAAAGCAAAATGTGCTGTATGGTAATGGATAATAAATTTTGAACTCTGGAAAAATAAAACATAAGGCTTGGCAAAGCAGACAACTTGTGTTCAAAAATGACATTATTTCATCAAATTTGAATTTCTGGAACTTCAGAGCACCTCCTATTTCAAGAATTTTGACCAAAATGACATTTTCTTTATTTTAATTAATTTTTTCTGTACGAAATTTAAGGCACATTATGGTAACTCCAAAATTATAACATTAAGTCCCTTATATCTCCAAAACTGGCAGAAATAGGTCCATAGTTACTATTGAAGTTGAATAGGAAGTCATATACTGGCAATCTTACTGTGACCTTGAAATTGACCTTTGACCTACTTTTCACCATGAACTGAACTTTGCAAATTTTGCTTCCCTTTTATCTCCAAAACTGGCAGAGATAGGTCCATAGTTACTATTGAACTTGAATAGGAAGTCATATACTGGCAATCTAAATGTGATCTTAAAATTGACCTTTGACCTACTTTTCACCATGAACTGAACTTTGCAAATTTTGTTTCCCTTTTATCTCCAAAACTGGCTGAGATAGGTCCATAGTTACTATTGAAGTTGAATAGGAAGTCATATACTGGCAATCTTACTGTGACCTTGAAATTGACCTTTGACCTACTTTTCACCATGAACTGAACTTTGCAAATTTTGCTTCCCTTTTATCTCCAAAACTGGCTGAGATAGGTCCATAGTTACTATTGAACTTGAATAGAAAGTCATATACTGGCAATCTAAATGTGACCTTGAAATTGACCTTTGACCTACTTTTCACCATGAACTGAACTTTGCAAATTTTGCTTCCCTTTTATCTCCAAAACTGGCAGAGATAAGACCATAGTTACTATTGAACTTGAATAGGAAGTCATATACTGGCAATCTAAATGTGACCTTAAAATTGACCTTTGACCTACCTTACGAAGAACTTAAATTTGATTGTACCATATATATATTTTGCAATAGTTTAAAAATTCTTGTTGATTGCATTTTTACAGCTTGTCAAGCACAAAACTGGTGGCTGTGTCCCTTATTTTGTGTATGTGGGGGTCTATACGAATGCGCTTGCTCCAGCTGGTGGTACAATATTCGGAGGCGGTATCACCTCTCTGATCCTCTAGTTCTCAGGTGTTTTTGGTCGTGAGGGATTGTAGCAGATCAAAAAAGATACTTGTACAACACACAAACTGACCGCCAATACTCATTTTCAATATATAAGTCCATTTAAACTCTTTTATCAGTATTCTCAATATCAAGAGAGAGAGAGAGATGTGATTCAAATTTACTTTATTGTATGATTATTATTTAATTAATTTCTTTGATACATCTTTTATTCATTAACACAATGTTTTATTCTTAACAACCCAGAGGGTACATTTTACCCCAATGGATAAAGTTTAGTATTATTATCATTATTATTATTATTATTATTATTATTATTATTATTATTACTATCAAAGCATAGCGTTCAAGTACAAATTAGGCCCAAACACTAGTCTAGCAACATTAAGAATAAATCAGTGATTATTAGATTTATCTGTCATCTCTCTCTCTCTCTCTCTCTCACACACACACACACACACACACACACACACACACACACATACAAACACACACGAAATCACGTAACCATAATAAATCTCAAAAGCGATCTTCTTTGCTGGTAAAGTGGGTCATGCGTCTATGTCATCATTTTGTGAGTGGGAATACAGTGCACCAAGTGGTATGAAAAATAACTAGTTCTCACACGAAGCCCTCTATTGGCAAAATCCCCTAGCCCATCTTAGAATACGACAACCATTCTGAACATGGTACATGCCCCTCTCCCCCCCCTCCCCACTTTGACTGAATAAAAAAATTAAAAAATTATAATTTATTTATTTATTTATTTATTTATTTATTTATTTATTATTATTATTTTTGCATGTATTTTTGTGACTGTCTTACCAAACCATGTTTTTGTTTTACATCAAATGTGAAGAGTGACTTTGTTAAGTAAAAAGGCTGCTTTTAATCGATATTATCAAGATTAGATTTTTTACAAATACTTGAGTACTTATAGGTATTGAAAGAAGCTATTATATAACAAATGGTAAAACTGGTGAATTTATAAACCCATAGGCCCATATATTCATATTTACTTATGCTATTATGTAACAAATGGTAAAACTGGTGAATTTATAAACCTATAGGCCTTGACCCATATATTCATATTTACATATGGTTTATTATAATTGTATATGTCTGGTGCTGTCACTGAAAAAATCAATTAAACTCTGTTGTTGCAACCTGTTTTGTGTCTGTATATTTTGCCAGCTTTGCTGTCTAGTCTTATGTTAGTGCTCATCTTATGGTTTGCCCAAGGATAATTTAGTATGAAACATGTCTACAGCAATTTTTTATAAGTAATATACAGAGAATTATTTTAATATTATTTCCTCAAAATAAAGATTTTAGCAACTTTTTTGCAATAAGTATATTGAAGCTTTTATACTAATATGTACACTACTGTTGTGATGTCATTGTACTAGTCTTTATACTAGTATGTACACTACTGTTGTGGTCTCATTGTACTAGTCTTTATACTAGTATGTACACTACTGTTGTGATCCCATTGTACTAGTCTTTATACTAGTATGTACACTACTGTTGTGGTCTCATTGTACTAGTCTTTATACTAGTCTGTACACTACTGTTGTGATCCCATTGTACTAGTCTTTATACTAATATGTACACTACTGTTGTGATGTCATTGTACTAGTCTTTATACTAGTATGTACACTACTGTTGTGATCCCATTGTACTAGTCTTTATAAAAGATGTGTAATTATTATTACTTTTGTTGCTTTGTAATTTTTGTTAATTTTTTTAATGAAATTGAATCAAATGACAAGGCATTTTCTTATCTTAAATATCCAAAGTTATTTATTGAGTTAGCTTGCCTGAAGTAGTACTCATAAACTAGTACTGGATAAAGCAAGTCAGAATGATGACTGAATCATCACATTGTTAATGCCTGTTATAAGTACTGGTACCTAGTAAATTCCCACCTGGTAATTTTGGAGCTGTTTGTAATCAAAGAATGTTTATTTATTTAATTAAGCTCATTAGTGCAGAATTTTATTTAAGAGAAACACGGTTGAAGTTGTAGAGAGGCATAGATAAAGAGAGGTGAGAAACAGCAATTAAATACTAAGAAAACATCATACTCCTATATGTTATGTACCTTTACATATACATATGAGATGAATGTCCTAAACTTATGTAATTTAGAACGCTTAATTCAAGCGTGGGCTCGAAATAGGACATTACGTTTTAAACTTACTCAGTGGATAACGCAATTCGAAATTCCACGGTTCGTGTCAGCTTTACGTATGGTCGCGCAAAGAAAACCCAAGTCCACATGATGACCAGTTTAATGGTTTATTGGTTGACGATCTCTAACTACATGTACATGTTCTATACGTGAAGCCTCCAACTTCTAAGCCGTCTCCCATAGCTCCGTCGAGCGGTCACCTTCGAGTCTTCTTCAGTCTGCCCCCAATATAATAAGAATGAATGATGTATAGGTTTGTGTCGGCGAAGCCGACACGGGAAAGTTACGAAGTCTCCTGCATTAAAATACAAGAGCTTCTTTCAATCCCCAGAGCGTGTTTATTGTCTTCTGCCTCTATTGTTTGTCTGTATGTGGTTTTGGTCTCGCTTGGATTTTTTTTTTTTTTTTTATTTAATTATTTATTTTTTTTTTGACCGTCTCTTTTCAGTTTGCGCGCTGGCCGCCCCTTCCAGCTTGTTAATTTTTTCCAGATGTTTGTTATTATAATATAAATATTTTTTTTTATATATATAATATACATGTATTATATACCTATTTTCCTCCGCCCCTATAGTATTATTGTGTTTTCTCATTCCATTTCCTTGTCTCTGGTCATCGGGAGCCCAGATGTGTTTATCCTTATTTTGTGGACTGAGGTTGCCCTTTTCAGGGTTGTATTTTTTCCTTTCTTCCTCCGGTCATCGGGAGACCGGGGTCGCTACCGTTAGACCGTTTCCTATGCACAATTTGTACCATTATTTATATAAGTCAAGGGTAGTATTTTTGCCTGGTTTGCTTAATATTATGTTTTTTAGCTTAAGTTCTTTGAATAGATGGCTATTTTCGAACCTGCTAATTGTTTTTGTGCCCAGAAAAAATAGTCTGCTTGATATATATTCAATGTTGGCCAGCTTGTGCAGCGTTACGATCGAAGTTTTTGTTGGTAATTTGAGCGCTATTCGTAGCGCTCTATTCTGGATTTTTTGCAGATCTTTGAGCCTTGTCTTGTTGATGCCAGCTAGTATAACTGCCCCGTACTCAAGTACGGGCCGAATGAAGGATTTATATAGTTTGAGGAGGCAGGCACTCGATGCCCCCCAGTTTGTTCCTCTGAGTCTTATGAGAAGGCCAGTTCTTTTCCTGGCTCTTTTCACTGTGTTGTCTACGTGTTTTTTGAAACCTAGTTTTCTGTCGAATGTGATTCCCAGCAGTGTGACTTCCTCACATGTTTCTAATCGGTCGCCAAATAATGTGAGGTTAAGCTTGGGTTGTTCATTTGATTTTGAAAAGATGATTAATTGTGTTTTCTTGGTGTTTAGTTTTATCCGCCATAGAGAGCACCATAATTCGAGATCCTTTATCACACCCTGCCCCCAATATTATTTCTAGACGTCTTTTATACGTATTTCTTATCTATAGGTGGATTCTGTGCTGCAGTATTTGGCGGTACATACTAATTTTAATTATTCAAATTGCACACGTCCACTTAAGTTACACAACTACAGGTAAGGCCATAAAACGAGTTGAGTGCACAAGCAATCGACTCTAATCAAATTAATTTACATGTCTGGCAATTATATTTGTGAACACTACACGCCTTCCCTTATCTATAGGTGGATTCTGTGCTGCAGTATTTGGCGGTACATACTAATTTTAATTATTCAAATTGCACACGTCCACTTAAGTTACACAACTACAGGTAAGGCCATAAAACGAGTTGAGTGCACAAGCAATCGACTCTAATCAAATTAATTTACATGTCTGGCAATTATATTTGTGAACACTACATATAGCTGTTGTTATATTTTCTCTCATGCCTCATTGAGCACATTTAAAGTAGTGGATTAACTAGTTCATGGATCAAATATGGAAACCCACCAAAAAGCTTGCCATTTAATTCCTGATTAGACACTGAATAGATAACTCCAACCAGGTAATATGATGTGACTATTGTATTCATCAGTGCAGTGGGGATCATAGTTGTATATGTGTCTGTAGTCTCATAGAAATCACTGAACACACTGTGGACATAATATACAGTGATGAGAGAGAGAACATTTTAAAAGTGGCAAACTACAGTCACTTTGCAGTGAATTTCAGACTTTTGTTTCCTTATGAAATATTACAAAGTACATGTACATATAAATTTACTTGGGGAATTTTTTAATGCAAAAATGTAAGTAAAAAGTACTGTCCAAGTGTTTATGAATACAGTTTTTATGTCTTTGAAAATTAAATTGAAAGTTTACAATGCAGTTTTTGTCACTATTTATTATACTTATATCATATTAGGTAATTATATGATTTCATCAACTTAATTCATAACTTTCAATTTTAATGCACTTCTTGAAAATGTATTTGACCTTTGTTTTTCTGAGAATTATCATTTCAACATTATAAATGTACCAACCAACTTTTAATTATAAATAAATATTAAATATTATTATGTACAGACACAGATGTGTCTGTACATATTGCCATCACCTGCGTCTGTCGTCGCCGTCGCCGTCGCCGTCGCCGATCATGTCGCCGTCGCCGTCGCCGTGCACTTTCAGCGTTAACACCATAAGTGGAAGACAGTTTTACTTTTTGGCTTTATATTTACAGAGCTGACTAATATTCATAAAACGCAGGTCAAGTTCGAAAATCAGCATGATCGGGCCATTATTGTAGAATTTATGCTGTTTTTTCACTTTTTAGCATATATGCAACACTGTTAACACATTTCAAGGAAAACCGATAGGCCTGTTGTCATGAAACTCACAGGAGTAATCAGTCTTACTAAAACGCAGATCAAGTTCGAAAATCGGCATGATCGGGCCACTATTTTAGTATTTATGCTGTTTTTTCACTTTTCAGCATATATGCAACACTGTTAACACATTTCAAGGAAAACCGATAGACCTGTTGTCATGAAACTCACAGGAGTAATCAATCTTACTAAAACGCAGGTCAAGTTCAAAAATCGGCATGATCGGGCCACTATTTTACTAGTTATGCTGTTTCTTACACTTTTTAGCATATATGCAACACTGTAAACACAATATAAGAAAAACAGATGGGCCAATTGTCATGAAAGTCACAGGAGTGGTCAATTTTACTAAAATGCAGGTTGAGTTCGTAAATCAGCATAATCGGGCCATTATTTTTGAAGGTATGCTGTTTTTTCACATTTCCTCAGATTCAGTTTTTAGGCATGTTAACAGTCTCATTATTAAACTAATAAGATACGTGAAAGTGTTTGTTTGACATTTCCTGCATCTTTACAACATTGTTAGTTGATTTTGTAAAAATGATGGTAAATATGTTATCGTGTATTGTGTAATAAAGTTTCAGAAATGGAAATAAACTCATTGCAGTTTGTCAGATTCAATCATTCACTATGTTCAGAATCTCAGAATGGAAGAAATTGGACATTTAACACTGCTCTATTGATATTTTTCTCATCTCATCAATTTTCTTAGTTGATCATATAAAAATGGCAGTAAACTTTTAATTTCATTTTATGTTAAAAATTGTTAAAAATGGGGAAAAAAACATTTCAGAACAGTGCTGTCTTGTTTACATTTTGGCATTTTCAAGTTGTGACTTTGAAGTTCCATGGGCCTGAAGACCTTTGCTAGTCACATTTTCTGAATATCCATGATACTAATATTTTATTATTAAAAATTGATGGTCATTATGCTGTTAAACATTATGTAATATTGCATCAAAATTTGAAAAAACCTATTTTGGGCACTGCTCCCATGATTACCTTTTAAGAAAAACCATGTCACTTACTGTGCTTACAGGAAAGAAACATGGGACTAAAATACAGCTTCAGTAGGCAATGCAATCTGCCAGTTAAACAGTTTTTTTTGTGAAAATTTAATTTTTCACATATTGGCATTTTCAAGATGTGACTTTGAAGTTCCACAGGCTTGAAGACCCAGGCTAGTCACATTTTCTGAAAATCCATGATACATATATTTTGTTATTAAAAATTGATTGTCATTATGCTGTTAACCATTATGTAATATTGCATCAGAATAGAAGAAAACACAATTTTGGGTGCTGCTGCCATGATGACCATTATGGGAAAACCATGTTACTAATGATTGCCAAACTTTCAAAAAAGAAATACAGGACTAAAATGCAGCCTGAGTTGGAAAAGCAGTCTAATTGACTTCTTTTTCTGGAAGTTTTACATTTTCAAAGTGTGAACTTGAACTCCCATGGGCCTTAAGCCTTATACTTGTTTCACATTTTACTTACATTGGTATTACCTGTTGAGCATAATTAAAATTTGATGTTGAATTTGCAGTTTAACATAATGTACTTTTGCATCAGAATTGACAGTAGCCTATTTTGTTATTTCCTGCTTTTTGTCTGTACATTTGACAGCTTTGCTGCCTTGTTATTTATTGTTGTTGTTTTATTTATATGACTGTGTAAGAATATTTAGGTCTAAGAACTCAGTCCCAATAAAAATAAGAGTGCATTCAGTGTTTTATCTGTCTAGGTAGATCAATTCAGGGGGACTCTTGCTGAATACAATCAGATTAAGATATTAGCATACCATCCCCTAGCTTTGAGTAGAAAATGGAAAACAAGCATGTTATAAACAAAAGGAGGCGAGCCAATCCAATTGCATTCAGCAAGAGTCCCTGTGGAGTTGGATCGATTTACATAGATCAATAGTGTCATTGGGAATGAGTCCTAAATTAAGGCACTAGTAGATATGTCAGTGGCAATACTAAGATGAATAAAAATAAAATGATATAAAGAAAGTGTAGTGATAGTTTCTAATATGATTCTTTTACTTCCAAAAGTATTTTATGCGGTTCAAAGTGATAACATTGGTAATATTAAAGAATCGGGGACCACTGAAAGACAAAGTATATTGCAAACTTTTTGAGAGGTAAAAAACTAGGCCATGTCTCCCATTTCTCCCTGCAGAATCTTACAGATATCAAGTCAGCGACGTTGTATATGTGCGCACGCATGTTATTACGTCGCTCAATTCTTCTTTGTTACGTTAAAATGATACATACGTTACCATAAAGCGTGTAAATATTTTTTATTCTATTTTCATTGGTTGTCTCTCCTTTTGTGCGCCAACACTATTTTAATGAAACACAAATAAAAGACATAAATGTTGGCCCACAAAGCGAAAGAAAACCAATGAAAATAGAATAAATATTTACACGCTTCATGGTAACGTATGTATCGGTAACGTATGTATCATTTTAACGTAACAAAGAAGAATAAGCGACGTAAAAACAAGCGTGCGCACATATACAACGTCGCACGCAACCACAGAGTCACGACAACAGAGAACAAACAATGAAATCAGAAAACAATACCTTCACGTTACTTGGTAACGTATATATGTATCATATTTACGTAACAAATAAGAATGAAAGCCGTAAAACGTAGTGCGCACATGTACAAAGTCACACCCACTCACAAAGTCGTGACATTTGGTCACGTACATGTATATCGGTAACGTATGAATCAAATAGACAATTTTCACAGATAGTTGGAAGGCAAGAAATCTTATTTGTCTCGTTTTCTTTCATTTTAATGTAGCATTAAGACATAAGTGCTGGCCCACAAAACGAAAGAAAACCAATGAAAATAGAATAAATAAATATTTGCACGCTTCATAGTAACGTATGTATCGGTAGCGTATGTATCATATTGACGTAACAAACAGAATGAACGACGTACAAACGTGCGCACATATACATGTACAAAGTCGCACGCACTAACAAAGCCGTGACAAAAGAAAACAATCAATGGAATCAGAAAACAACACCTTCATATTATTTGGCCATGTATATATCGGTAACGTATGTATCATATGAACAATTTTCACAGATAGTTGAAGGCAAGAAATCTTATTTGTCTCGTTTTCTTTCATTTTTATGCAACATTAAGACATAAGTGTTGGCGCACAAAACGAAAGACAACCAATGAAAATAGACACCATGTGGCGTGTAAATACTTTTATTTTTTATTGTTTGTTGTCCGTTTTGTGAGCAAACGCCTTATTCTTACGGTATACAACATTACAATAAGAAGGAAAAGCAGGGCAAGTAAAGATTACTTGTCTTGAAACCGTTTTTTGAAATTCTTTATATGATACATACGTTACCAAATAATGTGCAGGTATTGTTTTCTGATTTCATTGTTTGTTCTCTGTTGTCGCGAGTCTGTGGTTGCGTGCGACGTTGTATATGTGCGCACGCTTGTTATTACGTCGCTCATTCTTCTTTCTTACGTTAAAATGATACATACGTTACCATAAAGCGTGTAAATATTTTTTATTCTATTTTCATTGGTTGTCTTTCCTTTTGTGCGCCAACACTATTTTAATGAAACACAAATAAAAGACATAAGTGTTGGCCCACAAATGGAAAGAAAACCAATGAAATTAGAATAAATATTTACACGCTTCATGGTAACGTATGTATCGCTAACGTATGTATCATTTTAGCGTAACAAAGAAGAAAAAGCGACGTAAAAACAAGCGTGCGCACATATACAACGTCGCACGCAACCACAGAGTCGCGACAACAGAGAACAAACAATGAAATCAGAAAACAATACTTTCACGAATGATGCGTAACTCAGTAAACTGATTCTTATGTGATTTATTTTTTCTAAGAAGCATATTTGGGTTCATATGTACTGCTGCATAAAAATAAAAATGTTAGATATACATGTACAAACCTAAGTCGCCACAACTCTAGTGTTAAATATTTACAGTGCTAGAGCAATAGGCGACAGTATGTTTTAATTGGGATGCTTTAATAATAAAAAAAGCTCATTTGGGATGAAGGTCTATAGATGGACAAAACAAAATGGTTTGTTTGTGCAATAACCTGATGATAACGTTTAGATTGCGTTAAGCCGCATCGTGTCTTCTCTAACACAATCCCACAGTCAGTGCTATTATTATGTAAACCAGGTGAGCATTTTGGTGAGAGGTATTCAGATAGGACCAAGGTCAGAAGGAAGAGGAAGAAGCTTCACGTGCCACATTGCCACAATTTCCACACGTAGACTGAAATTTTGGCACTGAGAACTGATGTAGTTTGTTGTAAGTACTGTATAGATGATATAAGGCAACACTGATCGGTTTATGTTGACGATATTTTATCCAAAAGTATGCATTTCCCACTTTAGACGTAATGGCTCTTGCATATATTTTATTGACATGAATGCTGAAATGAGCTTGGAAAGTTTAATAACTTTTTATATTGCTTTTTCCAGAAGGAAAGTATTTACTCATAAAGAAGTGAGAAGATTATTCCAGCCGTCCAAAGGTCTGAACGCGTTATTCTGTCTTAAACAAAGCAAGAAGACAAAGCAGGTAACTACTGTAACATTCTCTGCTCCCAATGGGTGCCTTTTTATTTTTTGACAGTGACCTGTACAAATATATCCTATTTATTAAAGCTAACTGACAATAAACAAATTATTTTATGGAGAAATAGTCGCGACCAGGAAAGCAAACGTATATTAGCTAGGCATTGTCGACCCCCTTGACTTCATTTTTTCCTGATTGCAATTTCGATTACATACCGTCTTTGATATTATAATCAGAAATAAATTGTTTGCATAAAGTATTTGATTTTAAAAAAAGATGAGCTAAAGTGCCAGCATTCGGATTACGAATTTATTTAAGTATGGATGTATTGGTATAAAGTAATTGGTAAAATCATTCTGAAGATAATAAGCACGTGTAGCAATGAAATCCTGAATTTATATCACTCTACCCACAAAATACGCAAAATAATGTTTAACTAAGAAAGTAAAAAACCTATCAAGATTATTATTAATATTTTGTATTTCACTTTGTCAATTCCTTAGATATTATTATGGATTTAGTTTAATTTGTTTCATTTTTCATTTAATTTCAGTGCCTCTTACAACCGTCTACGATGAGATTGGACGCACTCCCAGCAAAGACATCAGATTCGTGTTCGCCAGCACCCACACCCATGTCAACGTTGTCTTGCGTGTCGAAATTTGTCGTATAGTCAACTTGCAGGGTTGACATATGATTTGGTTTGAAATGTAATATTTGCTTTGGTTTGTAATATTCTGCATCAAAACGTGTATTAAATGAAGTGCAGCGTATAACGAGTGTTTTATTCATGAAACTTCTGATAAAATGGACTAAATCCAAGCGTCAAATCTGCACGTCACTGGTATATCATAATACATGTGTAAATAAGTTGTAGTACAGCACTCTATCCGCACACGATGTTTTTATCACAATTTAAATTTTTTTGTTCATACCCACCAGTTCTCGAACCTGAAACGACACTTTTTAAGTTATCCTAAAACAAAAAAGTGCCTTGCTTAAGTGATCTATGAAAATAAAATAAATGGTTTTAAATTTATTATTAAGTGATGTGCAGGTAGAGCGCTGTGCTAGTACGACCGGTTCAATGTTTGATTGTAAAATTATATGTGTGGGCAAATATGTAATAAGACGCTTTGTTATGCACTCGAAAATACATTTTTATTCATATTAAATTGGATATGGATACAAATATTGATTTTAATGAAGTTAACTTTAAAAAAATACGTAGAGTCGTGCGTAAAATGGATACGAGAATCTTTTCCTGGAAGAATCTTTTACAAGAATCTTTTATTGGAAGAAATGACCGAGATATAAAACAACAATAAGCTGTTAACGCTGTAATCCAAATTATGACATTTATGAATTATCGGAAGTATGAAATTGTAAAATGTGCTCATAGTCAAGTTATTACAGAATTGCCTACACGTATTAAAACAGGCCTTTCTAAGAAGGAAAATTCCTTTTTAAGAAGGAAAATTGGCTTTTTGCCTTCGTTACAAAGCGGAATTGTTAAGAGAAACAAAGTGTTTTATTTTGGCATCCTTTGACAATTAAAGTGTACATGCAGGACTGGCATTTATCGCATCCTTTTACAACTTGAAAAATCCTTATCATATTCTTATCGTTAACCACAGTTGTCGCAAAGCTTTTTTTGGGGGGGGGGAGGGGGTATCGGTATTTCCTAGTAATTGGACGAACTTTTGTAGACTGTCAACTTTTGCCAATCCTCTAAAAACAAAGTAAAATCTTTATTGAATTAACATAAAATCTGCATACGTATCTGTTTTTATATTTGGTACATGGTGTATGATTTGGCCAGTTTACTGATTTATTGTTTAAAACCCTTTGTTTTGTGGAATTTGTCTAATCAAATGTGAAAAATCAAAATTTCATCAGAAAGAAGACACTTTGATTGGTAAGGCTAAAAGTTTAATAAAAAAAATAAGAAGTTCAGTGTTTTATTTAATGCTGATCTTGTACTTGGTACTTTCTTTATTCTATATTTCGGTCGGGATCAAGGAGTGATTGAGAACAAAAGGCCTGATTAGGTGTCAGTCCTGCACGTGCTGTTGGGTTATTTTTGCTGAGTGTTTCTGAATCACTGAGCACAAGTGACCGTAGAGTTATTTTAAGTAAACTTGTTTTTGCACAACCTTTTTAATTTTGTTTACATACTGTTCTCAAAGTGACTATGACTGGGATAAGGTTGTAAACTGACCATGTCTTCATGCTGTTCTTGATTCGCACGACGCATAAATTTAAGTGTTCACTCAAAAATGTGCCACCAAAATCCTATTTTAAGATTTAAAGAGAAGAAAAATGACGCAAAATATAAGGTACATATCCTTTTATCTATAAGAAAAGCACTCATCAAATTTGCAGAATTGAATAATGTTTGACTGCTGTTTGGTGTTGTGCGCGATCATCAGCATGGCGACATAGAGTAAGTTGTGGTGTCATGAGTGTGTACCCGCGTGTGGGGAGAACGCTTACATGAGATCGTATGCATTTTGAATTTTCTATACTGTTGCCACCCTTGAATTTGGATAAAAAATGTCCCTAGAGAAATTTTGGATCAGTCACAAGAAAAATACATCAAATTCAACTTTGAACGATGGCTGTAAAATACATCGTCAAATCTTCAACTTTCTCTTATAACTCTGGGTAAAAACCTGAGAATTTCATGTTCTGGTCAGTATTATGTCGTCTTGTATGCAGTGTTCTTGAGCACTTTTTTAAAACCAAAATGATTGATCTTGAGCGACAATTTTCAAAATGCATAGAATCTCCCACACATTTAGTTGTAGATAGTTGTATTTAAGATTAATTTATATCTCAAATTGCGCAGTCGTTATGAAAATTACTTTTTATGTAGAGCCAAAACGTAATGTTTGGATTTTGCATACATCTGTATGGTGTAGTTGTTTGTATTTGTTATAATAAACGTACATAAAAGTTGTAATAGATGATGTGCAAAATGTCACATGTTTATTCTTGACTTTCTTTTCTTCAGCTCGACTTGAACCTTAGGTTTTCAACTCCTAGCTCACCCTTTTCTACTTCCTAGTCTGTCGCCTCACCTACTGAGCCACTGTCTGTTCGCGTTTTTCCTCATTCGTATGATCCTCTTATAGTAGTTTGAATTGTTTATTTGGGTTTATTTTTGCAAAAGGTAATTTGCTGGGACCTAGAAGCGCCAGGAATCGAACTGGGGACCTTCTGTCTCAGAGGCAAGCGCGTTACCTACTCCTCTAACTGTTCCCACCCACCCTCCTCGTGTAGACTTTTTTCTTATAGTAAGCAAATAAAATTTCTAATAGCACCCCTTTGTAATTCCAAAGTGCCCGAGCCAGGAATCGAACCCCAACCCCAGGCTTTCACTGAGCCATGTAGCCATCAGTAAAAACACTAAGACATTTTGTATGTTCAATAAGTGTTTTATTAAGAGCAATACAAATTGCTTTTATGTATTCAAATATTTATAAAACATATATCTGTAAAATATCATCGTCTTCAGTCTTTTTATTACTACAAGTTAAAAAGCGTTTAGTATCTAAAAGAATATTATGATATTATAGTATAATATTATGATGCCTGAATTTAAATTCACTTGCAGGTGTAAAAAATATAACATTCTTATATATTCGACTTGACAAATAAACTATTTACCACACTAATGGTCTTATGTTTGTTCTTAATGACAAAAACAAAATATTTCAACTTCTTCAATTAAAAAAAAAATAAAATAAAATAAAATAAAAAAGGTGGATCTAGTCTCCGCCCTCCCCGAGGAGAGAGACCCATTCTGGACTCACATGATCAAGTCCTCAAAATACTCCATCTCGCTCCAAATGTCAACATCTGACCCCTTTAAAATGTCCTGGATCCGCCATTGTTTTTTTTTCTATATAATGACAATTATGAGATTTTTATTAAATGCTCTGTTTAAAATTGCACGCTTTTTTCAGTCAAACACTTATTGTTGGGAGCAAAAAACGGATACGCACTTTCGTTATGTTTGGCAAAAAAAGTGTCAAAAGTCCTACATAAAAAAAAATATATATATATATACAACGTTTATACTAACAGCTATTGACAAACTGGAAAGACTAATGAACATTAGATAGTAAAGTGAATATGAAATTAAAAAAATCCTTGCAAAAACTACTTAGAGAACAAACTACATGTTCACTTATGAAATTTGGGCTAAAATCCAATGGGCAGATCACGATATTTCTCATATTTCCTATAGTCTACTACATCCATTTTCAATTAGAAAACAAACTACATTTACATGAAATCAGGCTTAAAATCCAAGGGACAGATAACGATTTTTCTCATATTTCCTACATCTATTTTCAATTCGAAAAAAAACCTTCTGAACATAAATTCGAATAAATTCGAATATACATCAATAATTTCTGCATCATCTGGTCGATAGAATGATGCTGTTAAGACAGAATTGCCGAAAACAGTTAAATTTGGAAAATAAAGCAATTTTCATTCCCATAAATGTATTTGTTCAACAGATTAATGGCAGAAAACATATATTTCAGGATAAAACGTGTACATATTTTACATTGTAAGAACTACGTTCAGAGATAAGTAAAACACGAAAATAGTGTCTTTTCCATCATATGAATGGTATTTACATGTACGAAATCAGCTTTTCAAGAAGGGATTTTTCTCAAATAGAAATGAAATTTCTTAATTCTACATACTTCACCTGAGAAATAAAATAATCGATCTTGATTCGTAAAATGGCATCTCTTACTCAACAAGACAGCAAATACTCAAATTTCAAGAGACGATAATCCTTTTTTTCCTTCTGAATATTGAAAGAAAGACACACAATGAGCGTAAGTCGTCTCATTTTTTATTTCAGTACATTTAGAGAATGAGACTGAAGTTTACTAAAAACAGAAATGAAGAATTCGACACCGGACTTGTAGAATTTATAAATGGATTTGATAATGTGTTCATTGGTGATTTAGGTGAAATTGCTGAATATTACATAAAATTTGTGTATTTTAGCGTACTTTATTCTCATCCAAACTAGAAAGTCACCCCCTGCTGTCTTGCTGAAGAATACCACAAATAGTACCATTTCGCAAATGTCACGTGTGACAAACTTAACACTACGATAGTATACAACATACTTCAATACAATAAAGCAATTTTTCAACTGATGACCATGTTTTCTGATATATCATTACGTTTTAAATATGTTACATATAATTAGCAAATCACCTCAAATTCCTGATGCTATATTGATAAAAAAAACGTAAAAGATTCCTGTGGACAAAGCGTTTTCAAACCCGTTCAGAACAGCATTTCGGGTCATCAGTTCGCCCCCTATGTATTGAATGGTTGATCTTATAACATGTCACGCAGAAATCAATACAACTACAATTTAGCTCACACATTTTATTGAAATGAAATGTTAAATCTTTTAAAATTTACGAATCTTGCCAATATTCGAAATGGAAGTGTATTACTATATCCCCTTAATACTTGAATTATGTTCTTTACTTAGGAAATGGACGTTTGTTACTTTACCTATATATGACATATTCTATAATTCCACTACCAAGCCCTCACTAAATATCAACATGTCAATAGCCAGACCCTCACAAGTCATTTCACAGCATTTTCCCCTCCTTGGTCATTTCTTGCGGTAAACTTCCACTGCCACTACTATTTCTACCGACGAAGTTCAAAATACTGAACATGAAGTGCAACTGCATTTTCCTTTGTTTTATGAGACGTGATAAGATACAGTGAAAGAGGAAATAAATGGTACGTGGGGAAAATGTTGAGAAATGGTCAAAAACACTCTTAAGCAAACGGGTGTCAAAAAACTTTTCAAAAATAAATCACTTTTAACTTAATACCTGACATTGAGTTCTTAAGTATACTTAATATCTAAGCCGCCTTCGCTCCACTTCCTGATCACTCAGCACTGAGGCAGTGACGTCTCCTTCCAGGCTGTCCATCCCATTACATTCATGGTAGGGGGGGTGACAGGCTGAAGTGACCGCCTTTCCTTTTCAACTCTCACCAATATTTTACGGATGGAACTTTATTTGTACTTTACAACAAATTAAAATTACATTGGACGAGTTTGTGATCAGTATATTTCAAAAATGCCATGCAAAAATTAACTTCAGATCCTTATCAACCCCAAATTGAAATGACATTATGTAGGTCACTGGCTTTCTTTATATGACTCAATAAGGTTCACTGATTTGAATATCTGAGCAGTTTTTGCTATGTTTGACCAACTAAACCTTACGATAGAGACTGCGGTGTTTTGATTCTGATGTTGTCTCAACCATGATTGTGACGGACTCCACAAAATACCACCCCATTGTGTTAGTGAAGACGTAACGCGAGGCGGGGAGGGGGGATAAAAAGTTCAAAAAGAAATTAACTAATAAGCCATTGGAAATGACAATATGACATTTTAGTTTAAATTAGATGTCGAAAAACCACTCAGTAGAGAAAATCAGATTAAAAGGAAATATGTTGAAATAAAACGGCAAAAATATTATGGGGGGAGGGTATGATGATGGTATAAAAGGTTTGGGAGAGTCGGGAGAAATTGAGTTTTGAGTGCGTTCGGGTGTTTACCAGTGTCCTTTAACTTGAACACAACAGGTTATAGAAACTTTTACAACTTTTGTCTCTAAATGTTGCCCCAATGAATAAAATTGAAGCTTACATCTATCATGTCTTGAAATTGAAATTTCTAAAAATTAAAAGAGAAAGAAATTATTGGCATTTTTCACTGAAATTAGCGTTTTTTCACACAACGAACACGACGCAACGTAATGGCGTGTGAAAAAAACGACGTAAAATCCCTACGCCGTGTCGACAGAATTTACAAGAAGTCAAAGTTTGCTATTTTTGAACTACACAAACTGTCGGCGATTATCACATTAAAATAAGTCACAGCAAATGTTATCACATCAAGTATGTTTGCAGACTTGCACGAAATATTGTACATTTTCATAACTAGGGCCCATTTGCGAGATTATTCAGAATACATCAGAAAACATAAAACAGAAATACCAATGAATGCGATTTGTGCTTTTGCAGAACTGTCCCCATAGGCAATGGGCTAAACAAGAGTAGTACAGATTGCGGATTGAAGGACAGAATGATAATTTTTTAAATTAGAAAATGAATTTTTTTCGAAATGAGATATTTGGGACTTCACAAAGAAATCTCAACAATATTGCAAAAATGTACCAGTAAGTTGGGCTTACGACGTGAGTGTCACCTCTATCTGAGTTGTGCAATAAGCTGAATCCCCGACGAGAGCCACACAATGGAGACTGAAATACTGGAGCTCAAATATTAACTTATTTTAATTATTGATTGAAACAGGCTGTTAGTATGACCAAGTTGTAAAACAGCCGATGAAATTCTTGGAACATTGAAAGACTTGAATTGGAATATAATAAAGTTCTAAATTGCCGGTTTTATTTTTCTATATCATTTTGTATAGTCAAACTATTTTCTTAGCAAACTGCTAATAACACATTTCTAACCGAGGCGTTACTTTCCAAAATAATTTTTTTATGTGTGTGTGTGTGTGTGTGTGTGTGTGTGTGTGTGTGTGTGTCGGGGTGGGGGACGTAGGGCATGCGTGGGAATCTTCCTCTCTGGCAATTGTCAACGATGAAAGGTATGTAATTGTCCGGGAGAATAGAGGGAGTTGAGTTACAACAGTGTTAATGCTACAGTATTTGACCTCAGAGTCTATCTCAACATGATTGTGACGGTGTCCATGAATTTCATCATATTGTGCTAGTGAAGACAGCGATAAATGACAGAGGACTCTGATATGATCATTTTCATGTAATTTCTCCGAAGTATCATAATAAATTTTTTTAAATACTCAAAACTTTTTATACTGAATGCACATATTTCAAGAGTGTCCAAATGTCATGAATTTCATTTATATGAAAAAAGAGTACCATGTAACAGTGGTAACCGTACTTGAGGCCCTGCAGGCGATACATTTTTTTCTCTAGGAATTCACGTCGAGACGTTGTCTAGGATCGAGAAGCCGAAACAAGTGAAGCTAATTATTTGTAAATTATAATAAATTATAATTAATTATAATTATAATAAATTATAAATAATTATGATAGATTTTTACGGATATTCACAGATATGTCTCTAGCTAGATAGATTGTCATTTTAAGCTCAAGTCATGGCAGTGGCATGGCAAATTTCAGTATGATACAGTAAGTCACGGGGTTTTTCCTTTTATTGCGTTAACAAATCTTACATTACAATATAGGCCTATAACAGAAAAGTAAAAAAAAAAGCAGGATAATTTAAGGAAAAAAGACCCACTATATCTGCCATTTTAGCGTGAATTACTCCAGTAAGTTTGAGTATAACAACAAAAAAAAAAAAGCCACACGACTATCAATTTATTGCTATAACAGTGAAATATGCAGGGCGACGACGACAGACGCAGGCGATAGCTTTACTTGTACAGCTATATCCACACATACATGTATACAAAGCATGCGACTTTTGGTAGGCCCCAGTTAAATAAAGTTTTTATAACCGACTTAGTCCTTAGTACTTTTATTTGCAGTAACATTTACTTCTGTTGGAGGATATCTTCTTTTTGTCTTATCGCTGATAGAAAAATAATTGTCTTACTTGAAAGCTTAAGTCAAATATTGAAAGATCCCACAACATGAGATCTTTTGTAATTGCCCTTGTTTTTTTCCCTTTCTTTTAATATAAAATTTGAAATTTTCCTTGGTGGGATGGTGTACGTTACATTTAGTTCAATTTTGCTAAGAGGGTATATCAGGAAACTTAATGAACTTTGTAGATTTACAGTGTATGATTGATATGTTTATATTTAGTACAGTGATGAATCAACTGATGATTGATGGACAGGTGAGTCAGAAGACCACGTGAGAACAGACTGTGCGTGCGGTGCGATTTAAACGGAGGAATATGTAGTCTGTGACTGCATACATACGACTGAGTGCCCAGATCAGTTTCGTTCAATACACTTTACAACTTTGAAGAACGTTTTCGCTAGTCCTCGAATTTACATTCTAATGTTTACTACTTGATAAAACTACATTTTGAATTGAAAGACACTGTGCAATGTATAAAAGAGCATATTTGGAGTATTTTCTATAAATGACGACAAAATCTTTGCCAGTAGAGCACGTGACATGTTGTTTGTAGCAGTAGATTTGCTAACTTCTACAGTTTTCAGATATATAAATATAAATTGTACATAATTGTAAACAGAAAATAAACGGCGTTCACGTTTTTGGGTTACGTTTATACTGGGACACCCTGTATTTCAATTTGTATCAACCGAAAACAATTTTAACTTCGGGTTCTGCGAGATAAGAGAGTAAAAAATCTTCCTTTTAATGGAAAGGGAATTGACTAAAAAAAGAGTGTCCCTGCAAACACGTGTAGATTGTAACTGTGGCATTTCGTCTGACATAAACATACAAATGTGGATTTTTTGTTATATTAATTTCAATAAATGAGAATTATTTTGTTTTCTACTAGAATATTTTTGTGTCCTACCTATATGTATCACTACATATTTAAGATACTGTATCCAAACACCCCGTTAACCCCGGCCTTAAAGAGACAAATTCCATTCCTGTGCAAAACAGCGCGATGATTTAAGTACTTAAATATTATGTATGTATGTGTATGAAAGAGCATGTATGGAAGATCATAGAACAAATCATTTATTATACCAAAAGTTATAGAATAGGCCTATTCACATTCCCCAAGACACCCTCAGAATTTTTATATGATTTATCTTATGTTCTAATTATTGAATTCCTATTTTATGTTATTGAACTATTTTAAAGAGCAGATTGATTTCATAATTTATTCAGTTAAATCTTCTTTTTGTTGTTAGTGGATAATGTCATAATGTGTTTTAGTTACTTTTATCACTCTTCTATAGTGCATGTAAAATCTAACTTATATTTGCAAGAATATATATCATAATTATAACATTATGCTGGCCTGTGAGTGGCCAATCTTGTCTGTTGTCGGTGCCATGTTATATGTGAGCTTAGATACGTATTTTGTTTTATATGTCTTAAATAAATTTATTTTGAAGTCACAACCACTTTGTGTGAAATTATCAAGAATTGCTAACTGCACATATTAATTAAGGGATTCGAGAAAAGGTCAGCGAAAGGACGACAAATTGAAAAAATATTTGAACGCGCTAGGTAGCTGGATGTGACGTGGTCGCAGGTAGTACCCCCCCCCCCCCCCCCCCCAGGGACAATCCTCCACGTTGGGGTATTACCCCCTGGACAACCGACCCCGGACAATTCCCCCTGTAATTAATATAAAACTGAGAATAAACAATGTGACACTGAGAAAAATTATAAATGCCTGCCTTAGATCAAAATATTCACCAGGTAGAGATAGGGATAACAGATAATCTCATTTATCCAGGAATCCCTTTAATGAACTTCCTGTCACTTTTGTTGTTTTAACCTCCCCCCTCCCCCCGTTAATCATGTTGTTAGCCTTAATGAAGGCACATCCCCAGGTAGAAGTGGGGTAAACAGATAATCTCATTTATCCAGGAATCCCTTTGATCAGTTTTAATTGTTTCTTCACTATCCCCTAAAATCTCCACTGACAAATTATTTTTTAAAGGACGTCTTTTCCAAGTAAAAGAGACATTTTTTGTCAATCAATAATGCCTTTACAAAATTACTTTGTACCAGAGCCAGCTGAGTGATGACATCAATTTGATATACTTTCTAGCATAGGCCAGCTAAGAGAATATTAAAAATAATAATAATAATAATAATAATAAATAAAATAAAACTTTTCAGAAAAAAACAGAGAATAACTTTGAATGTTGGGATGTGTTCATTAACCATTAGTAAGACTTGAAAAATTGTTGTTTACCCCAGTAAATTCATTTTTTGGCCAAAATGAACAGTTATTATCCCTCTAAGTTTTTAAAAGAACCCGTGCCCTTAATTATAGCCAGAGCAGATGCTTGAGAAAAGGTAGCATGATATAAAAAATACAGGTTTTCGCTGTTCACGTGAAAATTGCGTTGAAAGGGGTGTTTATTCTCTAGTATGAGGTTCCGCTTTTTATGTCAATTTTTCCTCTTGGCCTGAGATGCCGTTTTCCGCCATTTTATGACCTGACCTACCGTTTCTACAAATGCGAGCTTGCCTCAACTGCCTCGTGGTCGAGGTGGAGGCCATAGACGTGTTCAGTACTGGGAACATTTTAATCATGTAATCATGTTTTATTCGGCACTGAGATATGTCTACCGAAGTTGTAGTCGACACAGTTTTGTTGGTAGAATAACTCAGTGTTTGGCACAACCCTCACAATGCCATCAATCGCTGCGATTTACATGTGCCGTCTCTCAACTCCGAAGGCGAAGCCCTCACATGATGTGGGGTTGGACGATGGGGAGACTTACCACTGGGACTGAGCTTTCATACTCTACAAAAACAATCAATGAATATGACGCCATTAAGATGAAAGATGAATATGACGCCATCATCAGAGACACAAAAATGCATTTTGAAAGAATCGCGAAGAGGTTCCTCATTCAAGATGGAAGGAACGAAGGGGAGATTATTAGTGATTACGAGAACGGAGCTCGTGAAGCTGAAAAGGGCCTTGACGGAGTTCTACTGTATATATATGCTGTTAGTCTTAAATGTTTGAGGGATTTGCCAAGATATCAAAACACTCATCTTCTACAAGATGACAGGTTATCATCAGCCCTGCTAACCATCCTCAACAAAGGTTTGATGGAGGGAAGTGTTCCACGTCAGTTAATCGGATTGTTGGTAGTTGGGGTTTTAATTCAGCCATCTCCAGAAATCCTTCAGTTTTATAAGGAACTGGAGAGACACATGTTACAGGTATGGTCCGAATGGCATATTAGGTCTAGGTTAGAGGCCTGTCACGGCTGGTTACATCTGTCTTTACTACACAAGCAGAAGTACTTTGAAGAGCAGATAAGGATTTTCTTGATGGCTGGGACAAAGCTAGAGAGGAAAGAACCTGGAGGCAAAGAAATTCACTGGCTTGTTAGTGTTCTAAAATCTGCAACACACTATTCTGGTGCACTGGAAGGAAAATGGGTAGATGAAAATGATGTAAGACATTTTTTACAGGAGCTGAAATTTGACAGTGAATTCTCTGAGCCGAGAGAAGTGGACAGATATGTCAGCCTCTGTAGCAATGTTGAATATTTGGTGCCCTCTGACATTTTATGGAAGGGGTTGGAGATTCTGCTTTGTGATGGAACTGAAGATTACAAAATACGTGCATTTCTGTGCATTAAGTGGATGTTGGGCTTAGCCCAAAAGCAGAAGTTGAATAAAGGTTTCATGGATGTACAATATGTTACAGAACTTGCTGAGATATTTAAGAAGCACGCATCTTTGTTGCCATTGAGACATCAAATTGGTATTACATGGGAATTTAGTGTAATGAATTATTCTGATCATGAAATGCTGTTGAAAGTTGTTGAGAACTTTGTGGCTAATGCACAAGATATCGATGGGGAGGATGGTTATAGATTAGTTCAAGCTTACCTACTAATGGATTGCAATACAAATATTGCTTTTTTAAAAAAAGTAGTTGATTTAGTGCAAAACCAAGGGAGAAATATCCCCCGTTTCAAATTGCTTTCCATTACTTGTGATTTGATGCGCCATCATGGCTATTATGAAGTCTTCAGTGGAATACTTGATAGCTGTTTCCAGTCTGGTCTGATGAAGGAGGAATCATTAAATGTCATGAAGACAAAAGGGTATGCATGTTTAAGGATTGTGGAGTTGTGTGGAAGATTAGAAATAGAGCAAATTGACAAGTATGTTAAGAAGATTCCACCAAGTCTTTACAAAGCAGATGGTATTCAATACTTTGCAGAGAAATTGAAAAATAAATGTCAGCATTCCTCAACGCAGGCTGTTTCAGCAGCTGTACGGAGGATTCTTGGTGGTCCCCACATGGCAAGAGTCACACCAGTACTTCCCATATATCGTCCTATTGTGGAGTTCTGTTTGAATGAATTGAATGAGCCTGTAGACATGAAGCTGGTGCCCAGGGTCTTTGATGAAAATGGATTCCTCAAAATGGAAAATATGTCTGCCTTGCCAGAAAGATGGAGAAGAATAGCAGTGTGGATTCTTCATGATGAAGATTTCTTAATCAACAAGCCAATGTTAACTGGTGAGTTAAAAATGTGGTTGTTGTATGTAGAGATAGCTTTAGTAAGCCCACCCTGCTGCCATGAGCAGCTTTGGGTTATGACTAACACAAGCTTGACTTCAGTGTATTGAGCCTATTTCTTCTATATACTTGCTGGTTACCCACTGAGGGCCAGCTTATATAGCCATAACAACAATGGGGTACTGGGAATAACAATAGGGTACAAAGGACAACAATGATGTATCAGTAGAGAGTAATGTAGACAACTGACGCTTGTATAGTACACTTCTCATATAAATCCAACATTTGTAAGTAGCAAGCTTTGCACCTGCCTTGTTGATTTCAATAAGTATTTATCAGTAATACCTAAAGATGTTATTTGACTGTGGCTATGTAACTTTTTTTTTCTTTTTTCTTTTTTTTTTTTTTTTTGGGGGGGGGGGGGGATTTGAGTACTTTCTCTCTGTATGTACATGTCAAATAAGTACTAAACTCTTCCTCACTGAATCACAGCATGTAACTGTGGTATATATTTCCCAGGTAACAGTGTATTATCTCACACCTTAACAGAGGCCTTCTAAATTTAAATGTGTTATTATATATATATATATATATATATATATATATATATATATATATATATTACAAAGTTTTGACATGAATAGGTTTTCTTTGTGTAAATATTAATTTTTCAGTGCATTCAGACACACATTTCCTCTCAGTAAGACATTGAAATATGTTTATATGTTTTATGTTAACATTGATTTGGTTTTCTTTATTCACCAGGTGTAGCAAAGGCAAACAAACACTTCCTATATCAAGCAGGATACAGAGAGGTTCTAGAGGTGCCTTTTTTTATGGTGGAAGAGAAATCTGCAAGTTTGCACAAGTTTTTGAAGGAGGAATTGGAAAAAATCCCTCACATAAGGTAAGGAAGTAACACTATAATTTTTCTGAACAGAGTAATTCTTTAAAAATATTGTGAAAGAGGTAGACGTAACACTTTGTGATAGAATCTTATTGCTATTTGTACTTTTTCCTTGTTTGGGGGGGGGGGGGGGTGCTGCTTGCTGCCTGTTTTGCACAAAGTAAAATTTTTTGGCATAACTAAGATAAGAATACAGAAATTGATAACTGACAATAAAAGTCATCCTTGTTTTGAGATCTGGGCCTTAAAACTATTTACCCAAAATTGTTCTATAAATTGAGTTTACTTCATCATCACTGGATGCCATCCACTCATAGCAGGTTGGCTGTCATGGATCACCACATCTCTAAAATACTTGAACTATACTTTTATTTGACCTGTTTATTCTTTTATGTTGTCCATGTATGTTGATCTTGGTCTTCTTTTCAATGATTTCTTATTTACTAGTAGCTTTCTTTCCGGTAGCAATTGTTGCAAATGATCCTTTCAATTTCAAACCGGCCAAAATTTTGTAAAAATGGGAATTTTCTGAAAAAAAAATTGTGTGTGCCTTTTTTCAGAAACTACACAGACCTAAGCTGTCATATTATAATGAAGAATTACTCTTATGGTCTTTTTTCATCTTCTTAAATTTGAGGTCAATCGGTGCATTTCCATGGGAGAAGCAGCCATTTGGTGCCAAAACTGAAAACTCTCTTACACCAATTTTGGAACTTAAAATGCTGGAGACGTCTTGTTTATTGCATTTTGTAGAGCTTGTCAAGCCCAACACTGGAAGTGGTGTCAGTTTTTATGTACAGACACATTGACCTATTCTCTTCAAACTGATGAATATTTGTAAAATGCAGGTCGAATTAAAAAATCAGCATGATCTAACCATTTTTTTTCTGTACAGACAGATGTGTCTGTACATATAGCCATATGCACTTTCATTGTTATGAACCAGTAAACTAATATGAAAATTGTTTTACCTTTTATCATTTAGCACATAGAACTGATAAATATTCATAAAAACACAAGTGAAATGCGAAAATCAGCCTGACCAGATCATTCCAATTTTTTTATCCACCCTTATACAAATAAAATATATAAAACTCTTTTACTTTTTGTCTGAACTGATGAATATTCATAAAATACAGGTCAAGTTTGAAAATCAGCCTTTTCAGACCATTTTTCAAAAAGTTATGCTGTTTTATTTTTGTTTTTTGTTTTTTTGGAGGGAGGATATTTAATCCATGGTTATACAAATAAACTGAAAACCATTTCACCTTTTGTCTTCAAACTTACAGAACTAATGAATACACATAAAATACAGGTCAAGTTTAAAAATCAGTCTGATCAGACAATTTTTCCAAAATCTGTGCTGTTTTTGCTTTTTGTTTAGCATATTTTATCCACCTCGGATTTGATTTTTATTAATAATAATTTATTAAGATTGCAACCCAGTGGGTTGAAGTTGTACATAGAATGTTTAAAAAAATTCATAATGATAATAAAATGAATATTTGCATGAATAAAACTGAGTTAAAAGACTGCTAACTGAACTTTAAAATTATTGTACTTAGACTGCTAACTGAACTTTAAAATTATTGTACTTAGGATAAAAGACAGCATAATACTATTGGAAATTTAAAAGTGCATATGGAATAAAAGAGCATTGGAATCTGTCGGTCTTAAATTTTGGCACTTTGTATCTATTGTTAGATCTTAAAAGACGGTTGGAATGCTCAATTAAGATGTGATTCAATTTGTCAGAGGATTCAGTTATTTTGTAAAAGAAAGTTTTGCACAGATCTTCCCTTCGTTTTTCTAAAGTGCACATATTTGCCAGGTTCAGGGCTTCATCATAGTGTAGGTCAGGGAAAATAATTTTTAAAGCACGACTTTGGACAGTCTCTAAAAGTTTGCATTGCTCTATAGTTAGTCCTGGATGCCATACAGGGCAGGCATATTCTAGAATTGAGCGCACTATACTTTGGTAAACTTGGATTAAGTCAGCAGGGCTGAGCTTAGCTCGCTTCAGTTGACGGAGGAAATAGAGTCTTGCACATGCCTTTTTATATATATGATCCACATGAGTACCCCATTTTAGGTCATTGCTAATATGGATGCCCAGAAGTTTGAACTGTGTAACCTCACAGATTGGCGTGTCATTTATAACTATTGGTGGGAGGTCTGGTTTAGAACGTGTAAAATTTAGGGTCATGGTCTTGGTCTTAGGCATGATAACGGTCTCATTATTGAACTAATTAGACAGTCATGTATATCCTGAGAATTAATTACAGCTTTGGAAGTAACTGGCTCGCGCCGCCAATAATTACGCCGCGGGATATTCAGGGCACAGGGACCGTGATTACAAAATACCGCGAATAGAAAATAGATTTTTAGAAAATAGACTTGTCATGTGAACGGGGCCTAAATCTTCAGGAGTTCACAAGTATGAAAAAACAACTTTTTATCTGAACATAAATTCACTTTAAGGTGCATTTTTGGGGCTCATATGATTGAATGTTTTGGTAATATATATATTAATTTAAATGTATGACTTCACATATTTTAATTAAAATTAAAATTGACAAAGTCCAAAGGTATGAATAGAAAAAAATATTGATTTTGTGGACAGGTTGGATTGAAAATCGAACAGGTCAAATTTATGAGCACCTGTCCAAAGGACAGGTGCTCATAAAAGTTAGTGTCTAGCCCTGATCAGTGATAATTATGTACTAATAATTATGCAGATAAATGTTGCTTAATATTGCAAATAATTATACAAAAGAAAAAAATTATTTTGTGTAATGCTATCATTAATGCTATAGATGAATAAAATTATAAATTGTTAAAATTACAAGTTTAAATATTCAAAACTCAGCTGCAAGACTGGTTTGTCAAATAAAGTGCAATAGTACACACCATATCACTCCCATTCTGAAAGGATTACACTGGCTGCCAGTGAAGCAGAGGATTGATTATAAAGTACTTTGTATTATTTTTAAGGCGATCCATACACAATAACCAAAATATATATATTTATCTGATCTTATCTGTTTTAACTCACCACGGCAGTCCACACATTTTAATACTGAGAATGATTTTATTTTAGAATATTCTGTATTAGAGAAAGGGTCTCTCAAAAGTTATGGTGATTGGGCTTTTACAATCTATGCCCCCAAAGTGTGGAGTGCCTTACCAAATTTTATTAGAACAGCAGAAGACTTTGACAGTTTTATATCCCTTCTAAAGACCCACATTTTTAAATCTGTCTATTGCTCTTAGATTTTTTATATATTTTAATAAGATTGAGTTTTTAGTAGTGTTCATTTTAAATGGTTTCCAGTGAGTGAGTTAGACTTAAATATTGTAGTCATTTTAATGATTTTAGTTACATTATCCATTATTGTAAGGCGCCTTGAGGTAGCATGTAAGGTG
This sequence comes from Lingula anatina, assembly GCF_051362555.1. Classification (NCBI taxonomy): domain Eukaryota; kingdom Metazoa; phylum Brachiopoda; class Lingulata; order Lingulida; family Lingulidae; genus Lingula; species Lingula anatina. The sequence goes on from NC_141770.1 coordinate 3,639,993, forward strand.
CCATATAAGAAGCTTATTATTATTATTACTATTATTATTATTATTGTTATGTATAACAGTGCCTTATTATCCTCAAACTCAGTGGAGTTATATTGTGTTAATACAACTAGATTAAAAGTTTGAACACCAGCTTTATTGGAATATTTTTTGTTATGTTTCCTTTTATAATTTTTTTTTTATTTCAAACACTGGCATCTTCAAGATGTGACTTTTAACTCCTATCCACCCAAAGCTCTGTACTTTTTCTGTATTTCCACATAAGCAGTAGTTTTGGTATTTATGTCTTTAAACATTATGTGATATTATTTTATGTACTGTCATTATTTTTCACATATTGGTATTTTCATTATTTGAATTTGAACTCTCATGATCCTGAAACTATAATCTTATTGACCATGTTACCTGTTGTGCATGATTAAATTTTAGTGTTGATTGACTGTGCTGTTATAATCATTATTTATTATTGCATCAAAATTGATAAAATGACCTCTTTTCTGTGTCGTTATTTTCTGCATTTATCTGTACATTTGACAGCTTTGTTGCCATGTTTTTACCTCATATTTGCTGTGTGGCTATATTTACTAAGACTGGTGCCTGTACATTTGCCAGTTTTTCTGTCTCATTTCTTAAGCCCCCTTTACAATGGACGATGTTCTTTCTGCATCCTGTAGTACGGCCCCATTTGAAATTAAAAAAAAAAAAACGTTCTGACAACTGGCCGATCATTGAGCATTCATTTTGCAACCAAAGTGATGCTTGTGCCTCCTTTCTACGACCACAGCAATGCCAGTTTCATGGTTGCACAAAGGAAGCAGAAAGGACACTGTCCAGTGTAAAGGGTTTTAGGTACAATATTTTCAAAATTAACATTTTTCGGCTCTGTGTGGAGTTAATTTTTATAATAAGGTGATAAGCATTTTTGCTGTAGAATACCGCATGGCTGTAGTGTTTCATCGTGAAATATTGAAGTTTTTCATTTGCTTTTTTACAGGTTACCCAATAATTAGGAGACCTTTGAAGTGCTTCCTGACAGCATTGAAGAGGATTTGATAACTCTCCACTGACATACAAAAAAAATGGAGCCAATGAAAGTTGAACAATAATCTGAAACCAAGTGCACTAGCTGTAATCTAGGCCTTTTTATTCTTGGTCTTGCTAGTAATATAAACAAGGACATATCATAATAGTGCATATGCATGGTTGAGAATCTTCACATGTGACTTTAAAAAATAATGAATTCTGTTTTCTTGTATTGTCTTTGAGCACTGACATAGTGACTGACATTTGGTGTGGAGACAGTGTTAAAGCTACACTATTGGGGCACATTATGATTGTTTAAGAGGTGTGCAGGGGTGTCTTAATCACCCCCTTCCAGGTTGGTCCTGTAATCACAGTAATATGGAAATTGAAAATGAGGCAAATGCTTACAGAAGGGAAAATGTTTATGGTGAATTATGTTGAATGTTCTGATGTTAGATTTGTTATTTCACTAATTGAATTGTTAGAGGTGTAAAGCATTGTACATATTTTTATGTTGTCTGGAAATAAAAAGATGTTAAAAATATTATTAGAAATATTTCATTCCATCACAGTAAATGATGACTGCTCTATAATGCATATTCAGAGTTGTATAAAATTGCTCAATGTCAGTTAAACAACAATAAAAAAGCCATTTTCAAGCTAAAAGTATATTGAAAAGGTAAACGAAGTAGTTGTAACATTTTGTCTCTTTTACCCACAGTACACTCAAAATTTTCTGTGCACCAAAAAGCTGCGTCTTAGCTTTCTTTGTTTTACTACAGGTAGAAACATCAGATCAAATATGATGGGAAGTCATTTTCCAAATAGTAAACCTAAAGATGTACTAACAAAATGAAATGATCCAAATTGAACGCGTGAAATGGGTTATTGTCTAAACTCTGAAGTTTTTATAAGCTAAAAACTTTACTTCAAATACTAGGATAATTTTTATGTACAGACACAGATGTGTCTGTACTTATTGCCATCACCTGCGTCTGTTGTCGCCGTCGCCGTCGCCGATCATGTCGCCATGCACTTTCAGCGTTAACACCATAAGTGGAAGACAGTTTTACTTTTTGGTTTTATTTTTACAGAGCTGATGAACATTCATAAAACGCAGGTCAAGTTCGAAAATCAGCACGATCGGGCCACTATTTTAGTAGTTATGCTGTTTTTTCACTTTTCAGCATATATGCAACACTGTTAACACATTTCAAGGAAAACCCATAGGCCTGTTGTCATGAAACTCACAGGAGTAATCAATCTTACTAAAACGCAGGTCAAGTTCGAAAATCAGCATAATCGGACCATTATTTTATAAGTTATGCTATTTTTTCACATTTCCTCAGATTCAATTCTTAGGCATGTTAACAGTCTCATTATTTAATTAATAAGATACATAAAAGTGTTTGTTTGACATTTCCTGCATCTTTACAACATTGTTAGTTGATTACGTAAAAATGATGGTAAACTTGTAATCGTGTATTGTGTAATAAGGTGTCAAAAATGGAAATAAACTCATATCATTGCAGTTTGTAAGATTCAATCATTCACTATGTTCAGAAACTCAGATTGGAGGAAATTGGACATTTGACACTGTTCTATTGATATTTTTCACATCTCATCAATTTTCTTAGTTGATCATATAAAAATGGCAGTAAACTGTTAATTTTGTTTTATGTTAAAAAAGTGTTAAAAATGGAAATAAACCCATTTCAGAATAGTGCTGTCTTGTTTCACATTTCCTCAGATTCAATTTTTAGGCATGTTAACAGTTTCATTATTTAATTAATAAGATAAGTAAAAGTGTTTGTTTGACATTTCCTGCATCTTTACAACATTGTTAGTTGATTATGTAAAAATGATGGTAAACTTGTTATCGTGTATTGTGTAATAAAGTTTCAAAAATGGAAATAAACTCATATCATTGCAGTTTTTCAGATTCAATCATTCACTATGTTCAGAATGTCAGAATGGAGGAAATTGGGCATTTGACACTGTTCTATTGATATTTTTCACATCTCATCAATTTTCTTAGTTGATCACATAAAAATGGCAGTAAACTGTTAATTTTGTTTTATGTTAAAAAAAAGTGTTAAAAATGGAAAAAAAAAACATTTCAGAACAGTGCTGTCTTGTTTACATTTTGGCATTTTCAAGTTGTGACTTTGAAGTTCCATGGGCCTGAAGACCTTTGCTAGTCACATTTTCTGAATATCCATAATACTAATATTTTATTATTAAAAATTGATGGTCATTATGCTGTTAAACGTTATGTAATATTGCATCAAAATTTGGAAAAAAAATATTTTGGGCACTGCTCCCATGATGACCATTTAAGAAAAATCATGTCACTTACTGTTCTCAAACTTACAAGAAAGAAACATGGGACTAAAATTCAGCTTCAGTAGGCAATGCAGTCTGTTTGGTAATTCTTTCTGCTAGTTCAACAGTTTTTTTTTGTGAAAATTTAATTTTTCACATATTGGCATTTTCAAGGTGTGACTTTGAAGTTCCATGGGCTTGAAGACCCATGCTAGTCACATTTTCTGAAAATCCATGATATGTATATTTTATTATTAAAAATTGACGGTCATTATGCTGTTAACCATTATGTAATATTGCATCAGAATAGAAGAAAACACAATTTTGGGTGCTGCTGCCATGATGACCATTATGGGAAAACCATGTTACTGATGATTGCCAAATGTTCAAAAAAGAAATACAGGATTAAAATGCAGCCTGAGTTGGAAAAGCAGTCTAATTGGCTTCTTTTTCTGGAAGTTATACATTTTCAAAGTGTGAACTTGAACTGCCATGGGCCTGAAGCCTTATGCTTGTTACACATTTTACTTACATTGGTATTACCTGTTGAGCATAATTAAAATTTGATGTTGAATTTGCAGTTTAACATAATGTACTTTTGTATCAGAATTGACAGTAGCCTATTTTGTGCATAGTTATTCCTGCTTTTTGTCTGTACATTTGACAGCTTTGCTGCCTTGTTTAAAAAATGTATTTAAAAAAGTCCCTAAAAACTAAATGAAACAAAATACATATAAAACTTTCTTGCTCTCTTAATAGTTAATAACCATCTATTCTGAAGCCAATTCACATGAGGTATTGCAATTTAAGCAGCAGCTACATAGGAAATGTAATAGGGCATTCCCAGAGAATTAGAACGATCTCACTGGGGGTTCATGCTAAATTGCAGTCAGCTGACCACGGACGGAAGTTAATTACCCCCTTACAGCTTGTAGTAGGCAGGACGGACATTTAAGCCGAATTATCTGACAGTAATCTAGTGAGACTCCCCATGGGGATAGACCAATCTTAAATCTATAGGAATGCACCCTAAGATCTTCAACAAAAAGTGGCAGTGCATTTCAAGTGATGGTTTAACTAAAATATTATTATAAGAAAACTGTAAACTTATTTTTTCAAACTTATACGACTGATAAGTATTCATTAAGTACAGGTGGAGTTAGAAAATCCACTTGGTTGTACCATTTTTTTCAAAAGTTGTTGGTTTTTGTATTTACTTCAGTATAAATGCAATACAGATACAGACATGAGCTTTTTCCATGGAACCGCGGAATTTCTGCGTTTTTTAATTCAATTCCTAAGGCGGCCCCCGGACCCCAGGCTGGTTAGGTGTAGGGTCCCATGATAAATGTTCAGAGGGATTTTATTTATTTATTTATTATTATTAATATTCTTTTTTTTTAAACCTAGATTCATGCAGATAGCACCCTTTGAGGAAAAACTATTTGACCTATTCTGTTCAAACTTAAAGGAATGATGTATATTACTAAATTAAACATTTTTCATAAAGTTAGACAATTTTGTGACCTTGAACTTCCATGTTCCTGAAGACTTTTTCCTTGTCACATGTCCTGACTATCTATGTTACCTGCTGTGCATAATTAAAATTGGTGGTCATAAAGCATTTTGTAATATTGCAATAAAATTGACAAAACCCGTATTTTGGTCACTGCCACTATAAAGCCTTACCCTCTACCAGAGCCACAGGTTGCTTTTTCACAAGATATTCACAGATGTGTCTTATAAATAGATAGACATTTGACTTTGGAAATGTGAAAAATGTGCCTTGAATATCTGCCACCCTGGTAGAGGCTAATGAAGACCATTTATATTAAGGAAAACCTTCTTACTAATTATTCTCATACTCAAAGAAAAGATTAATAGGGCTGATATACAGCTTGATTTAAAAAAACAGCCTATCAGTAATAGAATTCTTTTATTGCAGAAATGCAGATTTTTGTGAAATGCACATGAAAAGAAAGAGTCAAAAATTCACTCAAGTTCCATTGATTGAGTTGCATTGATTTTTTGCATCAACAGTTCACCTCTTATATGTTAAAATGTGTCATGTTGTTGTCATATTGTTCTTATCAAACAGACAATTGGCTTTGTTTTGATAATTAGCCTTTATTCATGAGATACTTATTAAGTTGATAGCAGTAGATTTACCCTGAGCTGTAGAGGATCCTTGGACAATTCCCCCCAGGACAACCCCCCCCCCCCCCAGGACAATTTCTCCCTCCCGCCCCCCCCCCCCAGGACAGTTCTCCCTTGGATGATTTGCCCCCCCCCCCCAAGAAACATATATTTATATACAAATATAAAGTAAATTAGTGTTAAAGGGGTAATAACTCTTCATTTTGGCTAAAAAAATGAATTTTCCTAGAGTAAACAACAATTTTCCCATACTTGCCAATGGTTAATGAATCTATTTTTACATTTAAAGTTAGTCCCTGTTTTTTTTTCTAAAAAGTTTGGTTTTTTGTTAAAATCTCTTAAGAGATTATAACAGAGTATAGCCGTCAATTGAGGTCACGTGGTCTGAAGACAAGCTCAGATATCAGAATAATAGCTATAACTGCCATTTTTTTGGTAAAACAATATATAATTGTATTGTATTTTATTATATTTCTATGAGTTGTTCTCAATGTTTTTATTGTGAAATATAATGCTCATACAAAGAGTTATTACCCCTTTAAGTTCAAAACATTTCATCCAATTTATTAATGTTTTTAGCGCGATAATACAACTTCATCATTAAATAAATTACTTTATAACAAAGTCCTTTTTTGTTGAGTACAAGTACAGAAAATATTATTACAAATCAAATTATAACCACCTATCCTCCAGGTAAAGATGGGGAAAGCAGGTGAATAGGTAAACGGATATTTTATGAATATTTTCAGTGTGACAGGTAGTGGGTAGGTGGGTAGTAGGTAGTGGGTAGGTGGGTAGTACGTAGGTGGGTAGTAGGTAGGTGGGTAGTAGGTAGTGGGTAGTAGGTAGGTGGGTAGCAGGTAGGTGGGTAGTAGGTAGCGGGTAGGTGGGTAGTAGGTAGTGGGTAGTAGGTAGGTGGGTAGTGGGTAGGTGGGTAGTAGGTAGCGGGTAGGTGGGTAGTAGGTAGTGGGTAGTAGGTAGGTGGGTAGCAGGTAGGTGGGTAGTAGGTAGCGGGTAGGTGGGTAGTAGGTAGTGGATAGTAGGTAGCGGGTAGGTGGGTAGTAGGTTGTGGGTAGCAGGTAGGTGGGTAGTGGGTAGGTGGGTAGTAGGTAGTGGGTAGTAGGTAGTGGGTAGGTGGGTAGTAGGTAGTGGGTAGGTGGGTAGTAGTCAAGCAATTAAAAGTGACAGATAACCAAAGGGATACCTAGATAAGCGAGAATCCCCTTCTCTCCCTAGAGATTCAAGGCTTACTTAATCAAAGGGGGAGTAAGGGGGAGCAATTAAAAGTAACAGTTAATTCATCAAAGGGTTACCTGGATGAGTGAGATCATCTGTTTACCCCAATTTTTACATGGAAATATACTTTGATCAGATTTTTAATTAAATTTTCTGTACTTCCATTTCTAAAAATTTCTGTACTTGTAAATGATCTGTTTAATGAAATTAGTATTCTCTATCCTTGAGTTGCATCATCACACTAAGAAATATTCATAAAATGGATGAAAAGATTTGAACTTTATACTCTTTCCTTTATAATTTTACATAAATATATTTCTTGGGGGGGGGGGGGGGGGGTCCAGGGGGGAACTGTCCGGGGGGAAATGGTCCTGATGTGACAAGCCGTTGGCCACTGTAAATATGAACATATAGGAGGCCATAAAATCACCATTTATCTCACTAAAGAATATCGTTAAAAGGTTTTTAGTGAACGTCTCTTGCCACATCAGTTCCTCCATCTACCGATCCGAAATAACAATCATTCTGTACAAATGTAGAATGAAGTTGTTCATATATCTGCAATAAGAAGTATTACTTACAATGTACAATACCTTAGTGTGAGACTGTGTTTTTCATTTGTGTCATACTACACTGTTTTACATTTGCCAAGCAAAGAGAGACACATTTTATATTGATGAGTGTCTTCACGAAATGATTTAAAAAGGCAAGACAGCGAATGTACTTTTTAAGGAAATTGAAAGCTTTTACCAGGAATGTGTCTATTTTAACGAACTTTTATAGATGTGTTTTGAAAAGTATTTTAATTTACACTGTAACTGTTTGGTATGGGCGTGCAACTGTAGAGGATAAAAAACAACTAGAAAAGATTGTTGAAACGGCAGGTAATGTAACTGGAACGAATCTTACTCCCATTCATTCCATTTATCTCGATGGGGTTAAAAATAAAACAGCTTCCATCATGACTGATCCAGCTCAAACCCTATTCAAATTTTTACCCAGTAACTCAAGGCTGTTAGTTTATAAGGGCAGTAAGCGATTTTTATCTAGCTTTTATCCTTCAGCAGTAGCTCTTTTTATCGCTAATACGTAATTTCATTTTAGTACATTTAAAAAGTTTTATTCAATAATGGTGCTATTACAGGGCAAAAAATTCCAGATGTTATACATCTGTATTTTATTGGTTTAATAAATTATTATCTATTATCTATCTAATTTGCAAAATCTTGTTATTTTAACTTTCTTTCGAACTGGTCATTGTAAGTGATGACACATTCTACAAACATGATGCCCACCTCATTCAAAAAGGACATCCTTTTTTTCAAAAAAAGTCAAAGAAATTACATTGTAGTGTAATACCACGATCTTACGTTAAATAAGTACTCTCTCTCTCTCTCTCTCTCGAGCGCGCGTACGTACTCGCATTCAAAAGCAACAAAGTCACAGACAGACTACACCCATTCCCTGTGCACCTACAGTAACTATGGCAACCTTTCCTGAGCTTTGTACAGGCAAATGTTAGTTTTTCTGCTGGCACAGAAGATATTCACACGGCTTTATGTGTTACTTTAACAAGAAAGGGAGTCATTCTTCTGAAATGTCCCTGAATATTACCCCTTAGGAGGTTAAAAGGGTACAGCCAACAAGGTGGCCTACTAAGAACTCGCTGGCCTAAAATAAAAGATCTCGAATAATTGTCAAAACTTGGCAAATTTTTGCAGATTAATGTAATTTCGGAGGAGATTGAAGTCCTGGAATAATGATGAAGACAAATGTTGAATTTACTTGCTTCACCTTTGTCGTGCTGACATTTTTCTTTGTAGCCTCTAATGTCAGAATACAGCTCTATGTATCACACACACACACACACACACACACACACACAGATAGAAAGAGAGAGAGAGACGCTTTTCCTGCATTAACATTACACTGTAAATGGGCACAAAGCTTAATTTTTTTCCAGTGAAAAAGGTAATTTTTGTGTAATCTGTGTTGACGATATATTGTTTACGGCTTCATTTGCCTTTCATATCGTTATTTTTCTACTGGTTATATCAATATAATAAAGTTCAGTGTCCTGATTCCACCCTCCTTCGATTTCTGAAAAAAATAAAAACACTATTGAAATTAGAATTTTGACCAGCTGAATTATAGTTCTAAACCGTATCAAATGACACCGTTCGCTCTCTGAAATAGCAAAATATTTCAATGAGGGTGGAGGAGGGGGTAGATTAATAAGAGGCTTAGCTTCGCATCCGCGGCCTGTCAATCCTAAAACTAGTGGAAGCAAGTTCATGCTTTGTCCTTTCGAGAAACAAATGATCATCAACTTCTCACATTGCAATTTAGAATTTTACATAGAATTTATTTCACGAATTCGATGCTTTTTAAATATAATATGTTAGGACATGAGTGATGCACTTTCTGTAATGACCCAAAAGAAACTTTATTACATATTTTCTGGGATTGTACACATGGTCAAGCTATTAGGACTTATCTCATTCAGAACCTACGTACACAGTACTCTGTTGAATTACAACAACAACCTTGCCTGTTTATATTTGGAATCCTGGACGACAGCCCTCTCTTAGTTATTAATCTACTACTTCTTTATATATAGAAATATTAAACTCTATGTAGACAGAATAAAATTACACCTCTCTGGAATGCTGCAAAAAGTATTTGGAAAAGCAAAAGAAAATAGATTTTCAGTCTTTATACCTACTGGGTCCTCAAAAGGCAGATGATCTAAGAAAAAATGGGAATGTGTAGAAAAAATATTTATATGAATAGGAAAGAACATTTGTCATGGCCTAGGCCTACTAAGATTCCTTTATTTAAAAAAATTCTACATGTATTTTTTAATCATTTGTAAGAACTTTTTTTGCAGTGTGTGAATGGTGGAAGGTGTCTTTGTCTCTCATTGTGTTGTAATTTTCGTGAATAAAAAAAAAATAAAAAAAAAATTTTAAGAATAAAAAAAAATTAAAAAAACTATTCTTTAATAGCTACAAGTAATTTTTGTTGTTTATTCTAAATAATGCTTGTAAAAATGAAGACCCGGACACAAAACACAGACTTCTTTCAGGTTGTTTTACTTCAAGTGTAGCATAGTTGGTGCCTAAGATAAAGCCCCCCCTCCCTCCCCCCCCTCCCAATTGCCTGTATAATTCTCCCATTCGATTATCGATTTTTTCTTGTGTGGAACATTTTAGGGGGAAGATGTTGAGAAAAAGTTATCAAGTTACCAAAAAATATTTGACAATAATGAAGTTACTGAAAGCAAAGTATATTGCAATATTTTAGAAAGTTAAAAAAAAAGAACCTCAATTATTTAATTTTACAGCGTACAACTTTGCAGATATTATGAGACCTTTCTATTTCATCTGCCTCTCCCTAAAATGGCGCTGACCGCGTTAACTCTTCAGCTCCCGGGAAACGCAGAGAATCCAGCGCGTTGTGGCAGCATGAGAACTGGCAACGATACGTACACATAGGACCGGGGTGGGTTAGGAGGGGGTTAATCCCCCCCCCCCCCCCCCTCACGCGGGGAGAGTATGTGATGAACTAACATTGTAAACTTTCGCTCCATGGCGTAAATAAAGAAGAAGAACTATGTGCTTGCAGCACTATTTCTACCCAGCATCCCAAGTCTCTATTTGAGAACAATGAGTGGGTCACTCGTAGTGGACAGTGGTCAACAAGTCACGAAGACAGCACTGCCATGGGGACACTCAGGTAAGCTGGCCATTAGTGATGGGGTCATCAGTTGACCCCAATACAGAGGTCACTGTCAGTGTCATATTTGCATTTTCATAGATTTTAAGTTTGTATATATCATAATCAGTAATTACCAGTGCATATAAAAACCATTGAGAGCAGAGGGATGAGTTAGCCTTTTTTCACCACTCAATTTACCATTTTTTGACATTTTGATTTGTTCAAGTATATGTAGATTTATTATTATTATGATGATGATGATGATGCTAGAATTTCATTTGTTGACTAACTGTTACAGAATGTTGCCAGTGTTAGGTGGACTGTTGTGTCCAGTTGATAACAACTTAAAATTTTGAAATGACACTCTTTGAATAGGGAGAGAAGAGGGATTGTAGAAATTCACCAGGTTAGGTGATTAACAACAATTTGTAGAATTTTACAATTTATAGTGAAAGAAAGACAAATGGAGTAAAATGTGAATAATGATTTTTTTGCAAATTTATTACTTGACATGCAATTGACATATTTGTAATGGAGATTAAGAACTAATTTGACATTTGTTGAAGCTGAGGGAGCCAAGAAACAAAAAAAAAAGGATTTTGGTTATGATCCATTTCTTCATAATTAGTTAATGAAGAAAATAAATTAATAATAAAGAGAAAAAGAGAGAGAGAGAGAGAGAGAGAGAGAGAGAGAGAAAGAGAAACAGCAAAGAAAGAAAGAGAGCCAAAGAGAGAGAGAGAGAGAGGAGAGAGAAAGTTTCTGAGTGTGTGTTTGAGAGAGAATCAGTGAGAGTACATTCAGAACAGCAGACTAGATCCACAGAGTACATTCAGAACAGTAGACTTGATCCACAGAGTACATTCAGAACAGTAGTCTAGATCCACAGAGCACATTCAAAACAGTAGACTAGATCCACAGAACACATTCAGAACAGTAGACTTGATCCACAGAGTACATTCAGAACAGTAGTCTAGATCCACAGAGCACATTCAAAACAGTAGACTAGATCCACAGAGTACATTCAGAACAGTAGACTAGATCCACAGAACACATTCAGAACAGTAGACTAGATCCACAGAGTACATTCAGAACAGTAGATTAGATCCACAGAACACATTCAGAACAGTAGACTTGATCCACAGAGTACATTCAGAACAGTAGTCTAGATCCACAGAGCACATTCAAAACAGTAGACTAGATCCACAGAGTACATTCAGAACAGTAGATTAGATCCACAGAACACATTCAGAACAGTAGACTTGATCCACAGAGTACATTCAGAACAGTAGTCTAGATCCACAGAGCACATTCAAAACAGTAGACTAGATCCACAGAGTACATTCAGAACAGTAGACTAGATCCACAGAACACATTCAGAACAGTAGACTAGATCCACAGAGTACATTCAGAACAGTAGATTAGATCCACAGAGCACATTCAGAACAGTAGACTAGATCCACAGAGTACATTCAGAACAGTAGATTAGATCCACAGAGCACATTCAGAACATTAGACTAGATCCACAGAGCACATTCAGAACAGTAGACTAGATCCACAGAGCACATTCAGAACAGTAGACTAGATCCACAGAGCACATTCAGAACAGCAGACTAGATCCACAGAGTACATTCAGAACAGTAGATTAGATCCACAGAACACATTCAGAACAGTAGACTAGATCCACAGAGCACATTCAGAACAGTAGACTAGATCCACAGAGTACATTCAGAACAGTAGAGTAGATCCAGTAGTTAATCCTGTAGTTCTTACATCAGGACGATAGGATGTTGTTAATACTGTTGTTCTTACATCAGGACCATAGGATGTTGTTAATACTGTTGTTCTTACATCAGGACCATAGGATGTAGTTAATCCTGTTGTTCTTACAACAGGACCATAGGATGTAGTTAATACTGTTGTTCTTACATCAGGACCATAGGATGTAGTTAATCCTGTAGTTCTTACATCAGGACCATAGGATGTAGTTAATCCTGTTGTTCTTACAACAGGACCATAGGATGTAGTTAATACTGTTGTTCTTACAACAGGACCATAGGATGTAGTTAATCCTGTTGTTCTTACAACAGGACCATAGGATGTAGTTAATCCTGTAGTTCTTACATCAGGACCATAGGATGTAGTTAATCCTGTTGTTCTTACAACAGGACCATAGGATGTAGTTAATCCTGTAGTTCTTACATCAGGACCATAGGGTGTAGTTAATCCTGTTGTTCTTACATCAGGACTATAAGATGCAGGACAAGAGGGGGGTGTCTCTTCTGTTTTTAAAACAAGGTTGTTTTGAGGCTTTTAATAGGTTATTTAACTACCAATAATTGTACAGTGACAAAAGGTATCTTAATTTACTGGGTATTCTACTTATTAAATAACTGAAATGGATATTCTCTTGCAAATTACAATGTCTATAACTTTTGCTTTATCTACATTCTTTGCTCATATTATTTGGTAACATTTGAGAATAAGTTTACTTCAGGGATGAGATGTGCCCAAGAAGACATTCACACCTGGAAAGCAGAAGCTTGGATTTTTATTTCATGTTCTCCTCCATTGTATCACACTTAGTTTTTCTACTATGATCTGAAACTGCAGTGGATTTTTATTTCATGTTCTCCTCCATTGTATCACACTTAGTTTTTCTACTATGATCTGATACTGCAGTAACTTCTTTACAGTCTACCAAAGTACAGCATTTGATACAATAGAAATCCTGAGGCAAGATGGAGATGCAGTGTGCCTCCATGCATCAATTCAAATAAATAACACACATTTTGTTGGTTCTGTGAATACATTCATTTTGATTCTCCAGACTTTGTCTGCAGTGAAAATTTGTAGATATTATTCTGAGCAAAGTCTGGCAGTTAAAATTACTGTATACACAGTAATAACAGGCCCGTAGCCAGCAATTTCAAAAGGGGGGTTCTTTTTCTGAAAAAGTGGACCTTTTCCCATAAAACCTTCATGTACCTAGAACAAATTTTACCCAGAGTGGACCTTTTCCCAGCAAAAGGGGCGGTTCTTTCGAACCCCCCGAACCCCCCTGGCTACAGGCCTGAATAAAATTTAAGCAATTGGAAATTATATAAAATTAAATTATATATATAATATATCACTGTCACTATTGACACTCCAAGGTTGACAAGTCAGTAATATTTATGACTAGTGTATTCATTTTTAAAGTACTTGAAATTCTTTTAAAAGTACCTGTTACTCTTTTTAAAGACTTCTTTTCAAAATTAAAATGTTATTTATGAATGCCATAATTTCCATAGTTTTGGTAATTGAGTTGCATGCCCTTATAAATGAAAGTGGCATATATCAATTTCATTATATATCTAATCTTTATTTTTTGCAGTTATGCCTATTAAAATGACTGATATGGAAGGTGGTGGCTTCCAACTGGACAATGTTATTGTGGATAACCTGAGTAAATGGTAAGTGTTCCCAAGTTTTACTAAAGGAAGAAGAACTGTTTATTTTGGCCAAAAAGAAATTTTCCGGGGGTAAAAGATGGTTTTCTCTACTTACCATTGGTTAATGTATCCATTCTGACATTCAAAGTTTGTGCAATAGCTCTTCTTAAAAAGTTTATTTTATTGTTTTAATACATTTAAAGGGATACCAACTGTCAGTTTGAGAATCATATTATTACATAAGTGATTATTACTGTTACAGTAAATCAAACGTTTAAAGAAAAAATCCTGGGCTAATTTTAAATGTTGGAACAGATTCATAAACCATTGGTAAGTATGGGAAAATCATCGTTTACCACAAGAAAAAAATTTTTTTGACCAAAATGAACAGTTGTTCTCCCTTCAAGTGATTATTACAGAAGTATATCAATCTTTGAAGACCCACATTTGGTCCACATTGCTTCTTCAATTCGATTCAATTCATTTCATAAAATCTACATGACATTTTCCAGGTGATTTTGAAGTATACCTTATGGTGATGATGAACAAGACTGGATGGCTTCTTGCATTGTCCAGTTGAAGTGGTTAAGTTTAGTTTCTTGTAATTATGCCCTGACCTCAGTAACTGTCAATCATTTTTATGTACAGACACAGATGTGTCTGTACATATTGCCACCACCTGCGTCTGTTGTCGCCGGTGCCGTCGCTGTGCACTTTCAGCGTAAACACGATAAGTGGAAGACAGTTTTACTTTTTGGCTTTATATTTACAAAGCTGATGAATATAGGTCAAGTTCAAAAATCAGCATGATCGGGCCATTATTGTAGAAGTTATGCTGTTTTTTTCACTTTTCAGCATATATGCAGCACTGTAAACACATTTCAAGGAAAACCGATAGGCTTGTTGTCATGAAACTCACAGGAGTAACCAATCGTACTAAAACGCAGGTCAAGTTTGAAAATCGGCATGATCGAGCCACTATTTTAGTAGTTATGCTGTTTATTCACTTTTTTCACTTTTCAGCATATATGCAGCACTGTAAACACAATATAAGAAAAACAGATAAGCCAATTGTCATGAAACTCAAAGGAGTGGCCAATCTTACTAAAACGCAGGTTGAGTTCGAAAACCAGCATAATCGGGCCATTTTTTACCTAACTATCAAATGGAAAAGCTACAATCAATTCAGCACTCTGCTGCTCGTCTCCTCTGTAAAGCTCAGAAGTCCAACCACATCACACCAATTCTGCGAAACCTCCACTGGCTACCCGTGTCTCAACGAAAAGTTTTTAAAATATTACTTTTGACTTTTAAGATTTTAAAGGGCGACTGTCCATTTTACTTTAACTCTACCATAGAACTTTTAACTCCTATCAGATCACTTGGATCTAGTGGACAACTTCAACTTAAGCGAAAAGACACCAAAAAGACTCTTAAAACATATGGACACAGAAGTTTCGAGATTTATGCACCAATTTTATGGTCTAATTTTATCACAAGATCTAATGTGTCTCTGAATGACTCATATTACTGTTTTAAGAAAAATTTAAAAACTTTTTTTATTTAAAGAATACTTTAATTTATAGCATCTTTTGAGTTTTTAAAATTTTTAAGAATTCTGTTTTTAGTCTATACTGGCTTTAATTTATCTGTGGAGTTTTTATTTTTTATGTAAACAGCGCTGAGACGCATGTGTAGCGCGGTTTTAAAGAAGTGTTTTATTATTATTATTATTATTATTATTATTATTATTTTAGAAGTTATGCTGTTTTTTCACATTTCCTCAGATTCAGTTCTTAGGCATGTTAACAGTCTCATTATTTAACTAATAAGATACGTAAAAGTGTTTGTTTGACATTTCCTGCATCTTTACGACATTGTTGGTTGATTATGTAAAAATGTTGATTATATAAAAATGGTAAACTTGTTATCATGTATTGTGTAATAAAGTTTCAAAAATGGAAATAAACTCATATCATTGCAGTTTGTCAGATTCAATCATTCACTATATGTTCAGAATCCAGAATCTCAGAATGGAGGAATTTGGACATTTAACACTGTTCTATTGATATTTTTCCCATCTCATCAATTTTCTTGGTTGATCATATAAAAATGGCAGTAAACTGTTCATTTTTTTTTATGTTAAAAAATTGTTAAAATGGAAAAAAAAAAAAACATTTCAGAACAGTGCTGTCTTGTTTACATTTTGGCATTTTCAAGGTGTGACTTTGAAGTTCCATGGGCCTGAAGACCTTTGCTAGTCACATTTTCTGAATATCCATGATACTAGTATTTTATTATTAAAAATTGATGGTCATTATGCTGTTAAACATTATGTAATATTGCATCAAAATTTGAAGAAAAACTATTTTGGGCACTGCTCCCATGATGACCATTTAAGGAAAACCATGTCACTTGCTGTTCTCAAACTTACAGGAAAGAAACACAGGACTAAAATACAGCTTCAGTAGGTGATGCAGTCTGTTTGGTAATTCTTTCTGGCAGTTAAACAGTTTTTTGCGAAAATTTAATTTTTCACATATTGGCATTTTCAAGGTGTGACTTTGACGTTCCATGGTCCTGAAGACCTTTGCTAGTCACATTTTCTGAATATCCATGATACTAATATTTTATTATTTAAAATTGATGGTCATTATGCTGTTAAACATTATGTAATGTTGCATCAAAATTTCAAGAAACCCCTATATTGGGCACTGCTCCCATGATGACCATTATGGGAAAACCATGTTACTTATGATTGTCAAACTTTCAAAAAAGAAACACAGGAGTAAAATGCAGCCCGAGTTGGAAAAGCAGTCTAATTGGCTTCTTTTTCTGGAAGTTATACATTTTAGTGAAATATTCATTTTTATTGTGTTGGCATATTTATTGTGGGACTCAGAGCTTCCATGGACATGAAGCCGGATGGTAATCAAATTTTCTACATGTCCATGCTATTTATAGTCAATAATCAAAAATTGGTGATAATTATTCTGTAATTTATTATGTAATGTTACATCAAAATTGACAAAAATCTTTTTGCACTGCTACTACAAACATTAGGAAAAGAAAACTGTGTTACTTATTATTATTTTTAACTTGCAAGTATGATTTTTAGGATTGGTTCAAATTAGAAAGCCAGCTCAATTGGGTAATCATTTATTATTGAATTTATGCAATTTTGTGTGAAATTTTCATTTTTCTCATTCTGGTATTTTCAAAGTGTGAACTTGAACTCCCATCGGCCTGAAGCCTTATGCTTGTTACACATATTACTTACATTGTATTACCTGTTGAGCATAATTAAAATTTGATGTTGAATTTGCAGTTAAGCATAATGTAATTTTGCATCAGAATTGACAGTAGCCTATTTTGTGCATTGTTATTGTCTGCTTTTTGTCTGTACATTTGACAGCTTTGCTGCCTTGTTATCATATGAAAACCTGGGCTTTCATGGTGATTTTCAGTTTTCTGAAATATATTGTCCAAAGAAAATACTTTTCATTAAACACAGTCAGCTTATCAACTTATCACAGAATTTTATTTGTACAAATTTGTATAAATTTCAGAAATATTGGACAAGGTTTGACAAAATTATTAATGTTTAACTATTTTAAGTAATAGGGTTTGTCAGTCTTTTCAATGTAATTTTCAGTTTTCCCAAATATATTGTCCCCAAAAAAAAAAAAAAACACTTTTCATCAGACACAGTCATCTGCTCAGCTTATCTCAGATTTTTATTGTTGTAAAGCATCATTTGTATAAATTTCAGAAACACTGGACGAGATTTGACAAAATTATTAATGCTTTACTATTTTAAGCCATTGAGTTTGCCAGTCTTTTCAATGTAATTTTTATGTACAGACACAGATGTGTCTGTACATATAGCCATCATCTGCGTCTGTCGTCGCCGTCGTCGCCGTCGGCGCCGTCGGCGCCGTCGTGCACTTTTACCGATAACACGATAAGTGGAACACCGTTTTTGCTTTTGGCTTGAAACTTACAGAACTGGTGAATATTCCTAATACGCAGGTCAAGTTCGAAAATCAGCATGATCGGGCCATTTTTAGGGAAGTTATGCTGTTTTTTCACTTTTTTCAGCATATATGCAGCACCGATAACACGATAAGTGGAAAACCATTTTACTTTTTGGCTTGAAACTTACAAAACTGATGAATATTCATAATCTGCAAGTCAAGTTCGAAAATCAGCATGATCGAGTCATTTTTAGGGCAGTTACGCTGTTTTTTCACTTTTCTTAGCATATATGCAACACCGATAACACGCTAAGTGAAATAACATTTTACCTTTTGGCTTGAAACTAACAGAACTGATGGATATTCATAATACGCAGGTCAAGTTCGAAAATCAGCATGATCGGGCCTTTATTTTAGAAGTTATGCTGTTTTTTCACATTTCCTCAGATTCAATTATTAGGCATGTTAACAGTCTCATTATTTAACTAATAAGATACGTAAAAGTGTTTGTTTGATATTTCCTGCATCTTTACAACATTGTTAATTGATTGTGTAAAAATGATGGTAAACTTGTTATCGTGTATTGTGTAATAAACTGTCAAAAATGGTAATAAACTCATCATTGCAGTTTGTCAGATTCAATCATCCACTATGTTCAGAATCTCAGAATGGAGGAAATTGGACATTAAACACTGTTCTATTGATATTTTTCCCATCTCATCAATTTTCTTAGTTGGTCATATAAAATGGCAACAAACTGTTTATTTTGTTTTATGTTTAAAAAATGTTAAAAATGGAAATAAACCCATTTCAGAACAGTGCTGTCTTGTTTACATTTTGGCATTTTTAAGATGTGACTTTGAAATTTCATGAGCCTGCAGACCTTTGCTAATCACATTTTCTGAATATTCATGATACTAATATTTTATGATTAAAAATTGATGGTCATTATGCTGTTAAACATTATGTAATATTGCATCAAAACTTAAAGAAACCCCTATTTTGGGCACTGCTCCCATGATGACCATTTAAGAAAAACCATGTCACTTACTGTTTTCAAACTTACAGGAAAGAAACATGGGGCTAAAATACAGCTTCAGTAGGCAATGCAGTCTGTTTGGTAATTTTTTTCTGGCAGTTAAACAGTTTTTTGTGAAAATTTAATTTTTCACATATTGGCATTTTCAAGGTGTGACTTTGAAGTTCCATGAGCCTGCAGACCTTTGCTAGTCACGTTTTCTGAATGTTCATGTTACTAATATTCTATTATTAAAAATTGATGGTCATTATGCTGTTAAACATTATGTAATATTGCATCAAAATTTGAAGAAACCCCTATTTTGGGCACTGCTCCCATGATGACCATTTAAGAAAAACCATGTCACTTACTGTTTTCAAACTTACAGGAAAGAAACATGGGGCTAAAATACAGCTTCAGTAGGCAATGCAGTCTGTTTGGTAATTTTTTCTGGCAGTTAAACAGTTTTTTGTGAAAATTTAATTTTTCACATATTGGCATTTTCAAGGTGTGACTTTGAAGTTCCATGATCCTGAAGACCTTTGCTTGTCACGTTTTCTGAATGTCCATGTTACTAATATTCTATTATTAAAAATTGATGGTCATTATGCTATTAAGCATTATGTAATATTGCATCAAAATAGAAGAAAACACAATTTTTGGTGCTGCTGCTATGATGAGCATTATGGGAAAACCGTGTTATGACTGTCAAACCTTTAAAAAAGAAACACAGGACTAAAATGCAGAATGAGTTGGAAAAGCAGTCTAATTGGCTTCTTTTTCTGGAAGTTATACATTTGAGTGAAATATTCATTATCTTTTTGGCATATTCATTGTGGGACTCCGAGCTCCCATGGACATGAAGCCGAATGGTAATCAAATTTTCTACATGTCCATGCTATTTATTGTCAATAATCAAAGATTGGTGATAATTATTCTATAATTTATTATGTAATGTTACATCAAAATTGACAACAATATTTTTGCATTGCTACTGCAAACATTATGAAAAGAAAACTGTGTTACTTATTATTATTATTTTTAACTTACAAGTATGATTTTTAGGATTGGCATGCAGTTCAAATTAGAAAGCCAGGTCAATTGGGTTATCATTTATTATTGAATTTATGCAATTTTGTGTGAAATTTTCATTTTTCTCATTCTGGCACTTTCTAAGTATAAACTTGAACTCTGATGGGCCTGAAGCCTTATGCTTTTACTTTCGTCGTTGTTACCTGTTGTGCATAATTAAAATTTGATGTTGACTGTGCAGTAAAACATAATGTATTATTGCATCAGAATTGGTAGTCTCCTATTTTGTGCATTATTGTTTTGTGCTTTTCTTAAGATGTGACTTATGGGCCTGAAAGACCTTTGAGAGGGTCAGTCTGTTAATATTCCTTGGGTATCACATAGCTAATTTCTGAGTTATAAAGTCATTTGCCTAATTGATAGGCCATTAAAGGAGATTACATAAAGCACACTTGTTGATATTTCCTTGTAAACTCCCAAAAGTTAAGCTCTCTGCTAGATTAATAATAAGGAAGCAGTGATAATTATGCAGGTTATTTTATATATATATATATATATATATATATATATATATATAATCAAAGATTAAAAGTTTGAATGGCAGCTTCATTGAAATTATATTTACCTCAGGCTCTGCCTAGGAGGTTATATTTTCACCCCTGTTTGTCTGTCAGTCATCAACATAACTCAAAAAGTTATGGACCGATTTTGCTGAAATTTTCAGGAACTGTCAGAATTGGGCCAAAGAGGACAATGGTTAGTTTTTAGTGGTGGTCTGGCTCAATAATCAACAATAATCAACAATTGCTGCCTTGGCAGAGGTCTGCACTCTCGGTGGATTTCTAGTTTTGTTAGGTTTTCCTTTACAATTTTTTCTCAAACACTTGCATTTGTGACTTTTAACTCTCATCTGCTCGAGGCTCTGCACATTTTCTGTATTTCCACATAAGCAATTGTATTGTTTTTTATGTCTTTAAACATTATATAAAATTATTTTATGCACTGTCATCATTTTTCAAATATTGAGACTTTCATCATGTGACTATAGTCTCTCATGGTCCTGAAACTGTAATCTTATTGAAGGGGTGGATTGAGACCATCTTCTGGGTCTTCTTGAAGACAGGTTATTAAGTTTATATTGACTGGTATCTATTTTTTTCTGTTGGAAGACCATCAAAATGGAGGATGGATCAACATAGATACTTTGGAATACTGTCAGAAAATATCTCAGGGTCCGCTCCTGTTATTGACCATGTTACCTGTTGTGCATGATTAAAATTCAGTGTTGACTGACAGTGCTATTATAAGCATTATTTATTATTGCATCAAAATTGACAAAATGACCTTTTTTTGCATCTTTATTTTCTGTTTTTTGTCTGTACATTTGACAGCTTTGCTGCCTTGTTTAGTTCTTTCAGTTATATTGTTCTTTTTCCAGAGTACCCTTACCATGAAAAAGCAGGCAGTGAAAGACAGCACCAAGAGCAGCACTATGTCTTATCCATGTGTACAATACATGATATGTGGCAAGATTTAGGACATTGTCAAATATTGTGATAACAAGAACCCATTCCAGAAACCCATTGTAAGGAGTAATCTGCATCTGGCATTGATAGTAAGAAGTCTTGTATGGGTATTATTGTTTTCCAGATAACAGTTATAGGTAATTTGCAACCTCTTACACAAACAACCTCAAATCATCACATTTGCCTTTTAATGTACAGACACAGATGTGTCTGTACATATTGCCATCACCTGAGTCTGTCGTCGCCAATGCTGATGCCGATGCCATCGCCGTGCACTTTCCTTGTAAACAGGATAAGTGGAGGGCAGTTTTACTTTTTGGCTTCATATTTACAGAGCTGATGAATATTCATAAAACGCAGGTCAGGTTCGAAAATCAGCATGATCGGGCCATTATTGTAGAAGTTATGCTGTTTTTTCACTTTTCAGCATATATGCAACCCTGTAAACACATTTTAAGGAAAACCGTTAGGCCTGTTGTCATGAAACTCACAGGAGGATTTAATCTTACTAAAATGCAGGTCAAGTTCGAAAATCGGCATGATCGGGCCACTATTTTAGTAGTTATACCCTTTTTTTTCATTTTTCAGCATATATGCAACACTGTAAACACAATATAAGAAAAACAGATATGCCAATTGTCATTAAACTCACAGGAGTGGTCAATCTTACTAAAACGCAGGTTGACTTCAAAAATCAGCATAATCGGGCCATTATTGTAGAAGTTATGCTGTTTTTTCACAATTCCTCAGATTCAATTCTTAGGCATGTTAACAGTCTTATTGTTTTACTAATAAGATGCATAAAAGTGTTTGTTTGGCATTTCCTGCATCTTTACAACATCATTACTTGATTATGTAAAAATGATGGTAAACTTGTTATCGTGTATTGTGTAATAAAGTGTCAAAAATGGAAATAAACTCATATCATTGCAGTTTGTCAGATTCAATCATTCACTAAGTTCAGAATCTCAGAATGGAGGAAATTGGACATTTAACACTGCTGTATTGATATTTTTCCCATCTCATCAATTTTCTTAGTTGATCGTATAAAAATGGCAGTAACCTGTAAATTTTGTTTTATGTTAAAAAAAATTGTTAAAAATGAAAAAAAAAAAAAAAAACATTTCAGAACAGTGCTCTATTTGTTTACATTTTGGCATTTTCAAGTTGTGACTTTGAAGTTCCATGGACCTGAAGACCTTTGCTAGTCACATTTTCTGAATATCCATGATAATAATATTTTATTATTAAAATTGATGGTCATTATGCTGTTATGTAATATTGCATCAAAATTTAAAAAAAAACTATTTTTGGCACTGCTCCCATGATGACCATTTAAGAAAAACCATGTCAGTTACTGTTCTCAAACTTACAGGAAAGAAACATGGGACTAAAATACAGCCTCAGTAGGCAATGCAGTCTGTTTGGTAATTCTTACTGCCAGTTAAACGTTTTCACATATTGGCATTTTCAAGGTGTGACTTTGAAGTTCCACGGGCTTGAAGACCCATGCTAGTCACATTTTCTGAAAAATCATGATACGTATATTTTATTATTAAAAATTGATGGTCATTATGCTGTTAACCATTATGTAATATGGCACCAGAATAGAAGAAAACACAATTTTGGGTGCTGCTGCCATGATGACCATTATGGGAAAACCATGTTACTTATGATTGCCAAACTTTCAAAAAAAGAAATACAGGACTAAAATGCAGCCTGAGTTGGAAAAGCAGTCTCATTGGCTTCTTTTTCTGGAAGTTATACATTTTCAAAGTGTGAACTTGTTACACATTTTACTTACATTGGTATTACCTGTTGAGCATAATTAAAATTTGATGTTGAATTTGCAGTTTAACATAATGTACTTTTGCATTAGAATTGACAGTAGCCTATTTTGTGCATAGTTATTAGTACCACCAGCGTGTACGCTGGCGGTACTCATGGTTTTAGTCCCGACCCGTCTCGTACAGCTCCGCCGGCTCCGCCGGCTCCGCCGGCTCCTGCGGCTCCGCAGGATGACGTGGGATACGAGTCACCGTTACCGCTTCTCCTCCTAGACTGCAAGGACCTGTGTCCCCATCTCTTGGATTTAGGTCACATATAATCTCAACTTGAACCCCCAGGTTTTTTTGTCTCAGTTGGTGCATTGACCTGGGCATGACGCTCTTTGAAATGCACCCTTGTCAAAAATTTTGAAAATTCAATGCTAAATATCTCCCAAACCGATGGAATTATGGGAAAAATTACTACAGATGGCTGACCAAAAGTCATATGTGAGGATTTCAAATATGCCCTTGTGACCTTTGACCTTTATTTCAAGGTCAAACAGGCCAAAATTTTCTAAAAATGGGAATTTTTTGATAGAAAATTTTTATTTCAGCCGATATTTAGAAACGAAACATATCTTACCTATAATATTATGAGCAGGTGTTACCCTTAGGGTCATCTTTCATTTTCGTGAGTTTGGGGTCAATCGGTGCATTTTCATGGTAGTAGCGGCCATTAGATGCCGAAACTGAAAATTCTCTCTAATTCTGGAACCGTTAATGCTAGAGACCTCTTGTTTTTTGCATTTTGTAGAACTTGTCAAGGGCAACACTGGGGGTGGTGTCCTTTTTTTTTGTTTTTGATACGGCTTAGGCATTGCACTATATCAAAAAGTTCAACATCCAAAATTCAGTGGTGAAAATAAAATGTGAATTACTCAAAAATTAGCAGAGATAAGCCCTTAGTTACTATTGAACTTGAATAGGAAGTCATATACTGATAATCTAACTGTGACCTTGAAATTGACCTTTGACCTACTTTTCACCATGAACTGAACTTTGCAAAAATTATCTCCCTTATATCTCGAAAACTGGCAGAGATATACCCATAGTTACTATTGAACCTGAACAGGAAGTCATATACTGGCAATCTAACTGTGACCTTGAAATTGACATTTGACCTACTTTTTATGATGAACTGTACTTTGCATGTTTTCTGGCCTCTTTATCTCCAAAATTAGCAAGGAGATACCCATAGTTACTATTTAACTTGAATAGGAAATCATAGACCATGAACTGACCTTTGCATATTTTCTTGCCCCTCATATCTTCAAAACTAGCAGAGATATGCTCAGTGTTGCCCTTAGGTTTTCTCTTTTGTCAGCATATATGCAACACTGATAACACATTTCAAGGAAAACCAAGACTTCGTTCACATGTAATGTCTATTTTCTATTTTCTATTTTCTATTTTCGGTATGTCTTATGATCACGGTCTGTGCACTGAATATCCCGGTGTAATTACTGGCAGCGCGAGCCAGTTACTTATAGTAACTTATAGTAACTGGCTCGCGCTGCCAGTAATTACGCGGCGGGATATTCAGTGCACAGACCGTGATCATAAGACATACCGAAAATAGAAAATAGAAAATAGAAAATAGACATTGCATGTGAACGAAGCCCAATAGGCCTATTGTCTAGAAAATCACAGGAGTGATCAATGTTAGGAAAATACAGGCCAATTGGAAAATCCGCTTGATTGGACCATTTTTATGTTATGTTTTTTCTTCTTTTTTTTTTTTTTGCATATTTTGAAAATTCTTGTTTATTGCATAGAGCTTGTCAAGGACAAGACTGGTTGTGGTGTCCCTTTTTTTTTGGGGGGGGGGTGGTTCCATTCGAATGCGCTTACTCCAGCTGGTGGTACAATATCCGGAGGCGGTATCGCCTCTCTGATCCTCTAGTTTCCTTTTTTTTTTTTTGTTTGTACATTTGACAGCTTTGCTGCCTTGTTTTTTTTAATAATCACATTGCAAAATTATTAACATTTAACTATTTTAAGCCATGGAATTTGCAGTGTAATTTTTTAGTTTTTTAAAAGATATTATACACAGTCAAGTGATCAGCTTATCACAGATTTTTATTGTTGTTAAGCATCATTTGTACAAATTATAGAAATATTGGACAAGATTTGACAAAATTATTAACGTTTAACTATTTTAAAGTCCTGGGTTTTGTCAGTCTTCAATGTAAATTTCAGTTTTCCCAAATATATTGTACCAAAAAACTCTTTTCATTAGATACAGACAACTGAATTTAATCTTATCACAGATTTTTATTGTTTTTAAGCATCATTTGTACAAATTTCAGAAATAAGTGGCTTATATTCACTTGAAACCTTATAGAGAAGGTTAGTTGCTCATTCCATGCTAATCTATTTGTTTCTTTTCAGACCAGGCCCCAGCTGACCAAGAAGACCCAGTGAGGACTGAGGACCCATGAGTGAGGGCAAAGGACTCATCAGGACTGGGACCCAGGAGTGAGGGCAGAAGACCCATTGAAAACTGAAGACCCAGGAGTGAGGGCAAAGGACTCATTAGGACTGAGGACCCAGGAGTGAGGGCAAAGGACTCATCAGGACTGAGGACCCAGGAGTGAGGGCAGAGGACCCATTGAAAACTGAGGACCCAGGAGTGAGGGCAAAGGACTCATTAGGACTGAGGACCCAGGAGTGAGGGCAGAGGACTCATTAGGACTGAGGACCCAGGAGTGAAGGCAGAAGACTCATTGAAAACTGAGGACCCAGGAGTGAAGGCAGAGGACCCATTGAAAACTGAGGACCCAGGAGTGAGGGCAAAGGACTCATTAGGACTGAGGACCCATGAGTGAGGGCAGAGGACCCATTGAAAACTGAGGACCCAGGAGTGAGGGCAAAGGACTCATTGAAAACTGAGGACCCAGGAGTGAGGGCAAAGGACTCATTGAAAACTGAGGACCCAGGAGTGAGGGCAGAGGACCCATCAGGTTGTTTAAGTACTTTTTCAGTGATTTTTCATTTCAAATTTTTTATAGATGATAGACCCAGAATGAACTGATTTTAGATCCGTGAGTATTTTGAAACTATTAATGTCTATGATAGATGCTACGTGAACGTCTCTACAACTGATGAATGACCACTTCTGACTCTTTTTTGACAATGACAATGACTGTGGATAATTAAAGGGATATGTCATAACACAATTACTTTCATACCTATATAATGCTGAAATAAGGTGATGTCCATTATTAAGCACTGTGCAACCACTAAACAAGATAGCTTTAAATACTTGTTAGGTGTATTGTATTGAAATCATTTTAAGGTTTGGACTATAGATAGGCACTAGCCCACATAATAGTTATAACTCCCTAGGAGTACTTCATACATGTTTACTTGTAGCATGGGATATGGGGGACCCCCCCCCCAAAAAAAAAAAAAAAAAATCAATATGTATACCTGGATCCCTCATTTTTTTATCTATGCCATATTACACAATTTTCTTTCTTTTTAGACCATCACATTTTTTCCAAAACAGAATCCCCTAGGAGAAAACGGTTGTTGTTTGGTATACTAATATTTTTCAGCTGAGGCCCAAGCTGACCAGGACCCATTGAGGACTGAGGACCAATTAAGAGAGGATACAGGAGGTTTGTAAAAAGGCACCTAATGTGATTTATGAGCAGTGGTAAAAAGGTCCCAAAATCACTGAAACTAATTTTTTCTATGAAATTGCAATGTTGCTGGACTTGTTGAGCACTTGGTTGAATTGACTGAAATCTTTCCTGAATGAGTTAAGTATCAGGTTAACACTTTAATATTATTGGCAAAACAAGTTAAATACCTCTCTCTTTTGTTAATGTACTGTAAATAAATTGAGCTACTTGCATTATTCAATATTTTTTGGGATGGCTCATATTTTAATGTTTTGCTGTCCATTTGTAGATAGGACTGAGGAAGAGGATTGTAAGGCCCTTAATGGTGAGGGCCGAGTAGTATGAAAAGAAAAGGTAAGGTCCCTTCCTTGTCACTTAAATGGAGAAAAAACCTTTCATGCAGTAGGTATGACATTTCTTCTAAAATAATATTAAGTCAAAGACATGCCTGGTTGACTGGAGATGAAATAGACTTAGCCCATGGAATTTGATCAGATATGTTCCCAAAGGTAGAGGGCTTTCATGGTACTTGTGATCTAGAGTTTGTTAAAAATGGTAATTTCCTATCCACTCCCACTTCTTCATTTGTGCAGATAGTTAATCTGAAATCCCATTGGCTTACTCTTTCCAACATTAACAGCAATATTAGCAATTGTGTTCAAATTCCAGACTTAGCCCCAGATTGAAGGGTAAGATTGTTCAGATCATTGCTTCATTGCTTTTTTCCAAGGAAATTGTTTTGGAGCATATAGACGTTCAGGAGCAAACTGGCAGAAATGACATGTGCTTTGGAACAAGACCCGAGGACTTCATTTGGGAGCAAAGGGCAATGAGGGAACATCTCAGCAAGTGTTTTGAAAGGGGTAGTTTGGAAATGTCCCCAAATAGATCAGAGAACCTCAACCATACAAGACCAACATTGTCTAAATTTCCAATATATATTCATTGTAGACAGGTCTATGACAGACACCAGGACTGGATTGAATGTGAAGACTGCCTGCAATGGTTCCATGTCAAGTGTAAAGGGATCCAGTCATCTGCCCTGGAGAATCTACAACACACATTGACAGTGTTGCAACTGCTCTTAGGGTGGTATTCTATAGAGCTGTAATCTGTCAGATAGACACATCATATTAGTTGGGGGAGATTCTTGCTAAGTGTGATCATTGCAATTAGCTTAAATGGCCGAGTTACTGAGGAGAAGGTATGCATGTTGGGCTTGCATGTTCAGTTTCTACTTAATATGCTATTTCTTAAGTTATTTTGCTCATTATAGATTACAGGGTAGCTAATAACATTCAGCAATATTTGGCTTCACACAAGTCTGTTTTATAAAACAATTAAAAGATGACCCATGTAATCCTTTCATAAATTTATTATGACATTATTGAGAATATTTGTTCAAAAGTGTGATCAGAATAGTGATGACAGCAGCTGCAGAATTGTAATTTCTGACACTGAAAGCATAGATTAGAAGTAGAATGTAACTTGGAGACTCTGACAGGGAAAGAGCTTAAAACCAAAGTGACTTATTTTCACTGGAAACCATACAGAGAATGTTTGTTACTTATTTCATCTATGCGTGATTCTAGCATCAAAGGGAAAGGCTAGGCTAAGTTTGCTGATGTAGTTAAAGTAGGGCTACATTCCTGCTTGCATAATTGTATACTGTAGCAATAGAATTTATGAATAGAATACCTTTCTCTAAGTCATATGGTAACTAATTGTTAATTGCTTCTTAGTATACTGAAAATATTAGCTGAATAGTTTCATGTTAAGATATTGCATGTAGGTTTTACTGTACTTTACTTGGTTATGGTAATACAACAAATGGGGTGTTAAAAAATTTACACCCTGTCTCCTAACATAATTTTTGTAGTGTTCCAACAACAACCAATTGTTTTGTCCTTTTCAGGCATTTAAAAAACACCATGACCAAGCCAACGTGATTTTTTTGTTTAGATTTTTGAGGTTTTAAATGGCCATGACCATTCTTTTATGTGATTTAGAGATTTTATTTGTGTCTGATTGTAGCTTTAAATTTGTTTCTGAAAATTTAGGTATTACTTTTGCCTCGTAAGCAATGTTAAAATAGTGTTATAGGTCCAACACAGTTGGTTCCAACTCTTATTATTACAGGAATCATGTAGATGTATTGATATGTGGATTATAATAATTGTATGTCTAGTGTGAAAAATATTTTAGTTTAACTTACACTATTTTACTTAGAACTAATAACCACAGTAATTATTTTTTACTTGAAACATTAGTTCATTGTGAAGTGTTAAAGTCAAACTATCTGGGATTTAACATGCATAGATTCTCTTTGTAAGATGTCATCTGAACAGTAAAATATGTGTGTTCAGCCGTTTGCAATGTGGTTCCAGTCTCTACTTTATATCTGTTCAACAAGAGGTTGATGAAGTGTAAATGTCAAAAGGAATTTATTTATGGAATGGATTTGAATAATCTCTTTATTAATCATACCAATGCAAAAGATATTGTAGAAAATGTGTTTGAAGTGTTGGATATAAACTATAAACCACTGCTGTTCGGAAATCTTTTGAGACTGATCACTCTGTACCAAGGACAGCATAAACAGAGACTGAATACAACAAACCATTAGTATCAAACCAAAGGACTGAAACATTTCCCTTGATCTTGCTTTACACTAGCTGGTGGTAAAGGCAATAGGTGTTTTCAAACAGTCATGAAATCTAGGATTATGGTAAATTAAACATGGATCCTAACATGGATAATTATCTCCAAAGATAAAAACGTAATATATAATGTATTTTTTACTATTTTTATGATGATATTCACTTCATATTTCTACTAATACATTGAAAGGTCAACCTTATCTAGTCAAATTTTTTCTAGACTTGTCAAATTATTGCCAATAAACTCGACCAAATACCACCATTTAAGTATAAATTCAAGAAACAACTCGGGTTTCAGAATTAGAGGAACGGATAAGTGTATCAAGTTTGCGCCCAGAAATATAATAAAGGTGCAGTTTTAAAGCTTTTTTTCCGGCTGATCGAGTGATTTATTTCATTTTGGGTTCTTTTGTTTCAGTTGTGTAAGAAGCTGGTTGTAGTAATTTGTATGCGTTACAGGGAATGTACAGAGCGACTTTCTCGCTTGTATGCATCTTGAAAAGAAAAAACAAAACACTATTTTTCTGACAAGTCTCTGTTGGAGAACATCTGTTAACAACTTTTCGGGTGTCCATTCTAAAATATCAAACCACGAATTTGGAGGAGAAAAAGGAAGAACTCCTCCTTATATAGAAAGGTGAAAATGCAATCAATGAAATTTTGGCGTAAGACATTGTCGTGTCCGACATAAAGATCAAAAAGATATTGAATGAGGTCACATGATGTAACGTGTAAATACCGGTAGTTCTCAAGTAATGTGGCCGCCTCTTTGTATACCGCCAAGGTAAAGAAATTAATTATACAATTATAAGTTTTTACAGTTTGCGTGGATCTACATAACATAAGAAACTAATATATAAGCAATCGGAATTGATAGGGGGGAGGAAAGAGAGAAAGAAGGAGAAGGAGATTGGGAGAGACGGGGCAGACTTGGATTCGAGAGTCAGCAGTTGGAGACTTCGCTTATAATATGAAGATACCGAGCGTCGACAAATAAATCATTTAACTGGTCATTATGTGGACTTGGTTTTTCTTTGGGCGACCTTACGTAAATCTGACACGAACCGTGGAATCTTTAGACTGCGTTATCCGCTAAGTGAGTCGAAAACATGTCCTATTTCGAGCCCACGTTTGAATTAAGCGTAAAAATGTTAAGTTTAGGACATGCATTCCATATGCATGAAAAGGTCCATTACAATATTGATTGACAGGAATTTTCTTAAATATGCGTATCTATATACATGTAGATGAATTAAACATTAGAAATTACTTACAATTCAAAGCAAACATAACCTGAAATCATGAAGCTCTAATTTGAAAGGGAGTTGGACATTTATCGTTAAAACAGATATCACCTAAAAGTTAGCACCTTCCAGGAACGCGTTAGTAGCGGTTTTAAACAAAACTGGCATGGTGAACTTGAGGAGACGTCTGAGCTAAGAACCTATAATTTATTCGTTTGCATAACTCAGTTAAACTGATTCTTTATAAACGTTTTCTTATGAAGCACATTTGGGCCCATATGTACTGCTACATAAAAATAAAAATGTTAGATATACATGTACAAATCTTAGTCGCCACAGCTCTAATATTCAATACTTACGGTGCTAGAGCAATAGGCGACAGCATATTTTAATTGGGATGCTTTAATAATAATAACCTCATTCATTTGGGTTGAAAGTCTATGGACAAAACAAAATGGGTTGTTTGTGCAATAATCTAATGGTAATGTTTTAGATTGTGTTAAGCCGCATCGTGTCTTCTCTAACACAATCCCACAGTCAGTGCTATTATTATGTAAACCAGGTGAGCATTTTGGTGAGAGGTATTCAGATAGGACCAAGGTCAGTAGGAAGAGGAAGAAGCCTCATGTACCACATTGCCACACTTTCCACACGTAGACTGAAATTTTGGCACTGAGAATTGCTGTAGTT
Source organism: Lingula anatina (assembly GCF_051362555.1). Classification (NCBI taxonomy): domain Eukaryota; kingdom Metazoa; phylum Brachiopoda; class Lingulata; order Lingulida; family Lingulidae; genus Lingula; species Lingula anatina. Next base: position 3,671,490 of record NC_141770.1, read on the forward strand.
TGTTGTAAGTACTGTATAGATGATATAAGGCAACACTGATCGGTTTATGTTGACGATATTTTATCAAAAAGTATGCATTTCCCACTTCAGGCGTAATGGCTCTTGGGTATTTTTATTGACATGAATCCCGAAATGAGCTTGACAAGTTAAACAACTTTTTATGTTGCTTTTTCCAGAAGAAAAGTATTTGCTCATAAAGAAGTGAGAAGATTATCCAAAGGTCTGAACGCGTTATTCCGTCTTAAACAAAGCAAGACGACAAAGCAGATAACTACCGGTACATTCTCAGCTCCCAATGGGTGCCTTTTTTATGACAGCGGCTTGTACACATGTATCCTGTTAATTAAAGTTAACTGACAATAAACAAGTGGTTTTTAAGAGAACTAACCCCGACCAGTAAAGCAAATGTATATTTGCTGGGCAATGTCGACCTCCCTTGACTTCATTTTTTTCCTGATTTCAATTTCAATTACATACCGTCCTTGATATTATAATCTGAAATAAAATGTTTCCATTATAATTAAGTGTTTGGTTTTAAAAAGATGAGCTAAAGTGCCAGCATTCGGATTACGAAATTATTTAAGTGTGGATGCATTGGAATAAAGTAATTGGTAGAATCATTCTGAAGAGGTTTTAATAAGCACATGTAGCAATAAAATGCTGAATTTATATCACACTACCCACAAAATACGCAAAATAATGTAAAACTAAGAAAGTCAAAAACCAAACAAGTTTGTTTATATTATTATGTATTTCACTTTGTCAGATCCTTAGATATTGTTATGAATTTTGTTTAATTTATTTCATTTTTCATTTAATTTCAGTGCCTCGTAACAACCGTCTACGATGAGATTGGACGCACTCCCAGAAAAGACATCAGATTCGTGTTAGCCAGCGCCTGCACCCATGTCAACGTTGTCTTGTGTGTCGAAGTTTTGCGTATAGTTTTGACTTGCAGTTAAAGTTAAAACTTGCAGGGTTGACATTTGATTTGGTTTGAAATGTAATATTTGCTTTGGGTTGTAATATTCTGCATCAAAGCGTGTATCAAATGAAGTGCAGCGTGTAACAAATGTTTTATTCATGGAACTTCTGATAAAATGGACCAAATCCAAGGGTCAACTCTGCACGTCGCTGATTTATTATTATACATATGTAAATAGGTTGCAGTACAGCACTCTATCTGCACACGATGTTTTTATCATCGTTTAGAATCTTTTGTTCATAACCGCCAGTTCTCGAACCTGAAAAGACACTTTTAAAATTATCCTAAAACAAAAAAGTGCCTTGCTTAAAGGAATCTATGAAAATAAAATTGATTGTTGTAAAATTATCATTAAGTGATGTGCAGGTAGAGCGCTGTAGTGGTACGACCGGTTGAATGTTTGATTGTAAAATTTTGTGTGGGCAAATATGTAATAAGACGCTTTGTTATGCACTCGAAAATACATTTTTATTCATATTAAATTGGATATGGATACAAATATTGATTTTAATGAAGTTAACTTTAAAAAAATAAGTAGACTCGTGCGTAAAATGTATACTGGAATCTTCTCTTGGAAGAATATTTTACAAGAATCTTTTATTTGGAAGAAATGACCGAGATATAAAACTACAATAAGCTGTTAACACTGTAATCCAAATTATGACACTTAAGAATTATCGGAAGTATAAATTGTGAAATGTGCTCAAGTTATTACAGAATTGCCTGCACGTATTAAAACGGGCCTTTCTAAAATTATAGATATGCGGTTATTGTTTCCCGCTGTTTTGATATGCGAGTAGTGTGTCTGATCTGTGATAGACCTATAGTTTTATTGCTGGGAGGGAGTAGAAATGTTTTTGTTTTCAGAAAATCAAACCAGGGTTTGTTTTTTTTTTTTCGAAATTTATATGTTTTTGTTATTTAAGAAGGAAAATTGGTTTTTTGCCTTCGTTACAAAGCGGAATTGTTAAGAGAAACAAAGTGTTTTATTTTGGCATGTGTACATGCAGGACTGGCATTTATCGCACCCTTTTACAACTTGAAAAATCCTTATGATATTCTTATCGTTAACCACAGTTGTCGCAAAGCTTTTTTTGGGGGGGGGAGGGGGGTATCGGTATTTCCTAGTAATTGGACGAACTTTTGTAGACTGTCAACTTTTGCCAATCCTCTAAAAACAAAATAAAATCTTTATTGAATTAACATAAAATCTGCATACGTATCTGTTTTTATATTTGGTACATTGTAGTTTAGTGTATGATTTGGCCAGTTAATTGCCAATTTACTGACTTATTGTTTAAAATCCTTTGTTTTGTGGCATTTGTCTAATCAAATGTGAAAAATCAAAATTTCATCAGAAAGATGACACTTTGATTGGTAAGGCTAAAAGTTTAATAAAAAATAGGAAGTTCAGTGTTTTATTTAATGTTTATCTTGTACTTGTCACTTTCTTAATTCTATATTTCGGTCGGGATCAAGGGGTGATTGAGAACAAAAGGCCTGATTAGGTGCCAGTCTTGCACGTGCTGTTGGGTTATTTTTGCTGAGTGTTTCTGAATCACTGAACACCAGTGACCGTAGAGTTATTTTAAGTAAACTTGTTTTTGCATAACCTTTTTAATTTTGTTTACGTAATATTGTTCTTAAAATGACTATTGACTGGGATAAGGTTGTAAACTGACCATGTCTTCATGCTGTTCTTGATTCGCACGGCGCATATATTTGTTCCTATTTTAAGATTTAAAGAGAAGAAAAACATATTTATTTATTTATCTATGAGAAAGCATTCATTAAATTTACAGAACTGAATAATGTTTGACTGCTGTTTGGTGTTTTGTGTAATCATCAGCATGGGGACATACAGTTAGTTGTGGGGTCATGAGTGTGAACCCGCGTGCGGGGAGAACGCTTACATGAGATCGTATGCATTTTGAATTTTCTATACTGTTACCACCCTTGAATTTGGATAAAAAATGTCCCTCGAGAAATTTTGGATCAGTCACAAGACAAATACATCAAATTCAACTTTGAAAGATGGATGTAAAAAACATCGTCAAATCTTCAACATTCTCTTTTAACTCTGGGCAAAAAACTGAGAATTTCGTGTTCTGGTCAGTATTATGTCGTCTTGTATGCAGTGTTCTTGAACACTTTTTTAGAACCAAAATGATTGATCTTGAGCGACAATATTTAAAATGCATAGAATCTCCCACACATTTAGTTGTAGATAGTTGTTTTTAAGATTAATTTATATCTCAAATTGCGCAGTCGTTATGAAAATTACTTTTTATGTAGAGCCAAAACGTAATGTTCGGATTTTGTATACATCTGTATGGTGTAGTTGTTTGTATTTGTTATAATAAACGTACATAAAAGTTGTAATAGATGATGTGCAAAATGTCACATGTTTATTCTTGACTTTCTTCTCTTCAGCTCGACTTGAACCTTAGGTTTTCAACTCCTAGCTCACCCTTTTCTACTTTTTAGTCTGTCGCCTTACCTACTGAGCCACTGTCTCAGTTCGCGTTTTTCCTCATTCGTTTGATCCTCTTATAGTAGTTTGAATTGTTTATTTGGGTTTATTTTTGCAAAAGGTAATTTGCTGGGACCTAGAAGCGCCAGGAATCGAACTGGGGACCTTCTGTCTCAGAGGCAAGCGCGTTACCTACTCCTCTAAGTGTTCCCACCCACCCTCCCCGTGTAGACTTTCTTCTTATAGTAACCAAAGAAAAATTCTAATAGCACCCCTTTGTAATTCCAAAGTGCCCGAGCCAGGAATCGAACCCCAACCCCAGGCTTTCACTGAGCCATGTAGCCATCAGGAAAAACACTAAGACATTTTGTATGTTCAATAAGTGTTTTATTAAGAGCAATACAAATTGCTTTTATGTATTCAAATATTTATAAAACATATATCTGTAAAATATCAAAGTCTTCAGTCTTTTTATTACTACAAGTTAAAAAGCGTTCTAGTATTTAAAAGAATATTATGATATTATAGTATAATATTATGAAGTCTGCATTTAAATTCACTTGCAGGTGTAAAAAATATAACATTCTTATATATTCGACTTGACAAATAAACTATTTACCACACTAATGGTCTTATGTTTGTTCTTAATGACAAAAACAAAATATTTCAACTTCTTCAATAAAAATAAAAAAAAAAAAAAACAATGGTGGATCTAGTCTCCGCCCTCCCCGAGGAGAGAGACCCATGACCCATTCTGGACTCACATGATCAAGTTCTCAAAATATTCCATCTCGCTCCAAATGTCAACATCTGACCCCTTTAAAATGTCCTGGATCCGCCATTGTTTTTTTTTCTATATAATAATGACAATTATGAGATTTCTATTAAATGATCTGTTTAAAATTGCACGCTTTTTTCAGTCAAACACTTATTGTTGGGAGCAAAAAACGGATACGCACTTTCGTTACGTTTGGCAAAAAAAGTGTCAAAAGTCCTACATAAAAAAAAATATATATATAAACAACGTTTATACTAACAGCTATTGACAAACTGGAAAGACTAATGAACATTAGATAGTAAAATGAATATGAAATAAAAAAAATTCCTTGCAAAAACTACTTAGAGAACAAACTACATGTTCACTTATGAAATTTGGGCTAAAATCCAATGGGCAGATCACGATATTTCTCATATTTCCTATAGTCTACTACATCCATTTTCAATTAGAAAACAAACTACATTTACATGAAATCAGGCTTAAAATCCAAGGGACAGATAACGATTTTTCTCATATTTCCTACATCTATTTTCAATTCGAAAAAAAACCTTCTGAACATAATTTCGAATAAATTCGAATATACATCAATAATTTCTGCATCATTTGGTCGATAGAATGATGCTGTTAAGACAGAATTGCCGAAAACAGTTAAATTTGGAAAATAAAGCAATTTTCATTCCCATAAATGTATTTGTTCAACAGATTAATGGCAAAAACATATATTTCAGGATAAAACGTGTACATATTTTACATTGTAAGAACTACGTTCAGAGATAAGTAAAACACGAAAAAAGTGTCTTTTCCATCATATGAATGGTATTTACATGTACGAAATCAGCTTTTCAAGAAGGGATTTTTCTTGAATAGAAATGAAATTTCTTAATTCTACATACTTCACCTGAGACAAAAAATAATCGATCTTGATTCGTAAAATGGCATCTCTTACTCAACAAGACAGCAAATACTCAAATTTCAAGAGACGATAATCCTTTTTTCCCTTCTGAACATTGAATGAGCGTAAGTCGTCTCATTTTTGATTTCAGTACATTTGGAGAATAAGACTGAAGTTAACTCACGCCGCGGCCGGTAAAAAAAGAAATTAAGAATTCGACACCGGACTTGTAGAATTTATAAATGGATTTGATAATGTGTTCATTGGTGATTTAGGCGAAATTGTTGAATATTACAGAAAAATACTTGGCTTTAAACCGACATAAAATTTGTATATTTTTGCGTACTTAATTCGCATCTAAACTAGAAAGTCACCCCCTGCTGTCTTGCTGAAGAATACCACATATAGTACCATTTCACAAATGTCACGTGTGACAAACTTAACACTACGATAGTATACAACATACTTCAATACAATAAAGCAAGTTTTTAACTGATGACCATGTTTTCTGATATATCATTACGTTTTAAATATGTTACATATAATTAGCAAATCACCTCAAATTCCTGATGCTATATTGATAAAAAAAACGTAAAAGATTCCTGTGGACAAAGCGTTTTCAAACCCGTTCAGAACAGCATTTCGGGTCATCAGTTCGCCCCCTATGCATTGAATGGTTGATCTTATAACATGTCACGCAGAAATCAATACAACTACAATTTAGCTCACACATTTTATTGAAATGAAATGTTAAATCTTTTAAAATTTACGAATCTTGCCAATATTCGAAATGGAAGTGTATTACTATATCCCCTTAATACTTGAATTATGTTCTTTACTTAGGAAATGGATGTTTGTTACTATACCTATGACATATTCTATAATTCCACTACCAACCGCTCACTAAATATCAACATGTCAATTGCCAGACTCTCACAAGACATTTCACAGCATTTTCCCCTTCTTGGCCATTTCTCACGGTAAACTTCCACTGCCACTACTATTTCTACCGACGAAGTTCAAAATACTGAACATGAAGTGCAACTGCATCTTCCTTTGTTTTATGAGACGTGATGAGATGACGTGAAGGAGGAAATAAATGGTACGTGGGGAAAATGTTGGGAAATGATCAAAACCACTCTTAAGCTTTTCAAAAATAAATCACCAAATACCTAACATTGGTTTCTTAAAACGTTATATTGATATGGCTGAAATTACGATATTCGTATACTTAATATCTAAGCCGCCCTTCGCTCCACTTCCTGATCACTCAGCACTGAGGCAGTGACGTCTCCTTCCAGGCTGTCCATCCCATTACATTCATGGTAGGGGGAGGTGGCAGGCTGAAGTGACTGCCTTTTCTTTTCAACTCTCACCAATATTTTACGGATGGAACTTCATTTGTAATTTACAACATTAAAAATACATTGGACGACGTTTGTGTTCAGTATATTTAAAAAAATACCCGACGAAAATTAACTTCAGATCCTTATCAACCCCAAATTGAAATATTATGTAGGTCACTTGCTTTCTTGATATGACTCAATAAGGTCCACTGATTTGAATATCTGAGCAGTTTTTGTTGTTTGACCAAGTAGACTTTACGATAGAGACTGCAGTGTTTTGATTCTGATGCTGTCTCAACCATGATTGTGACGGAATCCACAAAATACCACCCCACTGTGTTAGTGAAGACATAACGCGAGGCGGGGAGGGGGGATAAAAAGTTCAGAAAGAAATTACCTAATAAGCCATTGAAAATGACATTATGATATTTTAGTTTAAATTAGATGTCGACGAACCATTCAATAGAGAAAGTTGGATTAAAAGGAAATATGATGAAATAAAACGGCACAAATATTATGGTATAAAAGGTTTGGGAGAGTCGGGGAAATTGAGTTTTGACTGCGTTCGGGTGTTTACTTGTTGTCCTTTAACTTTAACACACCAGGTTATACAAACTTTGACAACTTTTGTCTCTAAATACCCTGTTCAGATTTATCTTTTCTACTTATATAACTACCGTATGTTTCAAGTATAGTAATTCACAAAGATGGACTTTGAATTCAAAGATGACGTCTATTGAGAAAGAGCGACATTACTAAAAACGCAGCACTAGAAAATTAACTGGCAAAGCGTCAACGCTACGAAAGGAACTAAAATTAAAATAAGTTCCAGCAATGTATGCTGTTGTTATGCTAGAAAATCACCGTGACGTTATAATTTAGCGCTGATTTACTCTATCAAATTCCTCCTCTGAAATGTTGTCCCAATGAATAAAATTGAAGCTTACAAACTCGTCTAATATGTCTTGAAGACAGCGATAAATGACAGAGGACGCTGATATGATCATTTTCATATAATTTCTCCGAAGTATCATAATAAATTTTTTTAGATACTCAAAACTTTTTATACTGAATGCACATATTTCAAGAGTGTCCAAATGTCATGAATTTCATTTATATGAAAAAAGAGAACCATGTAACAGTGGTTACCGTACTTGAGGCCCTGCAGGCGATACATTTTTTTCTCTGGGAATTCACGTCGAGACGTTGTCTAGGATCGAGAAGCCGAAACAAGTGAAGCTAATTATTTGTACGTTATTACCTATTTATAATAACACGCTTTATATTAATGATCATGGGCCTATTTGATTAATACTTTTATCAAGCTTTATTATTTTCTCTCGTTGCGACTAAAATCATAAATCTAGACTCTTTAACGACAGAATATTTATGTATATCCAATTACAAGTTATTTTTGCAAGAAAGTGTTAAGACGGACTCGAGCAAGCTGTAGTTATAACAACTACGGAAAGCAGAGCGTCAGGAGAGACGACACGTTCCATTCGAAGGAAAGGGGGACATGGGATAACCTTCGCCAAAAATGGTCCGATAAGTTGACATTTGCCCTTGGCCTGTATTTTAATACTCATATAAAAAGTGATTCTGTAAATTTCAGTATGATAAGTCACAGGGTTTTCCTTTTATTGCGTTAACAAATCTTACATTACAATGTATAACAGAAAAGTAAAAAAAAAAAGCGGGATAATTTAAGGAAAAAAGACCCAATATATCTGCCATTTAATAGTGGACTGTATTTATCATAATATGAATTACTCCAGTAAGTTTGAGTATAAAAAAAAAAAAAAAAAAGAAAAAGCCACACGATTATCAATTTATTGCTATAACATTGAAATATGCAGGGCGACCACGACGGACGCAGGCGATAGCTTTACTTCTACAGCTATATCCACACATACATGTATACAAAACATGCGACTTTTGGTAGGCCCCAGTTAAATAAAGTTTTTATAACCGACTTAGTCCTTAGTACTTTTATTTGCAGTAACATTTACTTCTGTTGGAGGATATCTTCTTTTTGTCTTATCGCTGATAAAAAAATAATTGTCTTACTTGAAAGCTTAAATCAAATATTGAAATATCCCACAACATGAGATCTTTTGTAATTGCCCTTGTTTTTTCCCCTTTCTTTTAATATAAAATTTGAAATTTTCCTTGGTGGGATGGTGTACGTTACATTTAGTTCAATTTTGCTGAGAGGTTATAACAGAAAACTTAATGAACTTTGTAGATTTACAGTGTATGATTGACATGTTTATATTTAGCACAGTGATGATTGATGGACAGGTGGGTCAGAAGACCACGTGACAACAGACTGTGCGTGCGGTGCGATTTAAACGGAGGAATATGTAGTCTGTGACTGCATACATACGACTGAGTGCCCAGATCAGTTTCGTTCAATACACTTTACAAATTTGAAGAACGTTTTCGCTAGTCCTCTAAATGACATTCTAATGTTTACTATTTAATAAAACTACATTATGAATTGAAAGACACTGTGCAATGTATAACAGAGCATATTTGGAGTATTTTCTATAAATGACGACAAAATCTTTGTCAGTAGAGCACGTGTCATGTTGTTTGTAGCAGTAGATTTGCTAACTTCTGCAGTTTTCAGATAAATATGAATTGTATATAATTTGTAAACAGAAAATAAACGGCGTTCACATCTTTGGGTTACGTTTATACTGGGACACCCTGTATTTCAATTTGTATCAACCGAATACAATTTTAACTTCGGGTTCTGCGAGATAAGAGAGTAAAAAAATCTTCCTTTTAAAGGAAAAAAAATTGAATTAAAAAAAAAAAGAGAGTGTCTTTCCAAACACGTGTAGATTGTAACTGTGGCATTTCGTCTGACATAAACATACAAATGTGGATTTTTTTGTTATATTAATTGCAATAAATGAGAATTATTTTGTTTTCTACTAGAATATTTTTGTGTCCTACCTACTGTATATGTATCACTACATATTTAAGATACTGTATCCAAACACCCCGTTAACCCCGGCCTTAAAGAGACAAATTCCATTCCTGTACAAAACAGCGCGATGATTAATGTAGTTAAATATTCATGTATGTATGTATGTGTATGGAAGAGCAAGTATGGAAGATCATAAACCAAATCATTTATTATACCAAAAGTTATAGAATATTCGCATTCCCCAAGACACCCTCAGAATTTTTATATTCTAAAACTTGTTTGAGCAAAGACTTTTATCCCATGGACTCCCAAGAATTTAAATTTATAAACGTCAATACTTTAAACTTTATACTGATTTATCTTATGTTCTAATAATTGAATTCTTATTTTATGTTATTGAACTATTTTAAAGAGCAGATTGATTTCATAATTTATTCAGTTAAATCTTCTTTATGTTGTTAGTAGATAATGTCATAATGTGTTTTAGTTACTTTTATCACTCTTCTATAGTCCATGTAAAATCTAACTTATATTTGCAAGAATAAATATCATAATTATAACATTATGCTGGCCTGTGAGTGGCCAATCTCGTCTGTTGTCGGTGCCATGTTATATGTGAGCTTAGATACGTATTTTGTTTTATATGTCTTAAATAAATGTATTTTCACTGGCTTCCAGTAAGAGAGAGAATTTTATTTAAAATTTTATGTGTCATTTTTAAAGCAGTCACCGAGAATAAACCACTTTATATCTCAGAACTTATGAAGCAACATCAGCATGGAAGAGTTACCAGGTCTTCAACTTTTAGTCATTTACTTTTAGAACACAGTGTCTTAGAGAAAAAAGCTGGTAAATTTTACGGTGAAAGGGCATTTATGATATATGCACCCAAAGTTTGGAACACTTTACCCTCTGAAATACGAGCAGCAGGTGACATAGATACTTTTAAAAAGCTTTTGAAAACTCATATTTTTAGAATAGCCTATCAGTAGCTATCATATAGTTAATTTTAGTTTTTAATAAGGTGTACTGTAATTTTATGATTAATTTTAAATGTTGTCACTTTAGGTTCTTATCATTTTAGAATATGAATAATTGGTTCTTTAAATTAGTTCTTAGTCCTTTAAAATTGTAATGTGTTCTTATATTAGTATTGTGTTATCTAGCTCTTTTAAGTGAATGTTGTAAGGCGCATTGAGATTTTTAATGGAATGCGCCATAGAAAAATAAATTATTATTATTATTATTATTATTTTGAAGCCACAACCACTTTATGTGAGATTATCAATAATTGCTAACTGTACATATTAATTAAAGGATTCGAGAAAAGGACAGCGAAAGGATGGTAAATTGAAAAAATATTTGAACGCGCTAGGTAGCTGGATGTGACGTGGTCGCAGGGATCAGCCCCCCCCCCCCCCCCCCCCCCAGGGACAATCCTCCACGTCGGGGTATTACCCCCTGGACAACCGACCCCCGGACAATTCCCCCTGTAATTAATATAATACTGAGAATAAACAATGTGACACTAAGAAAAATTATAAATGCCTGCCTTAGATCAAAATATTCACCAGGTAGAGATAGGGATAACAGATAATCTCATTTATCCAGGAATCCCTTTGATGAACGTACTGTCACTCTTTGTTGTTTTAACCTCCCCCCTCCCCCCGTTAATCATGTTGTTAGCCTTAATGAAGGCACATCTCCAGGTAGAAGTGGGGTAAACAGATAATCTCATTTATCCAGGAATCCCTTTGATGAGCTGTCAGTTTTAATTGTTTCTTCACTATCCCCTAAAATCTCCACTGACAAATTATTTTTTAAAAAGAGACATTTTTTGTCAATCAATAATGCCTTTAAAAAATTACTTTGTACCAGAGCCAGCTGAGTGATGAAATCAATTTGATATACTTTCTAGCATAGGCCAGCTAAGAGAATATTAAAAAAAAAAAAAAAAAAAAAAAATTCAGAAAAAAAAACAGGGAATGACTTTGAATGTTGGGATGTGTTCATTGACCATTAGTAAGACTTGAAAATTTGTTGTTTACCCCAGTAAATTCATTTTTTGGCCAAAATGAACAGTTATTATCCCTCTAAGTTTTTAAAAGAACCCGTGCCCTTAATTATAGCCAGAGCAGATGCTTGAGAAAAGGTAACATGATATAAAAAATACAGGTTTTGGCTGTTCACGTGAAAATTGCGTTGAAAGGGGTGTTTATTCTCTAGTATGAGGTTCCGCTTTTTATGTCATTTTTTCCTCGTAGCCTGAAATGCCGTTTTCCGCCATCTTGTGACCTGGCCTGCCGTTTCTACAAATGCGAGCTTGCCTCAACTGCCTCGTGGTCGAGGTGGAGGCCATGGACGTGTTCAGTACTGGGAACATTTTAATCATGTAATCATGTTTTATTCGGCACTGAGATATGTCTACCGAAGTTGTAGTCGACACAGTTTTGTTGGTAGAATAACTCAGTGTTTGGCACAACCCTCACAATGCCACCAATCACAGCGATTTACATGTGCCGTCTCTCAACTACGAAGGCGAAGCCCTGACAAGATATGGGGTTGGTCGTTGGGGAGAGTTACCACTGGGACTGAGCTGTCATACTCTACTACAAAAACAATCAATGAATATGAGGGCATCATCAGAGACACAAAAATGCATTTTGAAAGAAACGCGAAGAGGTACCTCATTCAAGATGGTAGGAGCGAAGGGGAGATTATTAGTGATTACGAGAACGGAGCTCATGAGGTAAGAGCACTCGCCCTGTAAGCGAGGGGTCCCGGGTTCGATTCCTGGTCTGGTCGGTGATTTTTCTGCACTCACCCCAAATCGCTACAATGGTGGCAGCGGTGTTGCGAGATAGGGCTCGCGTCTTTCGGCATTTGGGGGGGAGGAGTGTAGTGCCAGGGGCAGATAGAACCGGCCGGGTAGCTCAGTAGGTAAGAGCACTCGCCCTGTAAGCGAGGGGTCCCGGGTTCGATTCCTGGTCTGGTCGGTGATTTTTCTGCACTCACCTCAAATCGCTACAATGGTGGCAGCGGTGTTGCGAGATAGGGCTCGCGTCTTTCGGCATTTGGGGGGGAGGAGTGTAGTGCCAGGGGCAGGTAGAACCGGCCGGGTTCGATTCCTGGTCTGGTCGGTGATTTTTCTGCACTCACCCCAAATCGCTACAATGGTGGCAGCGGTGTTGCGAGATAGGGCTCGCGTCTTTCGGCATTTGGGGGGGAGGAGTGTAGTGCCAGATGCAGGTAGAACCGGCCGGGTAGCTCAGTAGGTAAGAGCACTCGCCCTGTTCGTGCATTTTCCTACCTTCACCCGGTGTGCTCTCCCTGCGCGGAGAGCGCGCAATTACGGTAAGACTGCGCACACCAGGTGGAGAGCCCAACTTCCCTGCCTGATCCCGGTGAGTACAACTCAACCACAGCTACCGTGCAGACGTGTACGGTATAGACGACAAAAATAATCAGAATTGAGACACAATACACAGTGATCTACAATCTCATTCCGTAAGTAGAACCAGTGAATACTTTATTGGCGACAAGGCATTCGTAACTTGTAATTTTGCTGGCCTAAAGCTTAGTTTTCGCTGTGATCTAGCTGAAGGTGGATTACGCGGGAAATTCCTTTGTCTAACATCCTTTTGTATAATTGGGTGGAGCGGCGGTCAAAATTGTAGTTTCAATTTTGGATCATAAAGGTTACCGCTTCAGGAGACACTGGTATTTGTTGCGTATCTACTGTATTTTCAGTGCTTACGTGTGTGAATTGTGATATAAAGGAGATGTTGGTCTCATTCCCCTGTGTGTTGTTATCAAAGCTGAATTTACCACAAGACTGAGGTGCACACGTAATATTTTAGTTTCTTTGTTTCTTTAGTCTATTTGAAAGAATAAAATATTGACTTTAGTGTTGTTGTTGATTATTCTTTTGTATTTTAGATAGGATTCTGAACAGAATTTCTGTCTAAATTCAAATTATTGCGTTGTGTGCCGAAGTCTTTCTTCCCCGAATTTGAATTAAATGTACGTTTTTGGATTCTATTTATAGTGAATTTCGCTATAAGCTTGGTAGTGTATTGTGCTTTGATAGGTGTAATTATTTTGAATCAATTTAATTCTCGCTTACAAATGTACAATGGCGAGTGCATCAAGGTTGCCAAGCAAGCGTGCGACTTACGATGAGCTCGTTACGCTGCCGGGTATAGGTCCTAAACGTGCAGAAAGGATAATATACGCTAGAGAGCAAGGGATCCCCGTGACCAGATCCAACATTTTGGAAATTTGTGGATCCAATACCGAATCAAATAAAATCAAAAATTTCTCTTTTGGGGGTACTCACAGCAGTGAATTAGGATCTGAAGTCAACATGGGTGACCTAGACCCTAGCGTATTATCCACTCAAAAAACTCATTACACAACTTCTAAAGTGACTTCCTACATTCAGCATGAAGGAAGAGCGGCTGCTGAGAGATATAGGGTGGAATTTGAAAAGATTCTCAAACTGGGTGAGAAAATTCAACACCAAGAACAAATTTCTCGCAGTAAAAATGTAAAAAACGCTGCTAATTATTCACCATCAACATATTCTAAATTAAAATCTTGTTCAAAGTCACATTTTCACTCAGCTATTGACCCAAAATCTTTCACATCGCAGCCAGCCACTTTAGCCTCTGAATACGACATTTTTACTCTGCCTATTGAGAGGCTGCATGCCAATAACAAAGATAAAAAAGTAACATCATCTGTGCATGCAAAGTCTCCAGGCCGCGTCATGAACCCTGATACTGTTACTGCCTTGCCGAATGGTAAGGACAGTAGTCGGCACTTTGCTCCGTCTGTCCATAAGGGTGATGTGAATTATGATCTGTATCAGTTTCATGTTCCTAAACCCGGACGGCGGCAACGACATGTTGAGCAAAATTTTGCCGATACAGTTCAACAAAATCATGATTACCGGTCTAGTTCAATAGGAAAACATTATACACGCCCTAGAATCTCGTCTCCCGTTTTCTGTGACGAACCACTAATTTATGAAAGGGATAACATTGAAAAAGAATACTTTCGGCTACCCAAACCAGAAAAAGTAGGTCCAAAAAGTAAAAAGGACAGAGTAGACCCCAGAGATTTACCTAAACAATTATCGTTTGACGGAAACAGTGACGACTGGGAGTCTTTCAGAAAAAGATATGAAAGTTATCGCCAGATAAAAGAGTGGTCAGAAAACGAGTGTCTGGACTACCTTCTGTGGTGTCTTGAAGGCGAGGCTTTGGCCCTGTATAATAGCCATCTCAGAGCAAATAAAAATGTGTCGTACACATCTATAATGAAAGAAATGGACTTAGTGTTCGGGATTAAAAAACATCCCGATTCGGCTCGCCTGGCATTTCTTACTGCCGTTCAATCGCAAAACGAAACGTTAAACCAATGGCTGTGTCGCGTTTTGTTATTGGTCAGAGATGCTTATCCTGATAAATCCGAGTCTTTTAGGACAAAAGAAACAATATCAAAATTTTGTCAAGGCTGTATTGATCAGGATGCTGGGCGTTATACTAGTTTAAAGCACCCAGCAAGCATCAGCGACGCAATAACACATATGGTGGACTATCAACATGTTTGTAAACCCACGAATAGTCAAATACAAACAAGAAAAATACGTGAAAAAATTCAAATATGTTCTCTTAATCTTACAGCTAGAGAAAATCAACAATCTCCGTCTGAAAACGTTGAAAAACTAGCTAAGTCCATCATAGAGAAACGCGTCAGTCAGCAGCCAAAATTGAGCTCAATTCAATTTAATTCAATGGCTGACTTGGAAAAAACGGTTGAACATTTGGTCAGGAAGTCCACACCTAAAACATCAAGTGTGTGTTTCTTCTGTAAAAGAAAAGACCATTTTAAAAGAAATTGCCAGAAATATAAAGAGTTCTTAAAACGAAAAAATACTGATAAAGAACTCGAAAAACAAGAGCGAGCTGATGACGCTGAGTCATTTAAACATAAGGTTCGAGCATCGAGTACATGTTCAAATACACCGTCTCAAATGCATGGCACAGAAAAACCTCACCTACTAAAATAATCATTGCAGCAAAATCAACGTAGGGGCGTAGAGTGGGAGTCTGATCCTAGTATAGATCAAAATCCTGGGCCTTCAGGCAATTTTTCGTCCATTAAGTGGTCTCGGGTGTAGATCAGTGGAAAAGTGGACGTGGGCGCGCAGATTTCTGTAATGTCAGGGAGAGTGCATTGCGCGTATTTAATGTTAGCCACCAGTTTTTAGTTATATTGACCTACTATCTCTTGCTGCAGGGAATCGGAAATTTAGAAATACAGGTTTGCGACAAAATTTTGTGGTGAGATTAACTCTTGTACATGTAGCACCAATGAAAGTTGAAAATTGAATGCATATGTTCAGTACAACCTAAGTTTTCTGCAAATTGACGGAAAAGATATAGCGGGACGAAGGATTCACAGATCAAAGGAATAATAATAGCACTAGTACATATAGCGAAATGAAAAGAACAGTGGTATTCCCAAAATCGGAACATGATTCCATGCGAAATCTATAAACAGACTGAAAGGTAGTCTGGAAAGAAAAAGAGTAAATTGGGGTCACTGATTCAGAGAATGGTGCTGTCCAAAAATTCCGATCAATAAAGAAAACTTCATACGATAAAGTCATGTGGTAGCTACAGTAGCAAATGACATTTTGGAAACATCTAAATTTGATTGGTATTAACTTAGGGGGTGGATTGTAAAGTTAAAAAAAAAATAATAATAATAAAAAGCTGTGCCTGCATTATCAGTTACAAAGCTGATGAGACAACATGTACCGATGTATATCGAATCTTAAAATACGCTTGTGGGATAAAACATACTAGTGGAGGTTTTCATTCACCCTCCTATAACTGGTAACATCCCTATAACAAGTGTACACCCGAACCAAGACCTAACTTGTGGGATTAAATTCTGCAGGGGTTTCAAGTGTTAATTCCCCTTATTTCGAGAATATCCCTAGAACAAGTAACCGATTGAAAAGGACTAAATGTCACAGACTCTGAAGGTGGGTGGAAGCACTAAGGGCCCTTCAAGTGCCCCATTCACTGGAAGACGTTTGTAAAACTAAAAATTAACACAAAACTACCGGTAGTATAACATCTTTCAAGACTCCAAACATCGGGAGTCCAAATTTAAATAAAACCGCTGGTGAAGTTCACAATGGGCTAGACTCTTCGGGTTGCGTGTCTCTAGTAAAACAGGTTATCCCTGGACATCTGGAAGTGATGTTTACAGTATCTAAAGGGAATAGTGTAGAATCAAATTTAGAAGGGGTGTTTTCTAAATTGAAATATGTTTTTACTAGAGACAATTTTGATCTTGGTCGGTCTTAAGTCACTCAACGTGGAAATGAAGCCGGGAATGCCGAATCCCTTAAATCGCTTATGCGGTGGATGCTTGCGTGTGTCATGCAGAAAGCATAGGGGGCATTGTTAACGGAATGTTAACAACCGGATTCATACAAGGCTGACAAGAGTCAGTCTGTGTGGACATTAGCACCGGTGTTGAATAAGTAAACGTGACGTCACGGTGAAAAATTTCCAATAGGGAAAATTAAAAATATTGCTAGCAATTTCCTTAAAGAATTAGACTATCACTTTGTGATGTAGTTTATTTTTGTGTTTAAGAAAAATGGCTACAGTCTATTAAGATCAATTAATGGACTATAACTGTTATGTAGCTTATTTCTGTGTTAATTAACACATGACTACAGTCCATATGACTATCACTCTGTGATGTAGTTTATTTTGTGTTAATAAATCGCTACAGTCTATTGTGATCAATGGACTATAACTGTTATGTAGCTTATTTTTGTGTAAACACGTGACTACAGTCTAATTTGATGAAATTTTGAAAAACCGGGATCTTATTTTTGCATTCCATTTTTCTTTTTATTTATTTATGAGAATTTTTGGAACGGACTATCACTATATTTTTGGTGATGTGACTGACTGGTGAATGAACAGCCTATCACAGTCTGTTCTACTGTTTATTTATTTTTTGTATTTTTTTTTCGGCGGACTATCACCTCAGTGATGTTGTTAGCACTAACAGCTAATGACAGTCTGTACGAATATTTCAACTGGAATCCACTTTATTTTATTTATCGAAAGGAATTTTGAGTTTGTACATGGACAAACATGTATTTATAAGTAGCTCCTTTCAAATAAAAGTGGGGGGAATGTTGTGTTCGTGCATTTTCCTACCTTCACCCGGTGTGCTCTCCCTGCGCGGAGAGCGCGCAATTACGGTAAGACTGCGCACACCAGGTGGAGAGCCCAACTTCCCTGCCTGATCCCGGTGAGTACAACTCAACCACAGCTACCGTGCAGACGTGTACGGTATAGACGACAAAAATAATCAGAAAAATCACCGACCAGACCAGGAATCGAACCCGGGACCCCTCGCTTACAGGGAATAAAGTATTCACTGGTTCTACTTACGGAATGAGATTGTAGATCACTGTGTATTGTGTCTCAATTCTGATTATTTTCAATTTTTGTTTTCCAAATTCCTGGTTACTCCCTTTTATACAAGGAAGTACCATTTTGTGTAGTGATTTTTAAAATATGAGAGACATCCACCCCTCTGTGCCCCGCCAATATCTCTGCCGTTTCATAGAGAATAAAGGGTGTTGAATGGCCCCCCTTTTTGCGAGCAAAATAGGGGGCATCTGACTCCAAAAGAAGTTTGGAGTCAGGCACCGCCCTAAGTGCTGCTAGTTGATTTTTGTTAAAGGTGGCAGCAACCCGGGTGAAACCAAAAAAGGTATTTGGTTGCTGCCTTCCCCAAATTTCGAGAAGGGCCTTAGTGCCTGTAAAGCAGTGAAAATGGATCCTCTGGGACTGCGGAACGCCACACAGTTTCAGATGAAACAAAAGAGATCTTATGGCGAACTCACAGTCTCCAGAGTCTCCCCTCACTCCCCTACAGTGCACAACCAGGACATGCCTGGCCTCTAGAAAAGGCAGAAGTCTGTGGAGCAACTCAACCTGATCCTGCCATTTAGACATGGCTTCAGTGTGGTCAAAACCTACCTCGCCAAAAGCTGTTACTAGCGGCATCTTAACCAACTCTGAGAAAGCCTTAATTGCCTGGTCCAGATTGCCCTGAGAAAGCTTGCCGGCTAGCCTCGGGTGAAAACCAATAGCTACATACTCGATCCCAGACAGAGTGGAAAGATACCCCTTAGTAGGATATGTCTTGGGATCGCAGTAAATAGCTACAGTTCCCACCAACTCTACCTCTTTCCCAGAGCAAACAGGAAGCAAACCCTTAAGACCCTCTAACTTGCCAGAGTATGGAAGACCAAAGGCAGCCAGGGTTCTATCTAGATGATAGTGACTATCGAAAGCTTGCCTCCCTGACTTACTTTGTTCCCCCGCCTCCAGACAAGTTTCTGGCCTGGTGAACCCTTGAATCCACAACGACCTCTGCTGCTCCGTTATAGAAGCAGACAGCTGTGTCAGGACTCTCCAATCCACCAGGACCCCGACAGAGTTAGCTGGGTATAAGGTGAAACACACTGGGACCGGTTTATTGAGAAATTTACAGAAATTTTCCATGGCAGTAATTTGGATTGAAGAAAAAGTGCCATGGGCTAAATTTAATTTATCTGGAAGAGCCGAAATGAACTGGTATAAAGTGTCCAGTTCTTTTTTAAAACCAAAAATGAAGAAAGTAAGCATCTCCAGTGCTTTAACCATTACACCCAAGATGTTGGGCTCAGGATTGGCGCGCTCATCAAAGATAGACGGGACATGCAGCCCCAGCGAATGCTGCCTGAGCATCTGCTCATTGAATTTCACCCCACACCCAGGGACCACACATTGCATCCCAGAGTGATCTTTCCTGGCCCTTTTGGGGTCAGGTCCAACCACTCCGGATGGTGTCTGGCTAGACCTTTTCGGTTCCCTGGTTGTAGGATGAGACAGCTCCGCTGACTCAACATGCCCATCCACCCCAGACTTTGCAGCAACCAACCCCTTGCCAGGTTTCTTACCACGCCTCCACCAAGGAGCTCTCTTCTTCCCCTTACGCTTACTGCCCCCCATGGGCTCAGATGGTACAGGCCCAGGAACAGGAACTTGGATCCCTGTTGGAGCAGCAGCTTCAGGGAGGTGTGAACCTGAAGAAGAGGAGATAGAAAAGTTAAAAGGGATGGCGGTATTTTGCAGCAGTGATGCGCCTGGCTTAGAAGCTTCCGGAGCAGCTGGAGGTTTCACGCTGGTTTCAGCATCCCTTGGGACTCCAAGAAGTCTGTCCTCCTCAATGGAGTCCAGACTGGAGTTGGGGTCGATGTTACTTGACCCCACACCAAGTTCAGCCTCAACCAATTGCGATTCCACCTCCATAGGCTGGACCGAGCCACTCCCATCGACCACCTGGGAAATGAGTGTTATGTTTGGGTCCTTCCCAAGCCTGAAATCACGAGTTTTTTGTCCATCGTACTCCACGGAGGGAGCAGATTTCAAAACCCGTGCAGGAAGGGTGAAATTTTTGGGAAGGCGCCAAACATTCTTCTCAATCCAGTTTTTAGACGCAAGCCCACTAGATTGTAGTTGGTAGGCCACTTGCTGCAACCATGCCAGAGACATGGCATACCTACCGGGAGCACGAAGCTCCTTTTTATAAATGGTAGCCATCCCAGCCACCAGTGTTTTGAAGTAGCTGCTGTGATCTTCCCCAGGCAGAGCCTGGGCCAAATCCTGGACAAACTGGGTTCCAGGGACATCTATAGGTGAACAATGCTGTAATCTGAGTGAAGTCTCCTTCACAACAGGTGCTACTTCCGTGATAGTATTGGCCATATCTGTAATAACAATGAAAAATAATTATTAGATTTGACATTTTACACACTTGTATTTATCAATGTTTATCGCTTCGGTAGAAGTGACATTGACGCAGGATCCATGATACCA
Organism: Lingula anatina; assembly: GCF_051362555.1. Lineage (NCBI taxonomy): Eukaryota > Metazoa > Brachiopoda > Lingulata > Lingulida > Lingulidae > Lingula > Lingula anatina. The sequence continues at coordinate 3,691,881 of NC_141770.1, forward strand.
TTCATGACAGTAATCACATTGAATCATGAATCTGCCCTGATAAGGCTCCCTGCAAATACAGTATGGTGTCAAATCTTCTTCCTCACTGTTACTCGAGTGCTGAAATTGTTCATCAGAAGCTAAATATTCTGTAATCCATGAGGGTACATTTCTGTCCCTACAGGGCATGAGCCTGTCATGGTTAATTACAAAGATTGCATTTTTTAGCTTCACTCGATACAGATAGCCAGATAATTTCTTTACAATGATGGCGGGTCCTTTCCATGGTGAACACAATTTTCGTGATTTGCCTTTAGTTGTTGCTGTATCCAAAACATAAACCAAATCCTTTTCAGCATAAGGTCTAAGCAGGATTTTAAGGTCATAGTCACGTTTCATGCGTTTTGAAGTTGTTTTTAAATTGGCTCTTGCTGTAATATGAGCTAATTTCATTTTTTGTACTAACTTTGAAATGTATTCACCATAGTCAGTTTCTTTTGATTTCAGATTTGGGAACATAATTTGGGCTGGAGTACTGACCTCCCTCCCAAGCATGAGCATATTAGGGGTATACCCCGTACTTCTGTTTACAGAAGCACGCAACGCGCCTGCAATTTGCTGGACATATTTATCCCATTCACCCTGATTTTTACCCAAAAAACACCGTACGGCATCCATCAGGGTACGATTGAACCTTTCAACCTGTCCATTTGCAGACGGTCGGTACGGAGTAGTGCGTGATTTGTGTATATGTAAGGCCCTACACAAATCCCCGAACAATTGACTTTCAAAATTCCGTCCCTGATCAGAAAAAAGTTGATAGGGATAACCGAACCTAGAAAAGAAACAGTCAATTGCTGCTTTCGCGGTAACTTCAGCCGTTTGAGAAGGCAACGGTACGCACTCTACCCACTTTGTGAATTGATCAACCATGACCAAACAATGCTCATTACCTTTTGCTGTTTTAGGTAGCGGTCCCAAGAAATCAATATGAACCCGTTCCATCGGAGCACCTGCAACATATTCAGTCAGGGGGACTCTTCCGTAACACCCTTTTTTCTTATTTTTATTACAGATGTCACAACTCAGGACATAATTGGCTATTTCTTTGCTCATATGGGGCCAGTAAAATTTTTCTTTGATTTTTGTTTTTGTTCTAGCCACTCCTTGGTGACCAGCTGAAGGGATATCATGATGTAACTTGAAAACAGAATTTTTTAATGATTCTGGGATGACTAATTTTAGATCTTTGCTTTCCTCTTCAGTTTTGAAAATGACTCCATGATGTAATTTGAATAATTCTTTATTCAGCCAGTAAGTTTTGGAGATTGGGCTTGATCGGAAGAGTGCACCCTGATCTGGGGTATTCCCATTGCATAACCACTCTCGTAAAATGTTAAGCTCAGGGTCTTTTGCTTGTTCAGTTTTTAATTTTTCCATAGAAAAACCCCAACACTGAGGAATATCCGGGTTTGGATTTGACCTCGCCTCCGGACCACACGCATTTATTTCTACATGAGATTCCTCGGGTTGCAGAGCTACATCGGTAGAGAGGGCTACAATTTTATCTAGGAGACAATAAAAAAGATGTTCCGGACCCGTTTCTCGTCCCAGATTGACTGTATTTAATGAGGATGTTAGATCGCGTTGACTTTTTGTAGATTTACCAGTAAATTTGGATGACAATTTTTTCTTTTCTGTTAAATTGACCGCTTCGTCGACGTCACCGAAAAAACTCCCCCAGTTTTCATGGGCTCTGACGCAATAACTACATCCTCCGCAAGGTAAATTTTCCGGCTTTATTCCCGCTATATACTCGTTACACGGTGCCAAATTGTCGGGTATTCTAGACAACGAATCAGCATTGCTATGCTTAGCTCCGGCACGATGTTGTACGATCATATTGAATTGCGAAAGCTCTTCTATCCACCTCGCGAGTTGACCTTGAGGCTCCTTAAACCTCAGTAACCACGTCAGACTTGAATGATCGGTGCGAACGGTAAATATTCGGCCCAAAAGATAATACCTGAATTGTCTGGTAAATCTCACGATAGCCAAAAGCTCTTTTCGCGTGGTGCAATAATTCTTTTGTTCGGGAGTTAACGCGTAGCTGCCGTACGCAATTACTTTCTCCTCGCCGTTTTGCACTTGTATTAACTCTGCACCAATCGAGTGATTTGAAGCGTCGGTATCTAAAATAAACGGATCGTTTGCGTTTGGTAACGATAAGACTGGTGGTGTAGTCAATGCCGTTTTGAGCGCTTCGAAAGATTGAGCTTGATCTGGTCCCCATTCAAAGGCATGTTTACCTTTAATTTTGCTCAGAGGATGGGATATTTCCGCAAAATTTTTTATAAAAGTCCGGTGATAATTTGCCAATCCTAAGAACCTTTCAACGTCCTTAGAACAAGTGGGTTGTGGCCAAGAAGTTACAACTTCAATATCCTTAGGGCTCATTTTCATGGTGTTATTAGAAACAATCCGCCCCAGGAATTCAACTTCTTTTTGAAACAAAACGCACTTTTTTGGCTTTAATTTGATACCGAACTGGCGAAATCTTCCCAAAGCCTCTTTCAAATTTTCTAAATGATTTTCAAAGGACTTCCCCATTACCAAAATGTCGTCCAAAAATGCCAAAACTGTTTTCCATGTCAACCCCTTCATAAGTAAATTGACTACTCGGGAGAAAGTCGCAGGAGCATTGGTCAAGCCGAAACCCATACGGACATGTTCGAATAATCCGTATTTCGTGATAAAAGCTGTTTTATGCCTATCTTCGGGTTTAATTTTGACTTGCCAATACGCAGAATTAGCATCTAACTTCGAAAACCAGATGTTTCCCGACAGCGTATCTTTGCAATCTTCCATTAATGGTAACGGGTACGTGTCTTTGACCGTGACATTGTTCAAGGCGCGATAATCGATGCACCATCGGACGGAACCGTCACGTTTTCTTATTAAAACTGGTGCTGATGCCCACTCTGACGTAGACTCTTGGATGACCCCAGCTTTTAACATTTTTGTTAATAATGCCTCCTCTTCTTGAATAAAACACGCGGGAGTTCGCCGCATACGCGTTTTAAGAGGTTTGGCATTCCCGGTATCGATACCATGCTCGATGGCACTAAACCGACCAAGGTCATACTCGTCTCTAGCAAAAACATCCTGAAATTCAGATAGAACATTCTTTAATTTTTTACTCTGAATTTTGTTTAAATTCCTCTTTGATGTTTCATAAACCACTTTTACATGGTCAGGAATTTCTGATGATTTGCTAGCGACGCGTCCAGAAGAATCTAGTCCGGCGTGAACGTCACCAGCGATTTGTTGAAAATTCCGCACCTGAGGTGACCCCTTTACAGGTGACTTGAAAATTTCGGTGTTAATTTTTTCTTCAACGAACCCCTTTCCGGCAGATGGGGCACTTACAGGGCCCTGAGTACTTCCACCCACCTTCAGAAGTTGTTTACTTTTTGTGTCATTTTTAAATCGGGCACTTGTTTTAGGGATATTCTCAAAATTAGGGGAATTAACACCAGAAACCCCAGTAGAATTTAATCCCACAAGCTTTGTCATATTTGGGTGCACACCTGTTCTAGGGATTTTACTAGTTCTAGGAGTGTAAATTGAATGCTCCACTGGTAAATTGAATCCCACAAGTGTGTTTGTAGAATCCCTACCGGTTCTAGGGACGGCTGATTTTACACGAGTAATTTCAGGTAATCCCACCAGTAGATCGGTAGTCATTGTCTCATCAGTGGTACTGACAACACGAGCGCTGGATTGGTCAATTTTAGTAGACCCCCCTCCCACTCGATGTAAACCGAAGTGCGAAACAGGGTTTTCTAAAATTTCCGAAACTTCGCAAGCCGTAGCGACCACATGACCCCTTTTTAATTTTTTAAATTGATCTGATGGATTTAAGAGGCACACGACTGGTTTTGATTTTTCGGACAAGACAGTTCTCGGTATTAGTAGTCCCTCTTCTTCTTTACCCTCGACGACGTATTTTTCTAACTTTTCGTCGATCTCGCACGTTATTCTTAGTGCTGAATTTGGGGGTACTACTACATTTCGTGAAACGCTAACCCGAGCTATTTTAATGTCTTGTGCACGCGACTCCGTTTGCTGCATAGGTATGTCGCGCCCTTCTATTTGGATGTAACCCAAATTACAATGCACGCTTGCATTAAACTGGGCAATTAGATCGTGGCCTAACAAAAAATCGTCATGTATCGGCGCTACCAGAACAGATTCCTTGATTTCGAAACGATCTAGTTCGATGGAAATTGGCTCACAAACACGAGTTTCGATTTGTATATCCCCTGCCGCAAGAGTAAGACTGTAATATTTCTTGAGCGATGGTTTATTTTTTATTTGCTCGAATATTTTTTCAGCCATGACAGAAACTTGCGCACCGGTGTCAACTTTGGCCATTACATGTACACCCGCCACTACCAAAGGAACGAATGAAGATCGAAAAACCCCAAGTTCATCAATTACAGGATTTTGACCACATTCTAACTCGGAATGATGAGGACGATGCAATGTTTCCATTACGGGGATAGTATTGTCAACGGTTCGTGTTTGAGACAATGAAGTCGCGATGGTTTCACCCGTTTTGTGACCGGTTTCAGTCGGGTTTCCAAGGTTACGGTCATTTCCCTTGGACCCTTCTAGTTTAAATGAGTTGGATTCGTTATATCAGCCCGTGCTTGTTGTTTTTCAGCATTTTTTCTTTGTAAGAATTTTTTATATTTTAGGCAATTTCGTTTAAAATGGCCCTTTCCTTTACAGAAAAAACACACAGGTGTTGTTTTAGGTGTGAATTTCCGGACCAAGCGTTCAACCATAGATTCCAACTCTGCCATTGAATTAAACTGAATTGTATTCAATTTAGGTGACTGGCTAACGCGTTTTTCCACGATGGATTCAACAAGTTATATTTTAGGCAATTTCGTTTAAAATGGCCCTTTCCTTTACAGAAAAAACACACAGGTGTTGTTTTAGGTGTGAATTTCCGGACCAAGCGTTCAACCATAGATTCCAACTCTGCCATTGAATTAAACTGAATTGTATTCAATTTAGGTGACTGGCTAACGCGTTTTTCCACGATGGATTCAACAAGTTGTTCTACATTTTCAGTTGGAAATTGCTGATTTTCATCAGCTGTTAGATTTAGAGAACTAATTTGTAATTCATCACGATTTTTTCGTGTTGGTTTTTGAATATGTGATGATTTGTAGACTTGCTGATAATCCACCATGTAGGTCATTGCCTCGCTGATGCTTGCTGGATGTTTTAAACGAGTGTAACGCCCGGCATCCTGATCAATGCAGCCCTGACAAAATTTAGATATTGTTTCTTTTGTTCTAAAGGATTCTGATTCATCAGGATAAGCATCTTTGGCCAATAACAAAACACGGCACAGCCATTTATTCAAGGTTTCGTTGGGAGATTGAACTGCTGTGTGAAATGCCAAACGAGCTGAATCGGGATGTTTTTTAATTCCGAATACTGAATCCATTTCACTCATTAAGGCTGAATACGTCATGTTTTTATTTGCTCTGAGATTGGTGTTATACAAAGCCAAAGCCTCGCCTTCCAGACTCCATAAAAGGTAATCTAGACACTCATTTTCCGACCACTCTTTCACTTGGCGATAACTGTCAAATCTGTTTTTAAAAGACTCCCAGTTTTCACAATTTCCGTCAAAAGACAATTTTTTGGGTAAATCACTGGGGTCCCCTCTGTCCTTTTTAGGTTTAGGACGTACTGGTTTTGGTACTGTAAAATATTCATTTTCACTTTCATCGCTTTCGGGAAGAAGTGGTTCGTCGCGGAAAACGGGAGACGAAATTCTATGGCGCGTATGATGTTTTTCTATTGAACTCGGCCGGTAATCATGTTTACGTTCGACTGTATCAGCAACATTATGCTCAACGTTAAGTTGCCGCCGTCCGGGCGTAGGAACATGAATCTGTGGCAGATCATAATTCGAAACAACCCGATGGACAGACGGAGCTGGTCGCCGACTACTTTCCCTACCAGTCGGTAAAGAAGTAACAGTCTCGGAATTTATGACACGGCCTGGAGGCTTTATATGCGCGGAAGAAGTTATATGATCTTTGTTATCGACACGCAGCCTCTCAATAGGCAGAGCAAAAAGATCGTATTCAGGGTCTAAAGTGGCTGGCTGCGAAGTGAAAGTTCTGGGGTCCAAAGCTGAGTGAGAACGTAATTTTGTTTTTGGTTTGATAAATTGCTGCTCAGTTGTTGATTTTGAACGAGCTTTTAATTTTAAATATGTTGGTGGAGAATAAGTTGCAGCTTTTTGAATGTTTTTACTGCGTGAAATTTTTTCTTGTTGATTAATTTCCTCACCCACTTTGAGAATTCTTTCAAATTCTGCCCTATAGCTTTCAGCAGCCGCTCTTCCTTCATTATGAATGTAGGAAGTCACTTTAGAAGTTTTGGGTTTTTGACTTTTTTCAGTGGATAATGTGCTAGTATCGAGGTCACCCACGTCGACTTCAGATCCGAATTCACTTCTGTGAGTACTGCCAAAAGAGAGATTTTCAATTACATTTGATCCAAGATTGGATCCACAAATCTCCAAAATGTTGGATCTGGTCACGGGGATCCCATGTTCTCTAGCATATATTATCCTTTCTGCACGTTTAGGACCTATACCTGGCAGCGTAACGAGCTCATCGTAAGTAGCATGATTGACTGGCAACCTTGATGCACTCGCCATTGTACATTTGAAAGCGAAAACTAAATTGATTCAAAATAATTTCACTTATCAAAGCACAATACACTACCAAGCTTACCTACTGCAGCAAAATCAACGTAGGGGCGTAGAGTGGGAGTCTGATCCTAGTATAGATCAAAATCCTGGGCCTTCAGGCAATTTTTCGTCCATTAAGTGGTCTCGGGTGTAGATCAGTGGAAAAGTGGACGTGGGCGCGCAGATTTCTGTAATGTCAGGGAGAGTGCATTGCGCGTATTTAATGTTAGCCACCAGTTTTTAGTTATATTGACCTACTATCTCTTGCTGCAGGGAATCGGAAATTTAGAAATACAGGTTTGCGACAAAATTTTGTGGTGAGATTAACTCTTGTACATGTAGCACCAATGAAAGTTGAAAATTGAATGCATATGTTCAGTACAACCTAAGTTTTCTGCAAATTGACGGAAAAGATATAGCGGGACGAAGGATTCACAGATCAAAGGAATAATAATAGCACTAGTACATATAGCGAAATGAAAAGAACAGTGGTATTCCCAAAATCGGAACATGATTCCATGCGAAATCTATAAACAGACTGAAAGGTAGTCTGGAAAGAAAAAGAGTAAATTGGGGTCACTGATTCAGAGAATGGTGCTGTCCAAAAATTCCGATCAATAAAGAAAACTTCATACGATAAAGTCATGTGGTAGCTACAGTAGCAAATGACATTTTGGAAACATCTAAATTTGATTGGTATTAACTTAGGGGGTGGATTGTAAAGTTAAAAAAAAAATAATAATAATAAAAAGCTGTGCCTGCATTATCAGTTACAAAGCTGATGAGACAACATGTACCGATGTATATCGAATCTTAAAATACGCTTGTGGGATAAAACATACTAGTGGAGGTTTTCATTCACCCTCCTATAACTGGTAACATCCCTATAACAAGTGTACACCCGAACCAAGACCTAACTTGTGGGATTAAATTCTGCAGGGGTTTCAAGTGTTAATTCCCCTTATTTCGAGAATATCCCTAGAACAAGTAACCGATTGAAAAGGACTAAATGTCACAGACTCTGAAGGTGGGTGGAAGCACTAAGGGCCCTTCAAGTGCCCCATTCACTGGAAGACGTTTGTAAAACTAAAAATTAACACAAAACTACCGGTAGTATAACATCTTTCAAGACTCCAAACATCGGGAGTCCAAATTTAAATAAAACCGCTGGTGAAGTTCACAATGGGCTAGACTCTTCGGGTTGCGTGTCTCTAGTAAAACAGGTTATCCCTGGACATCTGGAAGTGATGTTTACAGTATCTAAAGGGAATAGTGTAGAATCAAATTTAGAAGGGGTGTTTTCTAAATTGAAATATGTTTTTACTAGAGACAATTTTGATCTTGGTCGGTCTTAAGTCACTCAACGTGGAAATGAAGCCGGGAATGCCGAATCCCTTAAATCGCTTATGCGGTGGATGCTTGCGTGTGTCATGCAGAAAGCATAGGGGGCATTGTTAACGGAATGTTAACAACCGGATTCATACAAGGCTGACAAGAGTCAGTCTGTGTGGACATTAGCACCGGTGTTGAATAAGTAAACGTGACGTCACGGTGAAAAATTTCCAATAGGGAAAATTAAAAATATTGCTAGCAATTTCCTTAAAGAATTAGACTATCACTTTGTGATGTAGTTTATTTTTGTGTTTAAGAAAAATGGCTACAGTCTATTAAGATCAATTAATGGACTATAACTGTTATGTAGCTTATTTCTGTGTTAATTAACACATGACTACAGTCCATATGACTATCACTCTGTGATGTAGTTTATTTTGTGTTAATAAATCGCTACAGTCTATTGTGATCAATGGACTATAACTGTTATGTAGCTTATTTTTGTGTAAACACGTGACTACAGTCTAATTTGATGAAATTTTGAAAAACCGGGATCTTATTTTTGCATTCCATTTTTCTTTTTATTTATTTATGAGAATTTTTGGAACGGACTATCACTATATTTTTGGTGATGTGACTGACTGGTGAATGAACAGCCTATCACAGTCTGTTCTACTGTTTATTTATTTTTTGTATTTTTTTTTCGGCGGACTATCACCTCAGTGATGTTGTTAGCACTAACAGCTAATGACAGTCTGTACGAATATTTCAACTGGAATCCACTTTATTTTATTTATCGAAAGGAATTTTGAGTTTGTACATGGACAAACATGTATTTATAAGTAGCTCCTTTCAAATAAAAGTGGGGGGAATGTTGTGTTCGTGCATTTTCCTACCTTCACCCGGTGTGCTCTCCCTGCGCGGAGAGCGCGCAATTACGGTAAGACTGCGCACACCAGGTGGAGAGCCCAACTTCCCTGCCTGATCCCGGTGAGTACAACTCAACCACAGCTACCGTGCAGACGTGTACGGTATAGACGACAAAAATAATCAGAATTGAGACACAATACACAGTGATCTACAATCTCATTCCGTAAGTAGAACCAGTGAATACTTTAAAGCTGAAAAGGACCTTGACGGAGTTCTACGGTATATATATGCAGTCGTTAGTCTTAAATGTTTGAGGGATTCGCCAAGATATCAAAACACTCATCTTCTACAAGATGACAGGATATCATCAGCCCTGCTAACCATCATGAATAAAGGTTTGATGGAGGGAAGTGTTCCACGTCTGTTAATCGGATTGTTGGTAGTTGGGGTTTTAATTCAGCCATCTCCAGAAATCCTTCAGTTTTATAAGGAACTGGAGAGACACATGTCACAGGTATGGTCCGAATGGCATGTTGAGTCTAGGATAGAGGCCAGATACGGATGGTTACATCTGTCTTTACTACACAAGCAGAAATACTTCGAAGAGCAGATAAGGATTTTCTTGAAGCACTTGATGAGTGAGGCAGAGCTAGAGAGGAAAGAACTTGGAGGCAAAGAAACTCACTGGCTTGTTAGTGTTCTACACTCTGCAACATACTATTCTTGTGAACTGGGAGGAAAATGGGTGGATGAAAATGATGTAAGACATTTTTTACAGGAGCTGAAATTCAACAGTGAATTCTCTGAGCCGAGAGAAGTGTACAGGTATGTCCAACTCTGTCATAATGTTGAATATTTGGTGCCCTCTGACATTTTATGGAAGGGGTTGGAGATTCTGCTTCGTGATGGAACTGAAGAATACAAGAGGCGTGCATTTCTGTGCATTAAGTGGATGTTGGGCTTAGCCCAAAAGCAGAAGTTGAATAAAGGTTTCATGGATGTACAATATGTTACAGAACTTGCTGAGATATTTAAGAAGCATGCATCTTTGTTGCCATTGAGAGAGCAAATTGGTATCACATGGCAATTTGGTGTAAATTATTATTCTGATCATGAAATGCTGTTGAAAGTTGCTGAGAACTTTGTGGCTAATGCACAAGATATCGATGGGGAGGATGGTTATAGATTAGTTCATGCTTACCTACGAATGGATTGCAATACAAATATTGCTTTTTTAAAAAAAGTGGTTGATTTAGTGCAAAACCAAAGGAGAAATGTCCCTCCTTTCAAATTGCTTTCCATTACTTGTGATTTGATGCGCTGTCATGGCTATTATGAAGTCTTCAGTGGAATACTTGATAGTTGTTTCCAGTCTGGTCTGATGAAAGAGGAATCATTAAATGTTATGAAGCCAAGAGGGTGTATAAAGATTGTGGAGTTGTGTGGAAGGTTAGAAATAGAGCAAATTGACAAGTATGTTAAGAAGATTCCACCAAGCCTTTACAAAGCAGATGGCATTCAATACTGTGCGGAAAAATTGAAAAATATATGTCAGCATTCCTCAAAGAAGGCTGTTTTAGCAGCTGTACAGATGATTCTTGGTGGTCCCCACATGGCAAGAGTCACGCCAGTACTTTCCATATATCGTCCTATTGTGGAGTTCTGTTTGAATGACTTGAATGAGCCTGTAGACATGAAGCTGGTGCCCAGGGTCTTTGATGAAAATGGATTCCTCAAAATGGAAAACATGTCTGCCTTGCCAGAAAGATGGAGAAGAATAGCAGTGTGGATTCTTCATGATGAAGATTTCTTTATCAACAAGCCAATGTTAACTGGTGAGTTAAAAATGTGGTTGTTGTATGTAGAGATAGCTTTAGTAAGCCCACCCTGCTGCCATGAGCAGCTTTGGGTTTTAACTAACACAAGCTTGACTTCTGTGTATTGAGCCTATTTCTTCTAAATACTTGCTGGTTACCCACTGAGGGCCAGCTTATATAGCCATAACAACAATGGGGTACTGGGAATAACAATAGGGTACAAAGGACAACAATGATGTATCAATAGAGAGTAATGTAGACAACTGACGCTTGTATAGTACACTTCTCATATTAATTCAACATATGTAAGTATCAAACTGTGCACCTGCCTTGTTGATTTCAATAAGCATTTTATCAGTAATACCTAAAGATGTTATTTGACTGTGGCTATGTACCCTTTTTTCTTTTTTTTTTTTTTCTTTTTTTTTTGGGGGGGGGGGATTTGAGTACTTTCTCTCTGTATGTACATGTCAAATAATAAGTACTAAACTCTTCCTCACTGAATCACAGCATGTAACTGTGGTATATATTTCCCAGGTAACAGTGTATTATCTCACACCTTAACAGAGGCCATCTAAATTTGAATGGGTTATATGTCTATGTGATAAAGTTTTGACATGAATAGGTTTTCTTTGTGTAAATATTAATATTTCAGTGCATTCAGGCACACATTTCCTCTTAGTAAGACATTGAAATATGTTTTACGTTAAACATTGATTTGGTTTTCTTTATTCACCAGGTGTAGCAAAGGCTTACAAAAAATTCCTATATCAAGCAGGATACAGAGAGGTTCTAGAGGTGCCTTTTTTTATGGTGAAAGAGAAATCTGCAAGTTTGCACAAGTTTTTGAAGGAGGAATTGGAAAAAATCCCTCACATAAGGTAAGGAAGTAACACTATAATTTTTCTGAACAGAGTAATTCTTTAAAAATATTGTGAAAGAGGTAGACGTAACACTTTGTGATATACTCTTATTGCTATTTGTACTTTTTCCTTGTTTGGGGGGGGGGGGGGTGCTGGTTGCTGCCTGTTTTGCACAAAGTAAATTTTTTTGGCATAACTAAGATAAGAATACAGAAATTGATAACTGACAATAAAAGTCATCTTTGTTTTGATATCTGGGCCTTAAAACTATTTAACCATAATTGTTCTATAAATTGAGTTTACTTCATCATCACTGGGTGCCATCCACTCATAGCAGGTTGACTGTCATGGATCACCACATCTCTCAAATACTTGAACTATACTTTTTTTTGACCTGTTTATTCTTTTATGTTGTCCATGTATGTTGATCTTGGTCTTCTTTTCAATGATTTCTTATTTACTAGTAGCTTTCTTTCCGGTAGCAATTGTTGCAAATGATCCTTTCAATTTCAAACCGGCCAAAATTTTGTAAAAATGGGAATTTTCTGAAAAAAAAATTGTGTGTGCCTTTTTTCAGAAACTACACAGACCTAAGCTGTCATATTATAATGAAGAGTTACTTTTACGGTCTTTTTTCATCTTCTTAAGTTTGAGGTCAATCGGTGCATTTCCATGGGAGAAGCAGCCATTTGGTGCCAAAACTGAAAACTCTCTTACACCAATTTTGGAACTTAAAATGCTGGAGACGTCTTGTTTATTGCATTTTGTAGAGCTTGTCAAGCCCAACACTGGAAGTGGTGTCAGTTTTTATGTACAGACACATTGACCTATTCTCTTCAAACTGATGAATATTTGTAAAATGCAGGTCGAATTAAAAAATCAGCATGATCTAACCATTTTTTTTCTGTACAGACAGATGTGTCTGTACATATAGCCATATGCACTTTCATTGTTATGAACCAGTAAACTAATATGAAAATTGTTTTACCTTTTATCATTTAGCACATAGAACTGATAAATATTCATAAAAACACAAGTGAAATGCGAAAATCAGCCTGACCAGATCATTCCAATTTTTTTATCCACCCTTATACAAATAAAATATATAAAACTCTTTTACTTTTTGTCTGAACTGATGAATATTCATAAAATACAGGTCAAGTTTGAAAATCAGCCTTTTCAGACCATTTTTCAAAAAGTTATGCTGTTTTATTTTTGTTTTTTTGTTTTTTTGGAGGGAGGATATTTAATCCATGGTTATACAAATAAACTGAAAACCATTTCACCTTTTGTCTTCAAACTTACAGAACTAATGAATACACGTAAAATACAGGTCAAGTTTAAAAATCAGTCTGATCAGACAATTTTTCCAAAATCTGTGCTGTTTTTGCTTTTTTTTTAGCATATTTTATCCACCTCGGATTTGATTTTTATTAATAATAATTTATTAAGATTGCAACCCAGTGGGTTGAAGTTGTACATAGAATGTTTAAAAAAATTCATAATGATAATAAAATGAATATTTGCATGAATAAAACTGAGTTAAAAGACTGCTAACTGAACTTTAAAATTATTGTACTTAGACTGCTAACTGAACTTTAAAATTATTGTACTTAGGATAAAAGACAGCATAATACTATTGGAAATTTAAAAGTGCATATGGAATAAAAGAGCATTGGAATCTGTCGGTCTTAAATTTTGGCACTTTGTATCTATTGTTAGATCTTAAAAGACGGTTGGAATGCTCAATTAAGATGTGATTCAATTTGTCAGAGGATTCAGTTATTTTGTAAAAGAAAGTTTTGCACAGATCTTCCCTTCGTTTTTCTAAAGTGCACATATTTGCTAGGTTCAGGGCTTCATCATAGTGTAGGTCAGGGAAAATAATTTTTAAAGCACGACTTTGGACAGTCTCTAAAAGTTTGCATTGCTCTATAGTTAGTCCTGGATGCCACACAGGGCAGGCATATTCTAGAATTGAGCGCACAATACTTTGGTAAACTTGGATTAAGTCAGCAGGGCTGAGCTTAGCTCGCTTCAGTTGACGGAGGAAATAGAGTCTTGCACATGCCTTTTTATATATATGACCCACATGAGTACCCCATTTTAGGTCATTGCTAATATGGATGCCCAGAAGTTTGAACTGTGTAACCTCACAGATTGGCGTGTCATTTATAACTATTGGTGGGAGGTCTGGTTTAGAACGCGTAAAATTTAGGGTCATGGTCTTGGTCTTAGGCATGATAACGGTCTCATTATTGAACTAATTAGACAGTCATGTATATCCTGAGAATTAATTACAGCTTTGGAAGTAACTGGCTCGCGCCGCCAATAATTACGCCGCGGGATATTCAGGGCACAGGGACCGTGATTACAAAATACCGCGAATAGAAAATAGATTTTTAGAAAATAGACTTGTCATGTGAACGGGGCCTAAATCTTCAGGAGTTCACAAGTTTGAAAAAACAACTTTTTGTCTGAACATAAATTCACTTTAAGGTGCATTTTTGGGGCTCATATGATTGAATGTTTTGGTAATATATTAATTTAATTAATTAATTAATTTAAATTAATATGACTTCACATATTAATTGACAAAGTCCAAAGGTATGAATAGAAAAAAATATTGGTTTTGTGGACAGGTTGGATTGAAAATCGGACAGGTCAAATTTATGAGCACCTGTCCAAAGGACAGGTGCTCATAAAAGTTAGTGTCTAGCCCTGATCAGTGATAATTATGTACTAATAATTATGCAGGTAAATGTTGCTTAATATTGCAAATAATTATACAAAAGAAAAAAATTATTTTGTGTAATGCTATCATTAATGCTATAGATGAATAAAATTATAAATTGTTAAAATTACAAGTTAGGCCACACTTTTTTATTTTTATGGATGACATCCTCTGGGTACCCCAAAATCGGTGCGAGAGGGCGAAAAAAAAAAAAAAACAGTCCAATAAAAAAAACTGCTTAAGTAAAGGAATGCTGTCAGTACACAGCTGGAAACACAAATTTAACCACAGAAACACGTATCAAACTAACAATATGTCTTTATCCATGCTCTCAAAATATTAAAGCATTGTGAATACTTCGTAGAAATGTAAAAAAAAAGTCATGAATTGATATACTTCATATTACCAAATCTATTTAAGGTTATTTCATGCATTCATTTGGTATAGCAATCAATAAAACAAATATCAATCAAACAGTGCGTCTTTATTTGTAATCTCAGAATATTAAAACATTTTGAACACTTCACAGCAATGTTTAAAAAATGATGCAAAGATGTGCTTAATACTACCAAATCTATTAAAGGTCATTTCAGACCATTTTGTCAACTTCAACTCACACGAAGCAGCTAAACTGTCAGGTGACCTGTCCGACCTTCAGCCCACCAAATACCTCGATGCCCTTGTCGACCCTTTTTTCGCTACAGAAAACCTGGTATTAATGTGCTGCTTTATACAGAATGTCACAGAAATGTTTCGGCCGCCGCCAGCCTTTCGCACAATTGTAAAAAGGTGATATCTCCATGCCCAATATCAATGGCATACCAATCCAAAACGATGGCGCCCGTTCTCTTGATGACTTTTATTGTTGTGTAATTTGAAAGTAATCCTAGAGATGAATTTGACAGCAAAGTGGCCGCATTTCCACGTGGCGAAAATACGCATGCGCAGAAAGCTCATTTCCTTGCAAATTTAATAACAACGTTGACGACAACCGACTTCGTTGGGGGGGGGGGGCTTTTTTTTTTTTTTTTTTTTTTTGGAGAACGGGCGAAAATCCGTGCGCGCGCAGGATGTCATCCATAAAATTAAAAAAGTGTGGCCTTATTCAAAACTCAGCTGCAAGACTGGTTTGTCAAATAAAGTGCAATAGTACACACCATATCACTCCCATTCTGAAAGGATTACACTGGCTGCCAGTGAAGCAGAGGATTGATTATAAAGTACTTTGTATTATTTTTAAGGCGATCCATACACAATGACCAAAATATATATATTTATCTGATCTTATCTGTTTTAACTCACCACGGCAGTCCACACATTTTAATACTGAGAATGATTTTATTTTAGAATATTCTGTATAAGAGAAAGGGTCTCTCAAAAGTTATGGTGATTGGGCTTTTACAATCTATGCCCCCAAAGTGTGGAGTGCCTTACCAAATTTTATTAGAACAGCAGAAGACTTTGACAGTTTTAAATCCCTTCTAAAGACCCACATTTTTAAATCTGTCTATTGCTCTTAGATTTTTTTTATATATTTTAATAAGATTGAGTTTTTAGTAGTGTTGATTTTAAATGGTTTCCAATGAGCGAGTTAGACTTAAATATTGTAGTCATTTTAACGATTTTAGTTACATTATCCATTATTGTAAGGCGCCTTGAGGTAGCATGTAAGGTGCCATATAAGAAGCTTATTATTATTATTACTATTATTATTATTATTGTTATGTATAACAGTGCCTTATTATCCTCAAACTCAGTGGAGTTATATTGTGTTAATACAACTAGATTAAAAGTTTGAACACCAGCTTTATTGGAATATTTTTTGTTATGTTTCCTTTTATAATTTTTTTTTTTATTTCAAACACTGACATCTTCAAGATGTGACTTTTAACTCCTATCCACCCAAAGCTCTGCACTTTTTCTGTATTTCCACATAAGCAGTAGTTTTGGTATTTATGTCTTTAAACATTATGTGATATTATTTTATGTACTGTCATTATTTTTCACATATTGGTATTTTCATTATTTGAATTTGAACTCTCATGATCCTGAAACTATAATCTTATTGACCATGTTACCTGTTGTGCATGATTAAATTTTAGTGTTGATTGACTGTGCTGTTATAATCATTATTTATTATTGCATCAAAATTGATAAAATGACCTCTTTTCTGTGTCGTTATTTTCTGCATTTATCTGTACATTTGACAGCTTTGTTGCCATGTTTTTACCTCATATTTGCTGTGTGGCTATATTTACTAAGACTGGTGCCTGTACATTTGCCAGTTTTTCTGTCTCTTTTCTTAAGCCCCCTTTACAATGGACGATGTCCTTTCTGCATCCTGTAGTACGGCCCCATTTGAAATTTAAAAAAAAATACGTTCTGACAACTGGCTGATCATGTAGCATTCATTTTGCAACCAAAGTGATGCTTGTGGCTCCTTTCTACAACCACAGCAATGCCAGTTTCATGGTTGCACAAAGGAAGCAGAAAGGACACTGTCCAGTGTAAAGGGTTTTAGGTACAATATTTTCAAAATTAACATTTTTCGGCTCTGTGTGGAGTTAAATAATTTTTATAATAAGGTGATAAGCATTTTTGCTGTAGAATACCGCATGGCTGTAGTGTTTCATCGTGAAATATTGAAGTTTTTCATTTGCTTTTTTACAGGTTACCCAATAATTAGGAGACCTTTGAAGTGCTTCCTGACAGCATTGAAGAGGATTTGATAACTCTCCACTGACATACAAAAAAAATGGAGCCAATGAAAGTTGAACAATAATCTGAAACCAAGTTCACTAGCTGTAAACTAGGCCTTTTTATTCTTGGTCTTGCTAGTAATATAAACAAGGACATATCATAATAGTGCATATGCATGGTTGAGAATCTTCACATGTGACTTTAAAAAATAATGAATTCTGTTTTCTTATATTGTCTTTGAGCACTGACATAGTGACTGACATTTGGTGTGGAGACAGTGTTAAAGCTACACTATTGGGGCACATTATGATTGTTTAAGAGGTGTGCAGGGGTGTCTTAATCACCCCCATCCAGGTTGGTCCTGTAATCACAGTAATATGGAAATTGAAAATGAGGCAAATGCTTGCAGAAGGGAAAATGTTTATGGTGAATTATGTTGAATGTTCTGATGTTAGATTTGTTATTTCACTAATTGAATTGTTAGAGGTGTAAAGCATTATACACCTTTTTATGTTGTCTGGAAATAAAAGATGTTAAAAATATTATTAGAAATATTTCATTTAATCACTGTAGGTGATGACTGTCCTATAATGCATATTCATCAGAATTATATAAAATTGCTCAATGTCAGTAAAACAACAGTAAAAAAGCCATTTTCAACCTAAAGGTTATTGAAAAGGTAAACTAAGGGCATATTCCCAGAGCTTTTAGATCGATCTATCCCCGCGGGGAGTCTCACTAGATTACTGTCAGATAATCTGGCTTAAATGTCAGTTCCGCCTACTACAAGCTGTAAGGGGGTAATTAACTTTCTTGCCCGCTCGGCTGACAGCTATTTAGCATGAACCCCCAGGGAGTTAAGTCGATCTAGAGTAGATCAATCTAATCTCTGGGAATGGGGTCCAAGTAGTTGTGACATTTTGTCTCTTTTACTCACAGTACACTCAAGAAACATAAGAAACATCAGATCAAATATGATGGGGAAATCATTTTCCAAATAGTAAACCTAAAGATGTACTAACAAAATGAAATGATCCAAATTGAATAGTGTGAAATGGGTTATTGTCTAAACTCTGAAGATTATATAAGCTAAATTTTTTACTTCTAATACTAGGATAATTTTAAAAAATCATATTTAAAAATGTCCATAAAAACTAAATGAAACAAAATACATAGAAAACTTTCTTGATTTCTTACACAGTAAATAACCATCTATTCTGAAGCCATCTCACATGAGGTGTTGCAGTTAAAGCAGCAGCTACAGAGGAAATGCAAAATCTTCAACAAAAAGTGGCAATGCATTTCAAGATGGTTTAACTAAAATATTATAAGAAAACTATTTGAACTTATGTCTTCAAACTTATAGAACTGACAAATATTCATTAAGTACAGGTGGAGGTAGAAAATCCACTTGGTTGTACCATTTTTTTCAAAAGTTGTTGGTTTCTGTATTTACTTCAGTATAAATACAATACAGATACAGACATGAGCTTTTTCCATGGAACCACGGAATTTCTGCGTTTTTAAATTCAATTCCTAAGGCGGCCCCTGGACCCCTGGCTGGTTAGGTGTAGGGTCCCATGATAAATGTTTAGAGGTTTTTTATTTATTGATTTATTATTATTAATATTTTTTTTTTGAAACCTAGGTTTATGTCTGCAGATAACACCCTTTGAGTAAAAACTATTTGACCTATTCTCTTCAAACTTAAATGAATAATGTATATTACTAAATTAAACATTTTTCATAAAGTTAGACAATTTTGTGACCTTGAACTTCCATGTTCCTGAAGACTTTTTCCTTGTCACATGCCCTGAATATCTATGTTACCTGCTGTGCATAATTAAAATTGGTGGTGATTATGCTGTTAAGCATTATGTAATATTGCATTAAAATTGACAAAACCCTATTTTGGTCACTGCCACTATGAAAACCTACCTTCTACCAGGGCCACAGATTGCTTTTTATGTACAGACACAGATGTGTCTTATTTAAAGAAAACCTTGTTACTAATTATTTTCAACTCAAAGAAAATATTAATAGGACTGATATACAGCTTGATTTAAAAAACAGTAATTGAATTCTTTTATTTAAAAAATGCAGATTTTTGTGAAATTTTCATTTTCACTTATTGGCTTTTTCAATGTGGGACCTAGAATTGTCATGGACATGGAGGCACTCGCTAGTTGCATTTTCTGAATGTCCATGATACTTATAGTATTTTTATTAAAATTTGGTGCTGATTTTGCCGTTAGGCACTATGTCATAGCGCATCTAAACCACCAAAACCCTATTTTGTGCAACCTTGGTAATTATTATTATTCTCTTACTTAGAGATTCTGAAATATTCTATAGTACTTCAATACAGCTTGAGACAGAACAGGGGCGGATCCAGGATTCTTTGAAAGGGGGGGGGGGGTCCGCGGATGTGAAGCCGACCATTCTCCCCCCCCCCCCCCCCCCCCCCCCTTCCAGTGGCGTGGGGTTCGGGGCCGGAAAAAATTGGTATTGTAGAGGGCGAATGGCACCATTTGGTACAGTTTAGAACTATGATTCAGCTAGCCAAAATTCTAATTTCAAGAGGGGAATATTGGTTATGATATATTTTTCAGAAACCGAAGGGGGGTCAGGACCCCCCTGACCCCCCTTCTAAATCCACCGTTGCAGAATACTAGTCTCATTGGATTATTTTTTTTATTTTTGAAGTAATGAATTTTGGGGGGTAAATTTTCATTTTTTATTTGGCATTTTCAGTGTGGGACCTACAACTCCCAGGGACCGAAGCGTGGTTATTGCTGAGTGAAAACTATATCCAAATACCGTTGGTATTTCACGGCGTCAGCACAAATTTTGAACGCCTCTACGGGGGCTATTAGTATCAAGATTTATTTCACTCCTCTCTCTACTTTTAAGTCTTAAAAAGAATTATCAAATATTTTCCGTTAACAATTTCAGGAAAGTAAATAAACGCACTGCATGATGGAATTCGTTTATTAAAATCAAGTGATACAGCTTGACCAATAAAGTGTTTGTACTCATTGTTTCTCCTGCTGTTTTATTAAAGATCTGTCTTTGCTACTAGTCTCTGCACAGAAACTGAAATAAAGCGGTTTTAGGTGTTATTTTATTATGCATCACCAAACCGGAGAACAAGTTAGCTCAGCACCTGTGTTAAGAATTATATGAGCACATTTAGGACGAAAAAAGCCCAAGATAATATAGTTCACATATAATTTCAGTATACAGTGTGTAAAACAGACAAAATATTAGCTCTGGCGGCTTAGATGTCTGGCACGCCTACTGAAGCTGCTAAACGATAATTAATTACCCCCCTAGCAGCTTCAGTGGGCGTGACAGACATTTAAGGGACGGATGTACCCAAATATAGCTAAAAATCGTCATTTTTGGTTTTTTTATGTCTAATTTTTGGTTAACAGAATAAATTTTTTACATTTTGAACAAAAAAAAAAAGTTTTTTCTGAGGATACTGATGCTGCACACATCGGCACCGGTGTCCCAATATTACGTTACACGATGAAGTTGGAGCTGTGTTCCAAGCATAATTAGATATTTTGAAGATACATTAAATGAATATGACAGGAATAAAAAAAAAAGCTAAGACCTTTATTTAAGGAGAAAATCTCAAACCTACATCCGTCCCTTAAGAGAGGGTTAATCCCCCCCCTCCCACTCACACACATTTTCCAATCAGCGGGGAGAGTATGTGATGAACTAACATTGTAAACTTTCCCTCAGCTCCATGGCGTAAATAAAGAAGAAAAACTATGTGCTTGCAGCACTATTTCTACCCAGCAACCCAAGTCTCTACTTGAGAACAATAAGTGGGTTACTCGTAGTAGGACAATTACCCACAAGAGGAAAATAGATAAATAATAAATAAACACACGATAATAAATCAAGTTCGCAATAATACATATTTTGAATCCCAGGTCAAAATAAATAATACTTAGAAGGATTAGTAGCTTTTTTAAAGATAGGCTTAATGAATTGGCCATTTTTATAAACCACTGTTTTTTTGTGACAATTTTCAATGGTTACGTTTGGAGTGTCATTTCCGCTTTGACTTCGTCTGACATAATCAATTTTCACGTTAAATGTCCTCATGTCTACCTTTTTTTTAATCATCAGCCTGTGATGCAAACAATGAAATTTATCTCTAGCGTTATTATTTCAGTTTAGAGATAAATTGCAACTTATCATTCTTGCATGTAGAAAGCACTCTTTCAGTCTGATCTTAAAAGTTTCCGAACAAAAAATAAATAAATAAATGAAATAAGAGTCATTTCCAGCGCCCTGATCACATCACACATACCTAACACCATATTTATTTATTTCCATATGATAAGGACCGTAGGCTGAGAAAAATGTTTACAGGGGGATAGGGCCTTCCCCCACCCCCATCCCGCCCTTACATTCTTCAACCACGTCAGTTCTTATCGGGGAGGGGGCTAATGTTCATTTCTTTACCCCTTACATATTTATGAACAACTTCGTGATATATTGCATTGAGGGCCGAGACCCCAGTCAGTCAACTTCAAGTGAGTTATTTTCTCGTTACCCCCCCCCCCCCCCCCCCCCTCCATCTTAACCGGTGATCAATTTGCACTGATGTCATGTCTGCAGTCAGGCAGACGAGACACTTTTACTTGACATGGAACACCCCCTGACGTATTTTACTGATAAGGTTGGACCTAGAGGAGTGGTCAGGAACCCATTACAGAGAACGACTTCTCACTGTCCTTGTTCATCCTTTAACTTTAGGTTTAACATACCATATCTCAAAACTTATATTATTCAATTGATATTTTCATTCTTACAAAATCAGTTGATTGTGGACAGAAATGTTGCTATTTTACAGAAAGAGCTTAAATTGTTATTATGGTGACGATGTGGTAAGTGTGCTTGTAAATGAAATTAGCTAGAGGATTACGTGGGCTTCATTGCGGCAGTTGCCCCTCTCCCAAAATCTGGGCTTCATGAATATTTGAAGACAATGCACAAAATGATGATTTAGACAAAAACGAATGACGGGGAAAAGACAACAATAAGCAAAAATTTCGGTATCTTTTATTATTACTTTTGGTGTTGGTGTTTTATTGTAGAAAAACAATCATAATTATTTGTTTCTTTTTGTGTTAACTTTTTTTGCGTAGTATTCTACTAGTTTTTTTTTCGAAAATTCATGATAAAACCATGCTTACATTTTTTACAGGTCTATCACAAAGTACACATAGACAGAAAAACTTATAAAATAAAAGTCATCAAGGGGTGTTTCGTCAAGTCTTACGTGTAGCCGAAATATCGAAAAGGCCTTCTTCTTCCTCTACATGTAGATTACCTGTATCTAGCCAAGCACATGTACACCTGTATTTGAATAAGTACACATATTCTGTACATCAGCGAGTTTCCTAGACATGAGAAATTTAAGTAGTGGCAGCTGCAGACAGGTTTATAAAGTATATCTATGTATGGAATGTGATATTTGTTTGTTTAATCATAGACAACGTAACAACTTGACTTTGTTCAAAAAAATTAAGTAGGTAAAAAATCCAAATGTTGTGAGAATAACGACTCAAGACTTTACTTGTTGCTTATAGTTTATTTACAACAAACAGGCCTATTTTCCGCACTTAAACAGTAAGAGAAGACCAAAAAAAAAAAAAAAAAAATACAATTTGACACAACCCAAAAATTTAATTGTCTAATGTAAAATGTAATTTTGACACAAGAAAGGGCGGTTTTAAGTTTGAGCGTAATTTACTTGTGTATCACGAACATAATTAAAAAGCGCGTAATCGGATGATTATCAATTTATACAATTGTAAGATGTCATAAAGTTTCCCCGTGAACTACCACGACGAGTGACCAAGAAGATTTTAAACTTTGAAATCTTTTTACTTCTGAATATTTTGACTTTTATGCCTAGTTTTCGCTTTAAAAAAGAGAAAGAAAATATCCCTGTAAAAGTCACCTTTGTCGAACCAGATAAATAGAAATGCAGTCAAAATTTTAATGGAAGCCTTAGACACGCATATTTTTACATCATAATTATAACCTAATATCTTAGGCGTGCGATTTTCACCCAAAAGCTGGGACGTATGCAGTGCATCTCTGCGGCGCGTTTACTATCTACATGTATGTTTCACTTGTGGAATGATTGTGTTAGTGCAGAAAATTTCTTTCCCACCAGATGACAACTGAAAACTTTAATAAGATTTTTTTAAGCATCATTAATTATCATTAAGATCATCATCATTACAAATATCTGATATGAACATCACTTCCGGCCAGTCATATATTACTTCAAGGAACCTAATTTGCATATAAGAGAAAAAATGTATTTTTTCTGATTTTGGCTTGTTTCCAATTTTTTCATTACTTTCAAA
This sequence comes from Lingula anatina, assembly GCF_051362555.1. Lineage (NCBI taxonomy): Eukaryota > Metazoa > Brachiopoda > Lingulata > Lingulida > Lingulidae > Lingula > Lingula anatina. Next base: position 3,715,373 of record NC_141770.1, read on the forward strand.
AAGTAATGTCCCCTTAAGCTCACAAATCGGGACACTTTTGAGTCATATGCACTGATTGTAAATTGTGTAATTAGTAATATTTTTTTTAAATCACAGACGTGTATCACGTCTTCACTCCGCAGCCATAAAACTCGTTGATAGCTGCATGGGTATAAAAGTAGGTCAATTGCCTGTATAAAATTGCCATACGATTATTGATTTTTTGTGTGGACCGTTTTAAGGAGGAGACAGAAGTGGGAGATATATCATTATACCAGCAAAACATTTTGGTTGCATGGGACTACTGAAAGGCAGAGTAAATTGCAAAGTTTCAAAGAAAAAGTAAAACTAGGCTACATCTCCAGCTTTACCATGTAGAACTATATTAATATGCTACGTTTCCTCTGTATTTCATCTGACTCTCCCTAAAATTTTTCAGACCGCGTTAACTGTTCAGCTCCCGGGATACGCGAAGCATCCAGCGTGGTGGCAGACGCTGAGCTCTGCAGACGGCACACTGCATTCACACAAGGGGGTAAAGGTTTTCTAATGAAATGCTGTATTTTATTACATCTGACGAATTACGTGATAAAGGAAGGAAAATTGGCCTTTTTAAAATTTATGTTGACTAAGTGTAATACAAGACACTGATATTTCTTCTCATAATTGACAGAATAAAGAAACGCAGAAGGACATAACCTATCTCCCCTTACATGGCATATCCTATCTGTGAACTTATGATCTACTTTAGCATTCACTCCTACGAACGCTGAGTTTGTATAGTATTATAGAAAGGGGGCGTATTGGGGGGGGGGGGTAAATTTGATTTAACTATAGCGTTATGGTTTTACTCATGTTTTACTCATGTTATATTTTATATAATTAAACATTTTATTTTAAAGAATAGACCTGAATTAAGAGCGTTGGCGACGGTTTTGTATCCAAACCCACAGTTGTTGATTATGCTGGTCTGCACATTCCGTACTTTATTATAATTTTGATCTGATTTGTTTCTTTGATGATGATTTAGCTAGGACAAACAGTTTACCGACGTACAACTTTAAGCATTGGATTTGCTGCCCACCCCCCTCCACCCCCTTCGTGCTTGGCTGTATGTGTGTGTTTGCTTGCGGGCGCACTCACGTGCGTTGTATAGAAAAATAATTCTAACATTTCCCTCTCTCTTTGTTTTAGTAAGTCTTTCGATGAACACGAAAATCGAGTCAACACCTGTGCTTATCATACTTTATGGGTACATTTGGGACAAGAAAAGTAAAGAGATGTAGCTACTTCGAGCACATATTTTAAAGCGTAAGTTGTGTGTGTAAAAGAGATAAAAAAATATTGTATCGTAACCGCAAATATTTCATAGCGTAGTGGATGTAAAAGAGAGAAAAAATTGTACCGCAGCAGGGTGTTGTAAAAGATTTTAAATCCTTTAATCATTCTGAAAAATGACAGAAAAGGAATTGTGTTAAAAAGGAACCTGTCGCCGCTATTTACAGCACCTTTTTTTAAGATAATACATGTAACATGGCTATAGCAATAGTACAAATAAGATAAGATAAAGTAAGAATTTATTCAGCCTATAAAAATATTTAAATATAAATATCGGCAATCGTTATCCTTTGAGAGATAAAACTAAGATAAAACACTGGACAATAAAAAAATTATGAACTAGGCCTAAAAGTGTAATTAAAGAGAGACAAAACTACTTAAAACCATTTACTGCCCTTAAAAGTCAGAAGTCTACTATTGCTGGATAAAAAATTAAAAAAGATAACTTCCTGGGTGGGTGGGATCCCCACAATTCATTTTGTTGTTTTGTCCATTCTGTCTTTCAAGATATCATCCAGTTGGGAGAGATCTCTCTCAATTATTTTACCGGTGGCGCTAATAACGTTGGGGTGTTTTCCCCGTTCCTCCACCGTAGCTACCAGATGCATTAAACATATAATACTCTCAATATTACACGTATTTAAAAGTTAATTAAAACGGGCTCATTATCTGTAAAAGTTGCAAGCAATCTAGAAAGCCGTTTTTGTGTAAAGAAAGTTTATTTTCAAGTGAATTCCTAGGAGTTTGAACTATATATCTATTGTATTTAAACATGGACATATTGGAATATAAAACCAAAAGTGAAGTTATCAGTAATTGAACCGTATGGTAGGGTAATTGTGTGTGAGTATGTATGCGTGTTTATGTATTTGAATATAGTTAAAAGTTTGTGCCATGTATAGTTTATTTCTTTGGTTTAATAGAAGAAATAAATTTAAAAAAAAAAAAAAAGAATTTGATAAAAAATTAATTAAAAGAGTCCCATTGGGTATTTTGTTACCAGTTAAAGCCACTGTTTATTTCCCTGAGATGTGTGAAATGTCCATATTATTTAGCGTGATCTACGAAGCACCTCATTCCTGTGGCTCGTAAATGCGGCTTTTTGTTCTTTGCCCTTGGTGAAATAAAGTCTTGTAATTTTCAGGATTTTCAACTAGCATTGTTGGTGTGATATACATAAAGTTTTGTTTACTGTGATTTGTAAATTAATGATTTTATTTCCTGTGAACTGTGATCACCCCTCCCTAATAGTACCCTCAATTAAGAAAAGAAAGAAAAACAAAACTCATTTGATTACAAAAATTTAATATTTTATTGAAAAATTAAGAGAATGACATTTTGCAGGTTTTAACTGGCTTCTACAGAGGCAATGATAGTTCTGCATTGACGACCCTGAAAAATAAAAGTTGAAAATATTAAAATATTATTCAGTTAAAATGTGTATTCAGTTAAATATAGTGTAAATAGATGTTGACAGTAACTCTACAACCACCAGCTCTTTGCTACTATCATATAATTACTGCTTTCATGTACTGTTTGACATAATTTTCCTCTAAAAAACTGAAAGCTTACTTAGTTATGATACCATCAAAACAAAGAGACAAACAAAAAGAACTTCTCTGTAAATGTATAATAAATGTATTCTTTTAAAAATACTGTTGACTTTTCTTCATTTCTTAATGTCTGAAGTGTTTAGAATTATTTAATTATTAATAATAATAATAATAATAATAATAATAACCATTTATGTTCGTGCCCTCTGTCTGAAGCAAGACGTGAACAGATTCAATACCCTCCTCCACCTAGATGGGCCGCTATTCTTTGGAGCTAAAATGTATAATACAATATTACTTACTAAGAGGCAAAAGTATAAAATGTTCAATAAGTCAGTGCAACATCATATTTCATGTATGAAGCTTCAATGAAACACTTTTACCAGTATTTGGAATAAACAAAATTGCCAAGTATCATTTTAATCTGGCCAAAAGCACAAACTGTGTTGGCACAACATAAGGAGAATGTGTGTGTGTGTGTACATGCACAATCACATTCCATCAGTGTAATAAATATTGACCCTACTATTCTATTGACCCTACTGTCTTACCTCTCTCCTTCACGTCTGCTTTCACAGTTGTTGTGTCATTGATACTGACTGAAGAAAAACAGGAAAACAAATTAAACATTTCATACCTGTGCACAACAAGAATTCAATACATTATTTAACATAGTCGAAAACCCATTCAAAGATTTAGATCACTGAACAGTGAATTTGAACTCAGTGTTTGTGCATGAGAGTCTCCCCCCTAAAGTCCATCTGTGTGTGTTTACATTTTTAAGTGTATTAAATGAATTCCCATTAAATTGTCCTAAACTTATTGTCTTACCTTTTTCTTTGATGCCCTCAGCATCTGACACACTCTTTGTGTCTTTGATATTGGCTAAAGAAAAAATGATATCAAATAAAAACTTAACATTCCATATCTGTGCATGTTCAGATAGGATTCAGTATTACAATTTATGGAAGACACATTCAAATATTTAAATGACTTAAAAATAAATGATCTTCTTAAGTATGCTAAAGACTTTGCTTGAGCAGCATGCTTGTGGTGTGTATGTGTGTGTATGTGTGTTTGTTAGTGTATGTGTGTGTGTGTTTGTTAGTGTATGTGTGTGTGCATGCATGTTTCATAAGTATATTAAAAATCATAACTATTTTACTGAGATTCCTGTCTTACCTATCTGCTCAATACTTAGGGTCTTTACAAGTGTTACTTTGTTCTTGTCTTTCAGTTTGGTATCAAGTGAAAGGACAGAATTGAATTTTCAAACAACACTATGGGTGTATTCCCAGAGATTTAGATCAATCCAGGGATTAAAATTTAGATCAACCTAACTCCCTGGGGGTTCATGATAAATTGCAGTCAGACGAGCGTGCACCAAAGTTAATTAACCCCTTACAGCTTTTAGTAGGCGGGGCAGTCAGACGCTTAAGCCGGCCAAGCTGACAATAATCTAGTGAGACTCCCCACAGGGATAGATCGATCTAAAAATCTATGGAAATGGGGTGTATGTGTTCAATCTTTACACAGCAAAAGCATTAATTTTTCAGAAGATAAAGTATCTCCTTAAGTCTGTCAAAGGCCAGACTTTGCTTGTGCAACATGCATGCAAGTACAGTGCCTTTGATTGTGTGTGTGTGTGTGTGTGTGTGTGTGTGTGTGTGTGTACATGCACAATCACATGTCATCAGTGTCATAAATTGATACCTGTTCTATTGACCTATTCTATTCTATCTTACCTCTCTCCTTCACGAGCTCTGTCACAGTAGTTGTTGTGTCTTTGACATCAACTGAAGGAAAAAATGGAACACAAATTCAACATTCCATGCCCATGCACAACAAGGATTCAATACCATAGTCAAAGATGTATTCAAAGATTTAGATCACTGAACAGGGAATAAAAACACAATGTTTGTAAGGGGCGGGTCTTGAGAGATTTTCTGACAGTCTTGCAAATTATATTTGTTGATCCATCCTCCATTGTGGACTGTCTTCTGACAAAAAATTAAATCCCCATCAATGTAAACTTCTAACCATCTTGCGGAAGACCCAGAAGACAGCCTCAATTTGCTCCTGTTTGTGTCTGAAAGCCTGTTTGTGTGTGTGTAAATTTTTTAAGTGTGTTAAATGAACACCTGTTAAATTGACCTTACTGTCTTCAGGGCCGTAGCCTCCGGGGGGGGGGGGGGGGGGGGGGGGGGGGGGGGGGGGGGGCAGCTGCCCCCCCTGGGATTGGAGGTGCAAAAAAATAATCGCAAAGGTAAAAAAAAAATAATTGCAAAGTTGGTATCAATTCTGTGAGAAAATGCACTCATGACCACTAGACAATCATTCAACAATCTGTTTACAAAGGTGTACTGTTTTTAGCCAACTCAGTTCATGCCAAAAAGCTATCCCTCCCTTGGGAGCTATCCCCCAGGCAAAATGAACCCACAATTTCTAACTTCTGATTGAGCAATAAATAACAGTTAAAATGCACCAAAATTCAGTATTATACATAAAGTTTTTAAAAATTTTCCACACCGTGGGAGGGGTGACACACCCTCCCCCCTTCGGGGCTTCGCCCCCTCGTGTCCGCTTACTGCCCCCCCTGGTATTTTGCTCAGGCTACGGCCCTGGTCTTACCTCTCTCCTCGCTGCCCTCAGCATCTGACACACTCTTTGTGTCTTTGATATCAGCTAAAGAAAAAAAATGATATTTTAATATTTTATAATTTAAAAATACAAACTTAACATTCCATATCTGTGCATGTTCAAAAAAGATTCAGTAGGCCCATTACACTTTGATGAAGACACATTCAAAGATTTAACTAACTTAAAAATAAATAAATTATCTTCATAAGTATGCTAAAAAATAGACTTTGTGAGCAACACGCTTGTGGTGTGTATGTGCATGTGTATGTGTGTTTGTTAGTGTATGTGTGTGTGCAAGTATATTAAAATTCATAATGATATTATTGGACAAAGAAAAAGAGGAAGGCCAGTCAAACGATGGAGGGATGAATTAGATGACTACTGGAAGTCTTGGAAGAAGAAACCTTGGCCAAACTGGAAATCTGAGGCTCAGGATAGGAAACAATGGAAAAAGCATGCTGAGGCCTTTGTCCAACAGTGGAACACTATAGGCTCTAAATGATGATGATGATGAATGTTATTATTTTACTATGATTCCAGCCTTACCTAATTCCTCAATGCTTTGGGTCTTAACAATTGCTACATTATTCTCTTCTTTGGTATCACCTGAAAGAACAGAATTGAATTTTAAGTAATACCATTTATGTGAGTATGTTGAAGTATGTTGGAGACAGAGAGAAGCGTGTTAGTCTGTTAATCTGATTGTATTCAGTGAGAGTTTCCATGGAGTTAGTGCACATTAGCTAGGTCTCCAAATTCATTGCCAACAGCCCCTGAGGGTCCAGACTTGCACCCTGTGAGTCAGGGTGTTGTTGTTATTTTATTTCATGAATCCTTCCTAAAAGATAAAAAATGCATCAAGTTGATTGAATAGAGCAATGGTGTGGACTTACCACTTGTGTGGACTTCAGGCTTGTACATGTAGTCCCACTCTGGAATAAGATGGCACATTTATTTTTGTAAAAAAAAAGGTCTCATACTTACATTTTGTGGCTTAATGAATTTCCATTCTATATTTGAGCCCTTGGGCAGGAGAAACTCTGCCCTGAGGGATGGGACCCCCATATCAGTGAACCTTGACAGGTTCACACCTTTCTGGGGGTCCCATCCCCCGAGGGCAGTTCCCCTGCCCACCACTTTGGCCTTTAAATAGTTGTTGGTTAAGAAAACTCTTACAGTGGCCTTGGCTGTTCAGAGTAAAAAGTAAAATAGAAAGAAATACATGTACTATCAATATATCGTTTTTAATATTTACATTACAGACACTCAAACTGACCACTTAATTAATGTAAATAAAGAATATGATATCGTACTTTCTTATTATGAACAAATTAATTTTTTAAAATTTATATAACAACAAAAAATTGCAAGAGTAGTTTTAGGCCCGTTGTATTATAAAACACATACAGTCTGATTATACAAACACGCACACAACTTACGAGCACACTGTTCTTCTTTCTTTATTTCATTTTCCATATCAGCTATCATCTGCAATATGTACAATAAATAAAAGAAATCATGTTAACGGGATACATAGAATTCTGTATCTTTATTTGGTAGTTTGTGGTGTAAACTACATTTGTACTATTACCAGAATGATCAGCAAATCGTCATGTGACAAGAAATTTTTAAGAATATTAATTAATCACATAAAAAATCATGAACGACGGATAAAAAGGCGCTGTGTGGGCTTACATTGAACTTGCTACAGAATTTCAGTTTTGAATAAAAAATAAAACTTACCAGCGACTGTGTAGACATTGTCTCTTTGCTTTGTTTACTAAAACAATAAACAGGAATAATTATTGTATAAAAGAATTTCATTGGACGGTTCCTGTATTGTTTCCTTAACTTTAAACCAATCAGATTGACACTTCGTTGAAGCTCTCGACCTTGAGTCTTTCTACTAAATAGAAATCACAATATATCGTAATATATATCACAGTGCCTGGATCCTGGTCATATCTGTTACGGTTCCAGAAATCTCTCCCTCCTCGCACGAGTTTCTTAGAAAGCAGGCGGTGAACCTGTTGCTGATACTGGCCGCAGTCCTTTACAAATCCTAAGTCTCACCTCTTGCATAGCGCCCTCTATACTAAACAATTTTTATATGGCGTAGACTAGGCAAAGAGTGACGTTGAAAACTCGGAATTTTCATCAAACGTTCTGCACACAGAGTTTCACCATACATCAGGACACTTTTCTTAGATGGTTTTGTTATAGATTCTATTGACAAACTTAATCGGTGAATTCAGGATGAGACATCTAAAGTGACGGATACATATGGTATCGACTGTGTCAGTTGTTCACTGTTCACATCACGATGCAATGTGCTGGTGAAGATTTTACAATGTGCTGCAGAACCTTGACGCTGCAGATTAAAAGTGTTTTTGGAGAACTGACACGATTGCAAGCCGTCATCTACTTCAACTTTTCCATTCTCGTTTCTTCTGTAATTACCCAATGGCTTATGAAGGTGAGATAATTAATTGGAGAACTGACGTTATGCCTTCTAATATAATTTATAAGTGGGACTTCTCCTTTTTGCTATGGAGTCGTGTCGAAATAGTAATATATGAACTGAACTATGAGTAACACAAACCCCCCATGGAGTGTCCACTTACGTGTACTAGCACTACCATCCTGAGTTTCAGAAAGCACCATAAACCCACCTCTTTATTATCATTACTGGTACAGTGTATGCTTCAGCCTTGACTCACAACAATACTTTATTTGGTTAATTTTTTTTATAAAATATTTCTTTGCAGATTATTTGATGTAATTTTAATATTCTGGATCTTGAGGAAAAACCCTGGTCATTGACTTTTTTGTCTTTTCCAGTCCATCATCTGACTCCACACACACTGTACTACTATGTACTAGGAGGCACAGGACTATACTGCCACAGTGGAACACAATGACTCCAGACTACTACACTGTACTAGGAGACACAGGACTATACTGCCACAATGGAACACAATGACTCCAGACTACCACACTGTACTAGGAGACACAGGACTATACTGCCACAATGGAACACAATGACTCCAGACTACTACACTGTACTAGAAGGCACAGGACTATACTGCCACAATGGAACACAATGACTCCAGACTACTACACTGTACTAGGAGGCACAGGACTATACTGCCACAATGGAACACAATGACTCCAGACTACTACACTGTACTAGGAGACAGGACTATACTGCCACAATGGAACACAATGACTCCAGACTACTACACTGTACTAGGAGGCACAGGACTATACTGCCACAATGGAATACTGACTCCAAACTAAAACGCTGCACTAGGAGGCACAAGACTATACTGCCACAATGGAACACAATGACTCCAGACTAACTACACTGTACTAGGAGGCACAGGACTATACTGCCACAATGGAACACAATGACTCCAGACTACTACACTGTACTAGGAGGCACAGGACTATACTGCCACAATGGAACACAATGACTCTAGACTACTACACTGTACTAGGAGACACGGGACTATACTAAAAAAAAAACACAATGACTCCAGACTTATTTTCAAGAATGTCAGATAACAATAGAGTTTCATAAATCGTCATAAGTAGATTGCATTGTCTTCTAGATTTTTACATATTTCAGTGAGTTTTTGAATCTGTAATGCTGCTTAATTACAGCCTTTCAGCAAGTTTTCATCTTGTTCAATGTTATACCTGATATTTGAGTGGTTTTGTGTTGCTACTGATGTAAGAATTTTTATATAAATCTTTCGGATATTTTATTGCTTTGTCAAAGAAATTGAAGGAACAGTTTTTAAGACACTTGAAAATAAAGTAGATTGTTTTAAAGATGTATTTTTTATTGTCTTCCTGTGGATCACACATGTCCTCGATATAAGTTTGTATGTGATAATGGCTGCTTTATCAACTTATCATGAAGATGTGACCAGGACAATGACTGTAGAGATAACAGTGATGAGGAAGGGTGTAGTAAGTATTGCTTAGAATGAAGATGGATATCAAAGAAATGGGTTGTCAGGTAGTGCACTGGGTAATGGCCTTCATAAAGCTGTAAAGATTGCTTGTCAATTTAACACACACATGTATTGAGAGACAGGTAATGGCTTCATTTTATGCAGAAAATTAAAATTTCTGTGTTAGAAAATAAGATATAAATTATGTTCCAGCTTTTAAATTACAGATATTATTCCATTTCAAAAATTGTTGCACAGCTGATTCATATACTGCTATTGAAAAAGTTGTATATAGTCACCTGTTGTAAATTCCAACATATATTTAAATTATTGTTAAGCATCATTTCTACAAATTTTAGAAACATTGGACAAGATTTGACAAAATTATTTACATTTAACTATTTTATGTCGTGGTATTTGCCAGCGTTTTCTATGTTATTTTCAGTTTTTTCAGTTATATTGTTCTTTTTCCAGAGTACCTTTACCATGAAGATGCAGGCAGTGAAAGACAGCACCAAGAGCAGCACTATGTCTTATCCATGTGTACAATACATGATATGTGGCATGATTTAGGACATTGTCAAATGTTGTGATAACAGCAACCCATTCCAGAAACCCATTGTAAGGAGTAATCTGCATCTGGCATTGATAGTAAGGAGAAGTCTTGTATGGGTATATATTGTTTTCCAGATAACAGTTATAGGTAATTTGCAACCTCCTACACAAACAACCTCAAATCATCACATTTGCTATTTTATTTTATAATCACATTGCAAAATTATTAACATTTAACTATTTTAAGCCATGGAATTTGCCAGATTTTTCAGTGTAATTTTCAGTTTTTTCAAGGATATTGTCGAAAGAAGATACTTTTCATTAGACACAGTTATTTGATCAGCTTATCACAGGTTTTTATTGTTGTTAAGCATCATTTGAACAAATTTCAGAAACACTGGACTAGATTTGACAAAATTATTAACGTTTAACTATTTGAAGTCCTTGGATTTGCCAGTCTTTTCAATGTAAATTTCATTTTTCCCAAATATGTTGTCCCAAAAAACACTTTTTATTAAATACAGTCAACAAATCATCTAATCACAGATTTTTATTGTTGTTAAGCATCATTTGTACAAATTTCAGAAATATTGGACAACATTTGACAAAACTTTTAACGTTTAACTATTTTATGTCGTGGAATTCGCCAGCATTTTCTATGTTATTTTCAGTTTTTTCAGTTATATTGTTCTTTTTCCAGAGTACCTTTACCATGAAGATGCAGGCAGCGAAAGACAGCACCAAGAGCAGCACTATGTCTTATCCATGTGTACAATACATGATATGTGGCATGATTTAGGACATTGTCAAATGTTGTGATAACAGCAACCCATTCCAGAAACCCATTGTAAGGAGTAATCTGCATCTGGCATTGATAGTAAGGAGAAGTCTTGTATGGGTATATATTGTTTTCCAGATAACAGTTATAGGTAATTTGCAACCTCCTACACAAACAACCTCAAATCATCACATTTGCTATTTTATTTTATAATCACATTGCAAAATTATTAACATTTAACTATTTTAAGCCATGGAATTTGCCAGATTTTTCAGTGTAATTTTCAGTTTTTTCAAGGATATTGTCGAAAGAAGATACTTTTCATTAGACACAGTTATTTGATCAGCTTATCACAGGTTTTTATTGTTGTTAAGCATCATTTGAACAAATTTCAGAAACACTGGACTAGATTTGACAAAATTATTAACGTTTAACTATTTGAAGTCCTTGGATTTGCCAGTCTTTTCAATGTAAATTTCATTTTTCCCAAATATGTTGTCCCAAAAAACACTTTTCATTAGATACAGTCAACAGATCATCTAATCACAGATTTTAATTATTGTTAAGCATCATTGGTACAAATTTCAGAAACATTGGACAAGATTTGAAAATTTTATTAACGTTTAACTATTTTAAGTCATGAGATTTGCTAGTGTTTTCAACGTAAATTTCAGTTTTCCCAAATATGTTATCCCTAAAAACACTTTTTATTAAATACAGTCAACAAATCATATAATCACAGATTTTTATTGTTGTTAAGCATCATTTGTACAAATTTCAGAAATATTGGACAAGATTTGAAAAAATTATTAACGTTTAACTATTTCATGTCGTGGAATTTGCCAGTGTTTTGTATGTTATTTTCAGTTTTTTCAGTTATATTGTTCTTTTTCCAGAGTACCTTTACCATGAATTCGAAGATGCAGGCAGCGAAAGACAGCACCAAGAGCAGCACTATGTCTTATCCATGTGTACAATACATGATATATGGCAAGATTTAGGACATTGTCAAATGTTGTGATAACAGCAACCCATTCCAGAAACCCATTGTAAGGAGTAATCTGCATCTGGCATTGATAGTAAGGAGAAGTCTTCTATGGATATATATTATTTTCCAGATAACAGTTATAGGTAATTTGCAAACTCCTACACAAACAACCTCAAATCATCACATTTGCTATTTTATTTCATAATCACATTGCAAAATTATTAACATTTAACTATTTTAAGCCATGGAATTTGCCAGATTTTTCAGTGTAATTTTCAGTTTTTTTAAGGATATTGTCGAAAGAAGATACTTTTCATTAGACACAGTCATTTGATCAGCTTATCACAGGTTTTTATTGTTGTTAAGCATCATTTGTACAAATTTCAGAAACACTGGACTAGATTTGACAAAATTATTAATGTTTAACTATTTGAAGTCCTTGGATTTGCCAGTCTTTTCAATGTTAATTTCAGTTGTCCTAAATTAATTGTCCCAAAAAACACTTTTCATTAGATACAGTCAACAGATCATCTAATCACAGATTTTTATTGTTGTTAAGCATCATTTGTACAAATTTCAGAAATATTACACAAGATTTGACAAAATTATTAACGTTTAACTATTTGAAGTCCTTGGATTTGCCAGTCTTTTCAATGTAAATTTCATTTTTCCCAAATATGTTGTCCTAAAAAACACTTTTCATTAGATACAGTCAACAGATCATCTAATCACAGATTTTAATTATTGTTAAGCATCATTTGTACAAATTTCAGAAATATTGGACAAGATTTGAAAATTTTATTAACGTTTAACTATTTTAAGTCATGAAATTTGCCAGTGTTTTCAACGTAAATTTCAGTTTTCCCAAATATGTTGTCCCAAAAAACACTTTTCATTAAATACAGTCAACAAATCATCTAATCACAGATTTTTATTGTTGTTAAGCATCATTTGTACAAATTTCAGAAATATTGGACAAGATTTGAAAAAATTATTAACGTTTAACTATTTTATGTTGTGGAATTTGCCAGTGTTTTCTATGTTATTTTCAGTTTTTTCAGTTATATTGTTCTTTTTCCAGAGTACCTTTACCATGAAGATGCAGGCAGCGAAAGACAGCACCAAGAGCAGCACTATGTCTTATCCATGTGTACAATACATGATATGTGGCAAGATTTAGGACATTGTCAAATGTTGTGATAACAGCAACCCATTCCAGAAACCCATTGTAAGGAGTAATCTGCATCTGGCATTGATAGTAAGGAGAAGTCTTCTATGGATATATATTGTTTTCCAGATAACAGTTATAGGTAATTTGCAAACTCCTACACAAACAACCTCAAATCATCACATTTGCTATTTTATTTCATAATCGCATTGCAAAATTATTAACATTTAACTATTTTAAGCCATGGAATTTGCCAGATTTTTCAGTGTAATTTTCAGTTTTTTTCAAGGATATTGTCGAAAGAAGATACTTTTCATTAGACACAGTCATTTGATCAGCTTATCACAGGTTTTTATTGTTGTTTAGCATCATTTGTACAAATTTCAGAAACACTGGACTAGATTTGACAAAATTATTAACGTTTAACTATTTGAAGTCTTTGGATTTGCCAGATCTTTTCAATGTAAATTTCATTTTTCCCAAATATGTTGTCCCAAAAAACACTTTTCATTAGATACAGTCATCAGATCATCTAATCACAGATTTTTATGATTGTTAAGCATCATTGGTACAAATTTCAGAAATATTGGACAAGATTTGAAAATTTTATTAACGTTTAACTATTTTAAGTCATGAGATTTGCCAGTGTTTTCAACGTAAATTTCAGTTTTCCCAAATATGTTGTCCCAAAAAACACTTTTCATTAAATACAGTCAACAGATCATCTAATCACAGATTTTTATTGTTGTTAAGCATCATTTGTACAAATTTCAGAAATATTGGACAAGATTTGAAAAAATTATTAACGTTTAACTATTTTATGTCGTGGAATTTGCCAGCGTTTTCTATGTTATTTTCAGTTTTTTCAGTTATATTGTTCTTTTTCCAGAGTACCTTTACCATGAAGATGCAGGCAGCAAAAGACAGCACCAAGAGCAGCACTATGTCTTATCCATGTGTACAATACATGATATGTGGCATGATTTAGGACATTGTCAAATGTTGTGATAACAGCAACCCATTCCAGAAACCCATTGTAAGGAGTAATCTGCATCTGGCATTGATAGTAAGGAGAAGTCTTCTATGGATATATATTGTTTTCCAGATAACAGTTATAGGTAATTTGCAAACTCCTACACAAACAACCTCAAATCATCACATTTGCTATTTTATTTTATAATCACATTGCAAAATTATTAACATTTAACTATTTTAAGGCATGGAATTTGCCAGATTTTTCAGTGTAATTTTCAGTTTTTTTCAAGGATATTGTCGAAAGAAGATACTTTTCATTAGACACAGTCATTTGATCAGCTTATCACAGGTTTTTATTGTTGTTTAGCATCATTTGTACAAATTTCAGAAACACTGGACTAGATTTGACAAAATTATTAACGTTTAACTATTTGAAGTCCTTGGATTTGCCAGATCTTTTCAATGTAAATTTCATTTTTCCCAAATATGTTGTCCCAAAAAACACTTTTCATTAGATACAGTCATCAGATCATCTAATCACAGATTTTTATGATTGTTAAGCATCATTGGTACAAATTTCAGAAATATTGGACAAGATTTGAAAATTTTATTAACGTTTAACTATTTTAAGTCATGAGATTTGCCAGTGTTTTCAACGTAAATTTCAGTTTTCCCAAATATGTTGTCCCAAAAAACACTTTTCATTAAATACAGTCAACAGATCATCTAATCACAGATTTTTATTGTTGTTAAGCATCATTTGTACAAATTTCAGAAATATTGGACAAGATTTGAAAAAATTATTAACGTTTAACTATTTTATGTCGTGGAATTTGCCAGCGTTTTCTATGTTATTTTCAGTTTTTTCAGTTATATTGTTCTTTTTCCAGAGTACCTTTACCATGAAGATGCAGGCAGCAAAAGACAGCACCAAGAGCAGCACTATGTCTTATCCATGTGTACAATACATGATATGTGGCATGATTTAGGACATTGTCAAATGTTGTGATAACAGCAACCCATTCCAGAAACCCATTGTAAGGAGTAATCTGCATCTGGCATTGATAGTAAGGAGAAGTCTTCTATGGATATATATTGTTTTCCAGATAACAGATACTGGAACTCAGTGTGATATACCTCCTCCCCAATCACCAACAACAAACTGTGGAGTACAATGCATCATAGATGTGACAGATAATTGCACCTCGCCACAAGCACCTGCAGAGATGCCTCTCCCAAACAATGGACCAGGTAACAAGGAGTCACAGATATCAGAAACTACAGGTAACCTATTGATGAAGCCCACCCCTCTACCTGTGCTAACCAGCATCAAACTAAATCACGTAGAGACCAGCAACATGACATGTTCACCTGTGTCCACGATACAGGTGGGAGAAGAGGATCCCCTACCATCCTCTACTAACACCATACCCTCTAGTGGAGCTGCACAAAACAAATCTTTCCCACCCAAGGGTAAAGTAACTGAGACTTTGGATGTACAACCTCAAATCACCACAACCCCCACAAACAGTGATGGCACTAGTATCCAATACCCTTTGAACACTGAAAAAGGCCCTGGACATACAAGATGGAATATTAAAATCAACACAGGACCCCTTGATAATGCAATAGTATCTAGCTCAATTGGAAAGGGACTCAATGCTAACAAAATTTTCCCTGGGACCAATAGCCATTGTTTTGCTTTGAGTGGTGGACAAATATCAGATGCAAAGGCAGTGATCGAGGAGAGCAACTGGGGCAGTCCAAAAACCATTTCTCTTATAATTGGATCAAACAACATCCAAAAACAACAACCACGTGAAACTTGTGACGAATTGAAGAGCTTGATTACAAGTGTTAAGCAGAAATATCCTGACACTGAAATTATAGTCAGCAACATACTACCTCGGTGGGGTAACTGGTCATTCAACAAAAAAGCTCAGGAAACAAACACTCTCACCCAAAGATATTGTCAATCATTGGAAAATGTTACCTACATCCAGAACACTGACATCACTGACAAGCGGTGGCTATTTAGCCATGATGGAATTCACCTGAACTTTAAAGGGACAATATCGCTTGCTCGCAACATCAAACAAGCTGCCAGACACACACCTCGCCGTACCTTTCCTGCCCATCATGTACACCAACATCGGCGTAACAATGACATTCATCAGCCACAGCCAGTGCCACAGAAGGATAGCAATATTGGTAACGAACTTAAAATGCTGAGAGACTGCTTAATCAAACTAGAGCATAAGCTAAGGTAATTCTTTTCCAAAGCTAGTTATATGATCACTCACAAGTACAGTAAAGAACTACAAATATCCAGTGGATGCCATATGTAAGTAATAGTCATTATTAGTATTCATTACTTTGAAAGAAAGACTAATAGTCACAACCTATAAAATGAAAGAGTTATAAGTTATTGCAAACATTCTCACTATAGCTTACTACTTATATTCTAAATATACACACAATGGTTATGTTTACTAATTACTTTCCTACTGAAAATAATATAAGGAAAGTGTCTGTAAAAATCACTACATATAATCCATAAGTCAGATGAGGATGTATTGATTTTAATTAAGATGAAGCTGAACTTTTTTTTTTTTTTTTTTTTTTAAATTGAAAGCTTTAAGTGACCAACTAAATGCTTTAAGTAAATACTGAAAACTACTACTAGTAAGTGAATATCAACAAAAAGAAAAAGAAGATTTTCTCCCTGATTAATTACTAGTATAACACTGAGTAAGTTCATTGAAGTAGTGTGGATAGGTCTTTTTGTATGTTTTTTAAAGAGATATCAATAATTACAGAGAAACATGTTACGCATCGGTATGAGAAATATTAGAGGATTAGCAAAGAAACTTACTGATGAAAACTTTGTTGAGATGGTCGAAAATTTTGATATATTCATATGTGTAGAAACTTTTAGCACCCTGAGATCAAAAATGGTCCTACCTAGTGGAACACATGGCCACTTCTACAAAATAAAAACAAAAAAGAAAACAAAAGGACGCCCATCCGGCGGTATAGTCATATATTACAGAAAACAATTTAGTGGTGCTCTTCATGTAATGTCTAGCAAAAGTGAGAATACCTTATGGATAAGGCTACCAGGACAGTGTTTCGGTCTCCAAAAAGACTTATTCGTGTGTGCAGTATATATTAAGCCAAAGAATGGGAGATTTGATGAAGCTACCTTTGACATCCTTGAAGAGGAAATAGCTCAGTATCAATCAGATGGCATGATATGCCTCATGGGTGATTTTAACGCTAGAACTGGTACACTCCCAGATTATATCAAAAATGATAACACACACGGTATCCCAGTGCCTGGTAGCCACCCCACAGATATGCTCACTCCTGCTCGGAACAACTTAGACAGTATCATAAACTCTCAGGGAAGAACCCTTGTAGAATTATGCATTAGCAGCAATTTGAGAATACTGAATGGAAGAGTGTTAGGAAATTCATTAGGGTACTACACATGTTACAATCAAAATGGCTGTAGTGCAGTGGATTATGCAGTTTTGAGTGATAAGTTAGTTGATAGTGTAAAGTATTTCACTGTTCACCCAATTGACTATATCTCAGATCACTGTCTTCTAGATCTCACAATTGCAAGTAAGGGTTTCAAGGAGTCACCAAAAATTATTCCGCTTCAAAAATTCAAAGATCAGTACATCTGGGGCAATGACTCTGCAGATAAATTTCTTAGTGAACTGGAAAGTGAAAAAAACATAGAAGCCATATGTGAATTTCAAACTACCACCTTCCCAACTACTAAAGAGGGAGTAAATAAGGCATGTCAGTCTTTTAATAAAATCCTAGATGGCGCGGCTAGTGCATCACTGCGTACAAAAAGAATGTCAAAGAAAAATAGTAATCCAAGAAAAGGGAATAAAAAACAGCCCTGGTTTGACAATCAATGCATCGAAGTAAAACGGAATGTTAAACACCTTGGGAGACTACTCCACAAAAACCCGAATAATCACTTTATCTCTCACACTTATCATCAAGCTTGCAAAAAGTACAAACAACTTCTGAAAAAGAAAAAACAAGAACATAAAGACAACCTCCTTGAAAAGCTTTTGAACATTGAAGAAAAGAACCCCAAAGAATTTTGGCAAATTATCAAAAAACTTAAAAAAGAAGAGGATCAGAACAACCTTATTGCCCCTGATGTATGGCACAATTACTTCCAACAACTGTGTGGTATCCCGCCTCCAGGTGACAATGATATTGATGATGAATTGAAAAAATATGAAGATTGCCCTGGGAATCCCAAACTAGATGACCCTATAACCATTCTGGAGGTCCAAAAAGCACTCAGAAAGCTAAAAAATGGCAAAGCACCTGGGGCAGATAGCATACGAAATGAAATGCTTAAGACTGGGCGACCATACCTAACTGGTGCGATGACTAAAATTTTTAACCTGGTCTTAAACTCTGGTGAGATCCCTGATGCTTGGAATTTAGGCATAGTCATACCACTCTATAAGTCTGGTGAGTGTCTGGATCCCTCAAATTACAGGGGTCTTTGCATTACAAGCTGTTTGGGTAAGTTATTTAATTCTATTCTGGCAAATAGGCTAACTGACTTGATTGAAAAGGAAGGCAAACTCAGCGAAGAACAGGGTGGGTTCAGACCAAGTTACAGAACAACTGATCACATTTTCACACTTAAATCAATTATTAACAGATATACAAATCAAAATAGGAAGGTCTATGCATGTTTTATTGATTTTAAAAAGGCATTTGATTCGGTATGGCACAAAGGTCTATTACTCAAATTACAGAAACTTGGAATAGGAGGAAAATTTTACAATCTGATTAAACATATGTACAAAAATACTAAATTAGGAATCTCCACAGGCAACAGCTATACCAAACCTTTTTTTGCTAAGATTGGAATCCGCCAAGGGGATAATCTAAGCCCAACACTCTTTAATATATTTATAGACGACATAAAAGAATCCTTCCACACATGCAAAGCCACAGACAAGGTAGATGGCATCAATCACATACTCTATGCCGATGATCTGGTCCTACTGTCAAGAACAAAGGATGGACTGCAAAATCTACTGAACAAATTAGAACAGTACTGTCAAAAGTGGAAGTTACACATTAATACAAAGAAAACAAAAATAATGGTGTTTAGGAAGAAGGGCAAACTTGACCATCAAACAAAATTTTACATAAATGATGAACCCATAGAAGAAGTAAAACAATACCCATATTTGGGAATAGTTTTCTCCAATACTGGCTCATTAAAGGAAGCAATTGAAAATTTAAAGAAAAAGGCCCTAAAAGCCCTGTTTTCCCTTAAAGGAGCACTTGCCTCTCAAAACATCTCCAAACCTCTTTTGTGCATGAACTTATTTGACAAACTCATCAAACCAATTTTGCTTTATGGTAGTGAGGTCTGGTCACAGGAGATACTAAAACAGAAAAACATGTCTCTGAAAAAGATTAATAAAATGCCATTCGAACAGGTACACTTGAAATTTTGCAAATGGATTTTAGGTCTAAGAAAGCAGGCTAGCAATACCATGTCTAGAGCCGAACTCGGCAGGTACCCTATTTTTCCAACTATAGCTAAACTTGTCCAAAGATATAGTCTTAGACTGGAACAACTACCAGATAATAGAATTGTAAAACAGGTGTACAATCTTGAGCAAGACACAAAGGGAAACACATGGACAGAATCCATCCAATCTTTTCACAATTGTTGGGGTTTCTCAGAAGATAACAACCCACCAAAGAAATTACATCAAATAGAAAACCTAGTAGAAAAATTGAACATAAAAATCGAAAAACTCTTTTGGCAGGAATTAAATAGTTCGACCTCAAACAAATTAAGGACATACAAAACAATTAAAAAATCTTATGAATGTGAAAATTACATCAAAATGAGTGTCTCACCCTTAGATATCAAAACACTAGCAAAAATTAGACTAAGTGACCACGACCTAGCAATAGAAAGGGGCCGATACACAAACCCTAAAACTCCACTTGATGAGAGAAAATGTAAAGCTTGCAACTGTGTAGAGGATGAAAAACATTTCCTCACAGAATGCACAAGATACACTGTTGAGAGGCAACGAATGCATGATGAACTACTGAAAATCAGTGTAGTGGGTCTAGATGACAGTGATCAGATATTGTCAATTCTCCTTAATCCACCCTGTCATAAAAGTCTCAAAGTAATAGCAGAATTTGTAAAGACTGCTGTTAAAATACATAGTTCACCTGAAATCTAGTATATCACAGCCACTTATTGTCAATAATGCTGTGAATAGCTTAATTAATTAATATTATAGCATAATTTGCATTAACACATGTATGATTTAACATACTACATATGTAAACATATATAATTGTATACCCATATATATATTATGTAAATATTGTAGTCTAGAGAGCCTGCAAATGTATTCACATCATTTAGTGCTCAATAAACTTATTATTATTATTATTATTATAGGTAATTTGCAAACTCCTACACAAACAACCTCAAATCATCACATTTGCTATTTTATTTTATAATCACATTGCAAAATTATTAACATTTAACTATTTTAAGGCATGGAATTTGCCAGATTTTTCAGTGTAATTTTCAGTTTTTTCAAGGATATTGTCGAAAGAAGATACTTTTCATTAGACACAGTTATTTGATCAGCTTATCACAGGTTTTTATTGTTGTTAAGCATCATTTGTACAAATTTCAGAAACACTGGACTAGATTTGACAAAATTATTAACGTTTAACTATTTGAAGTCCTTGGATTTGCCAGTCTTTTCAATGTAAATTTCATTTTTTCCAAATATTTTGTCCCAAAAAACACTTTTCATTAAATACAGTCAACAGATCATCTAATCACAGATTTTTATTATTGTTAAGCATCATTTGTACAAATTTCAGAAATATTGGACAAGATTTGAAAATTTTATTAACGTTTAACTATTTTAAGTCATGAGATTTGCCAGTGTTTTCAACGTAAATTTCAGTTTTCCCAAATATGTTGTCCCAAAAAACACTTTTCATTAAATACAGTCAACAGATCATCTAATCACAGATTTTTATTGTTGTTAAGCATCATTTGTACAAATTTCAGAAATATTGGACAAGATTTGAAAAAATTATTAACGTTTAACTATTTTATGTCGTGGAATTTGCCAGCGTTTTCTATGTTATTTTCAGTTTTTTCAGTTATATTGTTCTTTTTCCAGAGTACCTTTACCATGAAGATGCAGGCAGCGAAAGACAGCACCAAGAGCAGCACTATGTCTTATCCATGTGTACAATACATGATATGTGGCAAGATTTAGGACATTGTCAAATGTTGTGATAACAGCAACCCATTCCAGAAACCCATTGTAAGGAGTAATCTGCATCTGGCATTGATAGTAAGGAGAAGTCTTGTATAGGTATATATTGTTTTCCAGATAACAGTTATAGGTAATTTGCAACCTCCTACACAAACAACCTCAAATCATCACATTTGCTATTTTATTTTATAATCACATTGCAAAATTATTAACATTTAACTATTTTAAGGCATGGAATTTGCCAGATTTTTCAGTGTAATTTTCAGTTTTTTTCAAGGATATTGTCGAAAGAAGATACTTTTCATTAGACACAGTCATTTGATCAGCTTATCACAGGTTTTTATTGCTGTTAACCATCATTTGTACAAATTTCAGAAATATTGGACAAGATTTGAAAAAATTATTAACGTTTAACTATTTAATGTCGTGGAATTTACCAGTGTTTTCAATGTAAATTTCATTTTTCCCAAATATGTTGTCCCAAAAAACACTTTTCATTAGATACAGTGAACAGATCATCTAATCACAGATTTTTATTATTGTTAAGCATCATTTGTACAAATTTCAGAAATATTGGACAAGATTTGAAAATTTTATTAACGTTTAACTATTTTAAGTCATGAGATTTGCCAATGTTTTCAATGTAAATTTCAGTTTTCCCAAATATGTTGTCCCAAAAAAAAAAACTTTTCATTAGATGCAGTCAACAGATCATCTAATCACAGATTTTTATTGTTGTTAAGCATCATTTGCAAGAATTTCAGAAATATTGGACAAGATTTGAAAAAATTATTAACGTTTAACTATTTGATGTCGTGGAATTTGCCAGCGTTTTCTATGTTATTTTCAGTTTTTTCAGTTATATTGTTCTTTTTCCAGAGTACCTTTACCATGAAGATGCAGGCAGCGAAAGACAGCACCAAGAGCAGCACTATGTCTTATCCATGTGTACAATACACGATATGTGGCAAGATTTAGGACATTGTCAAATGTTGTGATAACAACAACCCATTCCAGAAACCCATTGTAAGGTGTAATCTGCATCTGGCATTGATAGTAAGGAGAAGTCTTGTATGGGTATATATTGTTTTTCAGATAACAGTTATAGGTAATTTGCAACCTCCTACACAAACAACCTCAAATCATCACATTTGCTATTTTATTTTATAATCACGTGCAAAATTATTAACATTTAACTATTTTAAGGCATGGAATTTGCCAGATTTTTCAGTGTAATTTTCAGTTTTTTTCAAGGATATTGTCGAAAGAAGATACTTTTCATTAGACACAGTCATTTGATCAGCTTATCACAGGTTTTTATTGTTGTTAAGCATCATTTGTACAAATTTCAGAAATATTATACAAGATTTGACAAAATTATTAACGTTTAACTATTTGAAGTCCTTTGATTTGCCAGTCTTTTCAATGTAAATTTCAGTTTTCCCTAATATGTTGTCCCAAAAAACACTTTTCATTAGATACAGTGAACAGATCATCTAATCACAGATTTTTATTATTGTTAAACATCATTTGTACAAATTTCAGAAATATTGGACAAGATTTGAAAATTTTATTAACGTTTATCTATTTTAAGTCATGAGATTTGCCAGTGTTTTCAACGTAAATTTCAGTTTTCCCAAATATGTTGTCCCAAAAAACACTTTTCATTAAATACAGTCAACAGATCATCTAATCACAGATTTTTATTGTTGTTAAGCATCATTTGTACAAATTTCTGAAATATTGGACAAGATTTGAAAAAATTGTTAACGTTTAACTATTTGAAGTCCTTGGATTTGCCAGTCTTTTCAATGTTAATTTCAGTTGTCCTAAATTAATTGTCCCAAAAAACACTTTTCATTAGATACAGTCAACAGATCATCTAATCACAGATTTTTATTGTTGTTAAGCATCATTTGTACAAATTTCAGAAATATTACACAAGATTTGACAAAATTATTAACGTTTAACTATTTGAAGTCCTTGGATTTGCCAGTCTTTTCAATGTAAATTTCATTTTTCCCAAATATGTTGTCCTAAAAAACACTTTTCATTAGATACAGTCAACAGATCATCTAATCACAGATTTTAATTATTGTTAAGCATCATTTGTACAAATTTCAGAAATATTGGACAAGATTTGAAAATTTTATTAACGTTTAACTATTTTAAGTCATGAAATTTGCCAGTGTTTTCAACGTAAATTTCAGTTTTCCCAAATATGTTGTCCCAAAAAACACTTTTCATTAAATACAGTCAACAAATCATCTAATCACAGATTTTTATTGTTGTTAAGCATCATTTGTACAAATTTCAGAAATATTGGACAAGATTTGAAAAAATTATTAACGTTTAACTATTTTATGTCGTGGAATTTGCCAGTGTTTTCTATGTTATTTTCAGTTTTTTCAGTTATATTGTTCTTTTTCCAGAGTACCTTTACCATGAAGATGCAGGCAGCGAAAGACAGCACCAAGAGCAGCACTATGTCTTATCCATGTGTACAATACATGATATGTGGCAAGATTTAGGACATTGTCAAATGTTGTGATAACAGCAACCCATTCCAGAAACCCATTGTAAGGAGTAATCTGCATCTGGCATTGATAGTAAGGAGAAGTCTTCTATGGATATATATTGTTTTCCAGATAACAGTTATAGGTAATTTGCAAACTCCTACACAAACAACCTCAAATCATCACATTTGCTATTTTATTTCATAATCGCATTGCAAAATTATTAACATTTAACTATTTTAAGCCATGGAATTTGCCAGATTTTTCAGTGTAATTTTCAGTTTTTTTCAAGGATATTGTCGAAAGAAGATACTTTTCATTAGACACAGTCATTTGATCAGCTTATCACAGGTTTTTATTGTTGTTTAGCATCATTTGTACAAATTTCAGAAACACTGGACTAGATTTGACAAAATTATTAACGTTTAACTATTTGAAGTCCTTGGATTTGCCAGATCTTTTCAATGTAAATTTCATTTTTCCCAAATATGTTGTCCCAAAAAACACTTTTCATTAGATACAGTCATCAGATCATCTAATCACAGATTTTTATGATTGTTAAGCATCATTGGTACAAATTTCAGAAATATTGGACAAGATTTGAAAATTTTATTAACGTTTAACTATTTTAAGTCATGAGATTTGCCAGTGTTTTCAACGTAAATTTCAGTTTTCCCAAATATGTTGTCCCAAAAAACACTTTTCATTAAATACAGTCAACAGATCATCTAATCACAGATTTTTATTGTTGTTAAGCATCATTTGTACAAATTTCAGAAATATTGGACAAGATTTGAAAAAATTATTAACGTTTAACTATTTTATGTCGTGGAATTTGCCAGCGTTTTCTATGTTATTTTCAGTTTTTTCAGTTATATTGTTCTTTTTCCAGAGTACCTTTACCATGAAGATGCAGGCAGCAAAAGACAGCACCAAGAGCAGCACTATGTCTTATCCATGTGTACAATACATGATATGTGGCATGATTTAGGACATTGTCAAATGTTGTGATAACAGCAACCCATTCCAGAAACCCATTGTAAGGAGTAATCTGCATCTGGCATTGATAGTAAGGAGAAGTCTTCTATGGATATATATTGTTTTCCAGATAACAGTTATAGGTAATTTGCAAACTCCTACACAAACAACCTCAAATCATCACATTTGCTATTTTATTTTATAATCACATTGCAAAATTATTAACATTTAACTATTTTAAGGCATGGAATTTGCCAGATTTTTCAGTGTAATTTTCAGTTTTTTCAAGGATATTGTCGAAAGAAGATACTTTTCATTAGACACAGTTATTTGATCAGCTTATCACAGGTTTTTATTGTTGTTAAGCATCATTTGTACAAATTTCAGAAACACTGGACTAGATTTGACAAAATTATTAACGTTTAACTATTTGAAGTCCTTGGATTTGCCAGTCTTTTCAATGTAAATTTCATTTTTTCCAAATATTTTGTCCCAAAAAACACTTTTCATTAAATACAGTCAACAGATCATCTAATCACAGATTTTTATTATTGTTAAGCATCATTTGTACAAATTTCAGAAATATTGGACAAGATTTGAAAATTTTATTAACGTTTAACTATTTTAAGTCATGAGATTTGCCAGTGTTTTCAACGTAAATTTCAGTTTTCCCAAATATGTTGTCCCAAAAAACACTTTTCATTAAATACAGTCAACAGATCATCTAATCACAGATTTTTATTGTTGTTAAGCATCATTTGTACAAATTTCAGAAATATTGGACAAGATTTGAAAAAATTATTAACGTTTAACTATTTTATGTCGTGGAATTTGCCAGCGTTTTCTATGTTATTTTCAGTTTTTTCAGTTATATTGTTCTTTTTCCAGAGTACCTTTACCATGAAGATGCAGGCAGCGAAAGACAGCACCAAGAGCAGCACTATGTCTTATCCATGTGTACAATACATGATATGTGGCAAGATTTAGGACATTGTCAAATGTTGTGATAACAGCAACCCATTCCAGAAACCCATTGTAAGGAGTAATCTGCATCTGGCATTGATAGTAAGGAGAAGTCTTCTATGGATATATATTGTTTTCCAGATAACAGTTATAGGTAATTTGCAAACTCCTACACAAACAACCTCAAATCATCACATTTGCTATTTTATTTTATAATCACATTGCAAAATTATTAACATTTAACTATTTTAAGGCATGGAATTTGCCAGATTTTTCAGTGTAATTTTCAGTTTTTTCAAGGATATTGTCGAAAGAAGATACTTTTCATTAGACACAGTTATTTGATCAGCTTATCACAGGTTTTTATTGTTGTTAAGCATCATTTGTACAAATTTCAGAAACACTGGACTAGATTTGACAAAATTATTAACGTTTAACTATTTGAAGTCCTTGGATTTGCCAGTCTTTTCAATGTAAATTTCATTTTTTCCAAATATTTTGTCCCAAAAAACACTTTTCATTAAATACAGTCAACAGATCATCTAATCACAGATTTTTATTATTGTTAAGCATCATTTGTACAAATTTCAGAAATATTGGACAAGATTTGAAAATTTTATTAACGTTTAACTATTTTAAGTCATGAGATTTGCCAGTGTTTTCAACGTAAATTTCAGTTTTCCCAAATATGTTGTCCCAAAAAACACTTTTCATTAAATACAGTCAACAGATCATCTAATCACAGATTTTTATTGTTGTTAAGCATCATTTGTACAAATTTCAGAAATATTGGACAAGATTTGAAAAAATTATTAACGTTTAACTATTTTATGTCGTGGAATTTGCCAGCGTTTTCTATGTTATTTTCAGTTTTTTCAGTTATATTGTTCTTTTTCCAGAGTACCTTTACCATGAAGATGCAGGCAGCGAAAGACAGCACCAAGAGCAGCACTATGTCTTATCCATGTGTACAATACATGATATGTGGCAAGATTTAGGACATTGTCAAATGTTGTGATAACAGCAACCCATTCCAGAAACCCATTGTAAGGAGTAATCTGCATCTGGCATTGATAGTAAGGAGAAGTCTTGTATAGGTATATATTGTTTTCCAGATAACAGTTATAGGTAATTTGCAACCTCCTACACAAACAACCTCAAATCATCACATTTGCTATTTTATTTTATAATCACATTGCAAAATTATTAACATTTAACTATTTTAAGGCATGGAATTTGCCAGATTTTTCAGTGTAATTTTCAGTTTTTTTCAAGGATATTGTCGAAAGAAGATACTTTTCATTAGACACAGTCATTTGATCAGCTTATCACAGGTTTTTATTGCTGTTAACCATCATTTGTACAAATTTCAGAAATATTGGACAAGATTTGAAAAAATTATTAACGTTTAACTATTTAATGTCGTGGAATTTACCAGTGTTTTCAATGTAAATTTCATTTTTCCCAAATATGTTGTCCCAAAAAACACTTTTCATTAGATACAGTGAACAGATCATCTAATCACAGATTTTTATTATTGTTAAGCATCATTTGTACAAATTTCAGAAATATTGGACAAGATTTGAAAATTTTATTAACGTTTAACTATTTTAAGTCATGAGATTTGCCAATGTTTTCAATGTAAATTTCAGTTTTCCCAAATATGTTGTCCCAAAAAAAAAAACTTTTCATTAGATGCAGTCAACAGATCATCTAATCACAGATTTTTATTGTTGTTAAGCATCATTTGCAAGAATTTCAGAAATATTGGACAAGATTTGAAAAAATTATTAACGTTTAACTATTTGATGTCGTGGAATTTGCCAGCGTTTTCTATGTTATTTTCAGTTTTTTCAGTTATATTGTTCTTTTTCCAGAGTACCTTTACCATGAAGATGCAGGCAGCGAAAGACAGCACCAAGAGCAGCACTATGTCTTATCCATGTGTACAATACACGATATGTGGCAAGATTTAGGACATTGTCAAATGTTGTGATAACAACAACCCATTCCAGAAACCCATTGTAAGGTGTAATCTGCATCTGGCATTGATAGTAAGGAGAAGTCTTGTATGGGTATATATTGTTTTTCAGATAACAGTTATAGGTAATTTGCAACCTCCTACACAAACAACCTCAAATCATCACATTTGCTATTTTATTTTATAATCACGTGCAAAATTATTAACATTTAACTATTTTAAGGCATGGAATTTGCCAGATTTTTCAGTGTAATTTTCAGTTTTTTTCAAGGATATTGTCGAAAGAAGATACTTTTCATTAGACACAGTCATTTGATCAGCTTATCACAGGTTTTTATTGTTGTTAAGCATCATTTGTACAAATTTCAGAAATATTATACAAGATTTGACAAAATTATTAACGTTTAACTATTTGAAGTCCTTTGATTTGCCAGTCTTTTCAATGTAAATTTCAGTTTTCCCTAATATGTTGTCCCAAAAAACACTTTTCATTAGATACAGTGAACAGATCATCTAATCACAGATTTTTATTATTGTTAAACATCATTTGTACAAATTTCAGAAATATTGGACAAGATTTGAAAATTTTATTAACGTTTATCTATTTTAAGTCATGAGATTTGCCAGTGTTTTCAACGTAAATTTCAGTTTTCCCAAATATGTTGTCCCAAAAAACACTTTTCATTAAATACAGTCAACAGATCATCTAATCACAGATTTTTATTGTTGTTAAGCATCATTTGTACAAATTTCTGAAATATTGGACAAGATTTGAAAAAATTGTTAACGTTTAACTATTTGAAGTCCTTGGATTTGCCAGTCTTTTCAATGTAAATTTCATTTTTCCCAAATATGTTGTCCCAAAAAACACTTTTCATTAGATACAGTCAACAGATCATCTAATCACAGATTTTAATTATTGTTAAGCATCATTTGTACAAATTTCAGAAATATTGGACAAGATTTGAAAATTTTATTAACGTTTAACTATTTTAAGTCATGAAATTTGCCAGTGTTTTCAACGTAAATTTCAGTTTTCCCAAATATGTTGTCCCAAAAAACACTTTTCATTAAATACAGTCAACAGATCATCTAATCACAGATTTTTATTGTTGTTAAGCATCATTTGTACAAATTTCAGAAATATTGGACAAGATTTGAAAAAATTATTAACGTTTAACTATTTTATGTCGTGGAATTTGCCAGCGTTTTCTATGTTATTTTCAGTTTTTTCAGTTATATTGTTCTTTTTCCAGAGTACCTTTACCATGAAGATGCAGGCAGCGAAAGACAGCACCAAGAGCAGCACTATGTCTTATCCATGTGTACAATACATGATATGTGGCATGATTTAGGACATTGTCAAATGTTGTGATAACAGCAACCCATTCCAGAAACCCATTGTAAGGAGTAATCTGCATCTGGCATTGATAGTAAGGAGAAGTCTTCTATGGATATATATTATTTTCCAGATAACAGTTATAGGTAATTTGCAAACTCCTACACAAACAACCTCAAATCATCACATTTGCTATTTTATTTCATAATCACATTGCAAAATTATTAACATTTAACTATTTTAAGCCATGGAATTTGCCAGATTTTTCAGTGTAATTTTCAGTTTTTTTAAGGATATTGTCGAAAGAAGATACTTTTCATTAGACACAGTCATTTGATCAGCTTATCACAGGTTTTTATTGTTGTTAAGCATCATTTGTACAAATTTCAGAAACACTGGACTAGATTTGACAAAATTATTAATGTTTAACTATTTGAAGTCCTTGGATTTGCCAGTCTTTTCAATGTTAATTTCAGTTGTCCTAAATTAATTGTCCCAAAAAACACTTTTCATTAGATACAGTCAACAGATCATCTAATCACAGATTTTTATTGTTGTTAAGCATCATTTGTACAAATTTCAGAAATATTACACAAGATTTGACAAAATTATTAACGTTTAACTATTTGAAGTCCTTGGATTTGCCAGTCTTTTCAATGTAAATTTCATTTTTCCCAAATATGTTGTCCTAAAAAACACTTTTCATTAGATACAGTCAACAGATCATCTAATCACAGATTTTAATTATTGTTAAGCATCATTTGTACAAATTTCAGAAATATTGGACAAGATTTGAAAATTTTATTAACGTTTAACTATTTTAAGTCATGAAATTTGCCAGTGTTTTCAACGTAAATTTCAGTTTTCCCAAATATGTTGTCCCAAAAAACACTTTTCATTAAATACAGTCAACAAATCATCTAATCACAGATTTTTATTGTTGTTAAGCATCATTTGTACAAATTTCAGAAATATTGGACAAGATTTGAAAAAATTATTAACGTTTAACTATTTTATGTCGTGGAATTTGCCAGTGTTTTCTATGTTATTTTCAGTTTTTTCAGTTATATTGTTCTTTTTCCAGAGTACCTTTACCATGAAGATGCAGGCAGCGAAAGACAGCACCAAGAGCAGCACTATGTCTTATCCATGTGTACAATACATGATATGTGGCAAGATTTAGGACATTGTCAAATGTTGTGATAACAGCAACCCATTCCAGAAACCCATTGTAAGGAGTAATCTGCATCTGGCATTGATAGTAAGGAGAAGTCTTCTATGGATATATATTGTTTTCCAGATAACAGTTATAGGTAATTTGCAAACTCCTACACAAACAACCTCAAATCATCACATTTGCTATTTTATTTCATAATCGCATTGCAAAATTATTAACATTTAACTATTTTAAGCCATGGAATTTGCCAGATTTTTCAGTGTAATTTTCAGTTTTTTTCAAGGATATTGTCGAAAGAAGATACTTTTCATTAGACACAGTCATTTGATCAGCTTATCACAGGTTTTTATTGTTGTTTAGCATCATTTGTACAAATTTCAGAAACACTGGACTAGATTTGACAAAATTATTAACGTTTAACTATTTGAAGTCCTTGGATTTGCCAGATCTTTTCAATGTAAATTTCATTTTTCCCAAATATGTTGTCCCAAAAAACACTTTTCATTAGATACAGTCATCAGATCATCTAATCACAGATTTTTATGATTGTTAAGCATCATTGGTACAAATTTCAGAAATATTGGACAAGATTTGAAAATTTTATTAACGTTTAACTATTTTAAGTCATGAGATTTGCCAGTGTTTTCAACGTAAATTTCAGTTTTCCCAAATATGTTGTCCCAAAAAACACTTTTCATTAAATACAGTCAACAGATCATCTAATCACAGATTTTTATTGTTGTTAAGCATCATTTGTACAAATTTCAGAAATATTGGACAAGATTTGAAAAAATTATTAACGTTTAACTATTTTATGTCGTGGAATTTGCCAGCGTTTTCTATGTTATTTTCAGTTTTTTCAGTTATATTGTTCTTTTTCCAGAGTACCTTTACCATGAAGATGCAGGCAGCAAAAGACAGCACCAAGAGCAGCACTATGTCTTATCCATGTGTACAATACATGATATGTGGCATGATTTAGGACATTGTCAAATGTTGTGATAACAGCAACCCATTCCAGAAACCCATTGTAAGGAGTAATCTGCATCTGGCATTGATAGTAAGGAGAAGTCTTCTATGGATATATATTGTTTTCCAGATAACAGTTATAGGTAATTTGCAAACTCCTACACAAACAACCTCAAATCATCACATTTGCTATTTTATTTTATAATCACATTGCAAAATTATTAACATTTAACTATTTTAAGGCATGGAATTTGCCAGATTTTTCAGTGTAATTTTCAGTTTTTTCAAGGATATTGTCGAAAGAAGATACTTTTCATTAGACACAGTTATTTGATCAGCTTATCACAGGTTTTTATTGTTGTTAAGCATCATTTGTACAAATTTCAGAAACACTGGACTAGATTTGACAAAATTATTAACGTTTAACTATTTGAAGTCCTTGGATTTGCCAGTCTTTTCAATGTAAATTTCATTTTTTCCAAATATTTTGTCCCAAAAAACACTTTTCATTAAATACAGTCAACAGATCATCTAATCACAGATTTTTATTATTGTTAAGCATCATTTGTACAAATTTCAGAAATATTGGACAAGATTTGAAAATTTTATTAACGTTTAACTATTTTAAGTCATGAGATTTGCCAGTGTTTTCAACGTAAATTTCAGTTTTCCCAAATATGTTGTCCCAAAAAACACTTTTCATTAAATACAGTCAACAGATCATCTAATCACAGATTTTTATTGTTGTTAAGCATCATTTGTACAAATTTCAGAAATATTGGACAAGATTTGAAAAAATTATTAACGTTTAACTATTTTATGTCGTGGAATTTGCCAGCGTTTTCTATGTTATTTTCAGTTTTTTCAGTTATATTGTTCTTTTTCCAGAGTACCTTTACCATGAAGATGCAGGCAGCGAAAGACAGCACCAAGAGCAGCACTATGTCTTATCCATGTGTACAATACATGATATGTGGCAAGATTTAGGACATTGTCAAATGTTGTGATAACAGCAACCCATTCCAGAAACCCATTGTAAGGAGTAATCTGCATCTGGCATTGATAGTAAGGAGAAGTCTTGTATAGGTATATATTGTTTTCCAGATAACAGTTATAGGTAATTTGCAACCTCCTACACAAACAACCTCAAATCATCACATTTGCTATTTTATTTTATAATCACATTGCAAAATTATTAACATTTAACTATTTTAAGGCATGGAATTTGCCAGATTTTTCAGTGTAATTTTCAGTTTTTTTCAAGGATATTGTCGAAAGAAGATACTTTTCATTAGACACAGTCATTTGATCAGCTTATCACAGGTTTTTATTGCTGTTAACCATCATTTGTACAAATTTCAGAAATATTGGACAAGATTTGAAAAAATTATTAACGTTTAACTATTTAATGTCGTGGAATTTACCAGTGTTTTCAATGTAAATTTCATTTTTCCCAAATATGTTGTCCCAAAAAACACTTTTCATTAGATACAGTGAACAGATCATCTAATCACAGATTTTTATTATTGTTAAGCATCATTTGTACAAATTTCAGAAATATTGGACAAGATTTGAAAATTTTATTAACGTTTAACTATTTTAAGTCATGAGATTTGCCAATGTTTTCAATGTAAATTTCAGTTTTCCCAAATATGTTGTCCCAAAAAAAAAAACTTTTCATTAGATGCAGTCAACAGATCATCTAATCACAGATTTTTATTGTTGTTAAGCATCATTTGCAAGAATTTCAGAAATATTGGACAAGATTTGAAAAAATTATTAACGTTTAACTATTTGATGTCGTGGAATTTGCCAGCGTTTTCTATGTTATTTTCAGTTTTTTCAGTTATATTGTTCTTTTTCCAGAGTACCTTTACCATGAAGATGCAGGCAGCGAAAGACAGCACCAAGAGCAGCACTATGTCTTATCCATGTGTACAATACACGATATGTGGCAAGATTTAGGACATTGTCAAATGTTGTGATAACAACAACCCATTCCAGAAACCCATTGTAAGGTGTAATCTGCATCTGGCATTGATAGTAAGGAGAAGTCTTGTATGGGTATATATTGTTTTTCAGATAACAGTTATAGGTAATTTGCAACCTCCTACACAAACAACCTCAAATCATCACATTTGCTATTTTATTTTATAATCACGTGCAAAATTATTAACATTTAACTATTTTAAGGCATGGAATTTGCCAGATTTTTCAGTGTAATTTTCAGTTTTTTTCAAGGATATTGTCGAAAGAAGATACTTTTCATTAGACACAGTCATTTGATCAGCTTATCACAGGTTTTTATTGTTGTTAAGCATCATTTGTACAAATTTCAGAAATATTATACAAGATTTGACAAAATTATTAACGTTTAACTATTTGAAGTCCTTTGATTTGCCAGTCTTTTCAATGTAAATTTCAGTTTTCCCTAATATGTTGTCCCAAAAAACACTTTTCATTAGATACAGTGAACAGATCATCTAATCACAGATTTTTATTATTGTTAAACATCATTTGTACAAATTTCAGAAATATTGGACAAGATTTGAAAATTTTATTAACGTTTATCTATTTTAAGTCATGAGATTTGCCAGTGTTTTCAACGTAAATTTCAGTTTTCCCAAATATGTTGTCCCAAAAAACACTTTTCATTAAATACAGTCAACAGATCATCTAATCACAGATTTTTATTGTTGTTAAGCATCATTTGTACAAATTTCTGAAATATTGGACAAGATTTGAAAAAATTGTTAACGTTTAACTATTTGAAGTCCTTGGATTTGCCAGTCTTTTCAACGTAAATTTCAGTTTTCCCAAATATGTTGTCCCAAAAAACACTTTTCATTAAATACAGTCAACAGATCATCTAATCACAGATTTTTATTGTTGTTAAGCATCATTTGTACAAATTTCAGAAATATTGGACAAGATTTGAAAATTTTATTAACGTTTAACTATTTTAAGTCATGAAATTTGCCAGTGTTTTCAACGTAAATTTCAGTTTTCCCAAATATGTTGTCCCAAAAAACACTTTTCATTAAATACAGTCAACAGATCATCTAATCACAGATTTTTATTGTTGTTAAGCATCATTTGTACAAATTTCAGAAATATTGGACAAGATTTGAAAAAATTATTAACGTTTAACTATTTTATATCGTGGAATTTGCCAGCGTTTTCTATGTTATTTTCAGTTTTTTCAGTTATATTGTTCTTTTTCCAGAGTACCTTTACCATGAAGATGCAGGCAGCGAAAGACAGCACCAAGAGCAGCACTATGTCTTATCCATGTGTACAATACATGATATGTGGCAAGATTTAGGACATTGTCAAATGTTGTGATAACAGCAACCCATTCCAGAAACCCATTGTAAGGAGTAATCTGCATCTGGCATTGATAGTAAGGAGAAGTCTTGTATAGGTATATATTGTTTTCCAGATAACAGTTATAGGTAATTTGCAACCTCCTACACAAACAACCTCAAATCATCACATTTGCTATTTTATTTTATAATCACATTGCAAAATTATTAACATTTAACTATTTTAAGGCATGGAATTTGCCAGATTTTTCAGTGTAATTTTCAGTTTTTTTCAAGGATATTGTCGAAAGAAGATACTTTTCATTAGACACAGTCATTTGATCAGCTTATCACAGGTTTTTATTGCTGTTAACCATCATTTGTACAAATTTCAGAAATATTGGACAAGATTTGAAAAAATTATTAACGTTTAACTATTTAATGTCGTGGAATTTACCAGTGTTTTCAATGTAAATTTCATTTTTCCCAAATATGTTGTCCCAAAAAACACTTTTCATTAGATACAGTGAACAGATCATCTAATCACAGATTTTTATTATTGTTAAGCATCATTTGTACAAATTTCAGAAATATTGGACAAGATTTGAAAATTTTATTAACGTTTAACTATTTTAAGTCATGAGATTTGCCAATGTTTTCAATGTAAATTTCAGTTTTCCCAAATATGTTGTCCCAAAAAAAAAAACTTTTCATTAGATGCAGTCAACAGATCATCTAATCACAGATTTTTATTGTTGTTAAGCATCATTTGCAAGAATTTCAGAAATATTGGACAAGATTTGAAAAAATTATTAACGTTTAACTATTTGATGTCGTGGAATTTGCCAGCGTTTTCTATGTTATTTTCAGTTTTTTCAGTTATATTGTTCTTTTTCCAGAGTACCTTTACCATGAAGATGCAGGCAGCGAAAGACAGCACCAAGAGCAGCACTATGTCTTATCCATGTGTACAATACACGATATGTGGCAAGATTTAGGACATTGTCAAATGTTGTGATAACAACAACCCATTCCAGAAACCCATTGTAAGGTGTAATCTGCATCTGGCATTGATAGTAAGGAGAAGTCTTGTATGGGTATATATTGTTTTTCAGATAACAGTTATAGGTAATTTGCAACCTCCTACACAAACAACCTCAAATCATCACATTTGCTATTTTATTTTATAATCACGTGCAAAATTATTAACATTTAACTATTTTAAGGCATGGAATTTGCCAGATTTTTCAGTGTAATTTTCAGTTTTTTTCAAGGATATTGTCGAAAGAAGATACTTTTCATTAGACACAGTCATTTGATCAGCTTATCACAGGTTTTTATTGTTGTTAAGCATCATTTGTACAAATTTCAGAAATATTATACAAGATTTGACAAAATTATTAACGTTTAACTATTTGAAGTCCTTTGATTTGCCAGTCTTTTCAATGTAAATTTCAGTTTTCCCTAATATGTTGTCCCAAAAAACACTTTTCATTAGATACAGTGAACAGATCATCTAATCACAGATTTTTATTATTGTTAAACATCATTTGTACAAATTTCAGAAATATTGGACAAGATTTGAAAATTTTATTAACGTTTATCTATTTTAAGTCATGAGATTTGCCAGTGTTTTCAACGTAAATTTCAGTTTTCCCAAATATGTTGTCCCAAAAAACACTTTTCATTAAATACAGTCAACAGATCATCTAATCACAGATTTTTATTGTTGTTAAGCATCATTTGTACAAATTTCTGAAATATTGGACAAGATTTGAAAAAATTGTTAACGTTTAACTATTTGAAGTCCTTGGATTTGCCAGTCTTTTCAACGTAAATTTCAGTTTTCCCAAATATGTTGTCCCAAAAAACACTTTTCATTAAATACAGTCAACAGATCATCTAATCACAGATTTTTATTGTTGTTAAGCATCATTTGTACAAATTTCAGAAATATTGGACAAGATTTGAAAAAATTATTAACGTTTAACTATTTTATGTCGTGGAATTTGCCAGCGTTTTCTATGTTATTTTCAGTTTTTTCAGTTATATTGTTCTTTTTCCAGAGTACCTTTACCATGAAGATGCAGGCAGCGAAAGACAGCACCAAGAGCAGCACTATGTCTTATCCATGTGTACAATACATGATATGTGGCAAGATTTAGGACATTGTCAAATGTTGTGATAACAGCAACCCATTCCAGAAACCCATTGTAAGGAGTAATCTGCATCTGGCATTGATAGTAAGGAGAAGTCTTCTATGGATATATATTGTTTTCCAGATAACAGTTATAGGTAATTTGCAAACTCCTACACAAACAACCTCAAATCATCACATTTGCTATTTTATTTTATAATCACATTGCAAAATTATTAACATTTAACTATTTTAAGCCATGGAATTTGCCAGATTTTTCAGTGTAATTTTCAGTTTTTTTCAAGGATATTGTCGAAAGAAGATACTTTTCATTTGACACAGTCATTTGATCAGCTTATCACAGGTTTTTATTGCTGTTAACCATCATTTGCACAAATTTCAGAAATATTGGACAAGATTTGAAAAAATTATTAACTATTTAAAACGTTTAACTATTTAATGTCGTGGAATTTACCAGTGTTTTCAATGTAAATTTCATTTTTCCCAAATATGTTGTCCCAAAAAACACTTTTCATTAGATACAGTGAACAGATCATCTAATCACAGATTTTTATTATTGTTAAGCATCATTTGTACAAATTTCAGAAATATTGGACAAGATTTGAAAATTTTATTAACGTTTAACTATTTTAAGTCATGAGATTTGCCAATGTTTTCAATGTAAATTTCAGTTTTCCCAAATATGTTGTCCCAAAAAAAAACACTTTTCATTAGATGCAGTCAACAGATCATCTAATCACAGATTTTTATTGTTGTTAAGCATCATTTGCAAGAATTTCAGAAATATTGGACAAGATTTGAAAAAATTATTAACGTTTAACTATTTGATGTCGTGGAATTTGCCAGCGTTTTCTATGTTATTTTCAGTTTTTTCAGTTATATTGTTCTTTTTCCAGAGTACCTTTACCATGAAGATGCAGGCAGCGAAAGACAGCACCAAGAGCAGCACTATGTCTTATCCATGTGTACAATACACGATATGTGGCAAGATTTAGGACATTGTCAAATGTTGTGATAACAACAACCCATTCCAGAAACCCATTGTAAGGTGTAATCTGCATCTGGCATTGATAGTAAGGAGAAGTCTTGTATGGGTATATATTGTTTTTCAGATAACAGTTATAGGTAATTTGCAACCTCCTACACAAACAACCTCAAATCATCACATTTGCTATTTTATTTTATAATCACGCGCAAAATTATTAACATTTAACTATTTTAAGGCATGGAATTTGCCAGATTTTTCAGTGTAATTTTCAGTTTTTTTCAAGGATATTGTCGAAAGAAGATACTTTTCATTAGACACAGTCATTTGATCAGCTTATCACAGGTTTTTATTGTTGTTAAGCATCATTTGTACAAATTTCAGAAATATTATACAAGATTTGACAAAATTATTAACGTTTAACTATTTGAAGTCCTTGGATTTGCCAGTCTTTTCAATGTAAATTTCAGTTTTCCCTAATATGTTGTCCCAAAAAACACTTTTCATTAGATACAGTGAACAGATCATCTAATCACAGATTTTTATTATTGTTAAGCATCATTTGTACAAATTTCAGAAATATTGGACAAGATTTGAAAATTTTATTAACGTTTATCTATTTTAAGTCATGAGATTTGCCAGTGTTTTCAACGTAAATTTCAGTTTTCCCAAATATGTTGTCCCAAAAAACACTTTTCATTAAATACAGTCAACAGATCATCTAATCACAGATTTTTATTGTTGTTAAGCATCATTTGTACAAATTTCTGAAATATTGGACAAGATTTGAAAAAATTGTTAACGTTTAACTATTTGATGTCGTGGAATTTGCCAGCATTTTCAATGTTATTTTCAGTTTTTTCAGTTATATTGTTCTTTTTCCAGAGTACCTTTACCATGAAGATGCAGGCAGCGAAAGACAGCACCAAGAGCAGCACTATGTCTTATCCATGTGTACAGTACATGATATGTGGCAAGATTTAGGACATTGTCAAATGTTGTGATAACAGCAACCCATTCCAGAAACCCATTGTAAGGAGTAATCTGCATCTGGCATTGATAGTAAGGAGAAGTCTTGTATGGATATATACACGCTCGGCTGTCACCTTGATTGGATAGTAAACGATTGTCGTAAAATCGCTAAATGATATTAAAACCGGGTGCATAAACTTGAAAACCACCTACAACAACCTTGGACTACCACATTAATCCAATACAATGCAAAAATAAACTATAACAAGTGGTTAAAGCCTTCAAACCGAATGTCGTAAAGTCCCCATATACCTCCATAGAGACAATAAAATAGAATGAGCTTCTGAAACAAACCTGATCCAGTTCCAACAGAATAATCGAAATAAAATACTGCCGGGCATCGGTGCGGCCTAAAACTTGGCACGCTTACCGCTAATACTGCAGGCTACATCATCCCGTCGCTCGTTTGTAAATTCCGTGCATGGCATACGCACAATCAAACCGTAAAAAACAAATTCTCGGGGTGTCGTTGGCTAGGTCCACGCAACAATCCAATTCAGGAAATGACGTAACCGCAGAGGTCGCATTGTCCAATGGCATGGCTTCTTTTTCGTAATGGTAGGTTAGAGTGGACCTGGCCAACGGTTTGA
Source organism: Lingula anatina (assembly GCF_051362555.1). Lineage (NCBI taxonomy): Eukaryota > Metazoa > Brachiopoda > Lingulata > Lingulida > Lingulidae > Lingula > Lingula anatina. Next base: position 3,754,639 of record NC_141770.1, read on the forward strand.
TTGATTTTTACGGTTTGATTGTGCGTATGCCATGCACGGAATTTACAAACGAGCGACGGAATGATGTAGCCTGCAGTATTAGCGGTAAGCGTGCCAAGTTTTAGGCCGCTCCGATGCCCGGCAGTATTTTATTTCGATTATTCTGTTGGAACTGGATCAGGTTTGTTTCAGAAGCTCATTCTATTTTATTGTCTCTATGGAGGTATATGGGGACTTTACGACATTCGGTTTGAAGGCTTTAACCACTTGTTATAGTTTATTTTTGCATTGTATTGGATTAATGTGGCAGTCCAAGGTTGTTGTAGGTGGTTTTCAAGTTTATGCACCCGGTTTTAATATCATTTAGCGATTTTACGACAATCGTTTACTATCCAATCAAGGTGACAGCCGAGCGTGGATATATATTGTTTTCCAGATAACAGTTATAGGTAATTTGCAACCTCCTACACAAACAACCTCAAATCATCACATTTGCTATTTTATTTTTTAATCACATTGCAAAATTATTAACATTTAACTATTTTAAGGCATGGAATTTGCCAGATTTTTCAGTGTAATTTTCAGTTTTTTCAAGGATATTGTCGAAAGAAGATACTTTTCATTAGACACAGTCATTTGATCAGCTTATCACAGGTTTTTATTGTTGTTAAGCATCATTTGTACAAATTTCAGAAACACTGGACTAGATTTGACAAAATTATTAACGTTTAACTATTTGAAGTCCTTGGATTTGCCAGTCTTTTCAATGTAAATTTCATTTTTCCCAAATATTTTGTCCCAAAAAACACTTTTCATTAAAGACAGTCAACAGATCATCTAATCACAGATTTTTATTATTGTTAAGCATCATTTGTGCAAATTTCAGAAATATTGGACAAGATTTGAAAATTTTAATAACGGTTAACTATTTTAAGTCATGAGATTTGCCAGTGTTTTCAACGTAAATTTCAGTTTTCCCAAATATGTCGTCCCAAAAAACTCTTTTCATTAGATGCAGTCAACAGATCATCTAATCACAGATTTTTATTGTTGTTAAGCATCATTTGTACGAATTTCAGAAATATTGGACAAGATTTGACAAAATTATTGTTAACGTTTAACTATTTAATGTCGTGGAATTTGCCAGCGTTTTCTATGTTATTTTCAGTTTTTTCAGTTATATTGTTCTTTTTCCAGAGTACCTTTACCATGAAGATGCAGGCAGCGAAAGACAGCACCAAGAGCAGCACTATGTCTTATCCATGTGTACAATACATGATATGTGGCAAGATTTAGGACATTGTCAAATGTTGTGATAACAGCAACCCATTCCAGAAACCCATTGTAAGGAGTAATCTGCATCTGGCATTGATAGTAAGGAGAAGTCTTGTATAGGTATATATTGTTTTCCAGATAACAGTTATAGGTAATTTGCAACCTCCTACACAAACAACCTCAAATCATCACATTTGCTATTTTATTTTATAATCACATTGCAAAATTATTAACATTTAACTATTTTAAGCCATGGAATTTGCCAGATTTTTCAGTGTAATTTTCAGTTTTTTTCAAGGATATTGTCGAAAGAAGATACTTTTCATTTGACACAGTCATTTCATCAGCTTATCACAGGTTTTTATTGCTGTTAAGCATCATTTGTACAAATTTCAGAAATATTATACAAGATTTGAAAAAATTATTAACGTTTAACTATTTTATGTCGTGGAATTTACCAGTGTTTTCAATGTAAATTTCATTTTTCCCAAATATGTTGTCCCAAAAAACACTTTTCATTAGATACAGTGAACAGATCATCTAATCACAGATTTTTATTATTGTTAAGCATCATTTGTGCAAATTTCAGAAATATTGGACAAGATTTGAAAATTTTAATAACGTTTAACTATTTTAAGTCATGAGATTTGCCAGTGTTTTCAACGTAAATTTCAGTTTTCCCAAATATGTCGTCCCAAAAAACTCTTTTCATTAGATGCAGTCAACAGATCATCTAATCACAGATTTTTATTGTTGTTAAGCATCATTTGTACGAATTTCAGAAATATTGGACAAGATTTGACAAAATTATTGTTAACGTTTAACTATTTAATGTCATGGAATTTGCCAGCGTTTTCTATGTTATTTTCAGTTTTTTCAGTTATATTGTTCTTTTTCCAGAGTACCTTTACCATGAAGATGCAGGCAGCGAAAGACAGCACCAAGAGCAGCACTATGTCTTATCCATGTGTACAATACATGATATGTGGCAAGATTTAGGACATTGTCAAATGTTGTGATAACAGCAACCCATTCCAGAAACCCATTGTAAGGAGTAATCTGCATCTGGCATTGATAGTAAGGAGAAGTCTTGTATAGGTATATATTGTTTTCCAGATAACAGTTATAGGTAATTTGCAACCTCCTACACAAACAACCTCAAATCATCACATTTGCTATTTTATTTTATAATCACATTGCAAAATTATTAACATTTAACTATTTTAAGCCATGGAATTTGCCAGATTTTTCAGTGTAATTTTCAGTTTTTTTCAAGGATATTGTCGAAAGAAGATACTTTTCATTTGACACAGTCATTTCATCAGCTTATCACAGGTTTTTATTGCTGTTAAGCATCATTTGTACAAATTTCAGAAATATTATACAAGATTTGAAAAAATTATTAACGTTTAACTATTTTATGTCGTGGAATTTACCAGTGTTTTCAATGTAAATTTCATTTTTCCCAAATATGTTGTCCCAAAAAACACTTTTCATTAGATACAGTGAACAGATCATCTAATCACAGATTTTTATTATTGTTAAGCATCATTTGTACAAATTTCAGAAATATTGGACAAGATTTGAAAATTTTATTAACGTTTAACTATTTTAAGTCATGAGATTTGCCAGTGTTTTCAATGTAAATTTCAGTTTTCCCAAATATGTTGTCCCAAAAAAAAACACTTTTCATTAGATGCAGTCAACAGATCATCTAATCACAGATTTTTATTGTTGTTAAGCATCATTTGCAAGAATTTCAGAAATATTGGACAAGATTTGACAAAATTATTGTTAACGTTTAACTATTTAATGTCATGGAATTTGCCAGCGTTTTCTATGTTATTTTCAGTTTTTTCAGTTATGTTGTTCTTTTTCCAGAGTACCTTTACCATGAAGATGCAGGCAGCGAAAGACAGCACCAAGAGCAGCACTATGTCTTATCCATGTGTACAATACATGATATGTGGCAAGATTTAGGACATTGTCAAATGTTGTGATAACAGCAACCCATTGCAGAAACCCATTGTAAGGTGTAATCTGCATCTGGCATTGATAGTAAGAGGAAGTCTTGTATGGGTATATATTGTTTTCCAGATAACAGTTATAGGTAATTTGCAACCTCCTACACAAACAACCTCAAATCATCACATTTGCTATTTTATTTTATAATCACATTGCAAAATTATTAACATTTAACTATTTTAAGGCATGGAATTTGCCAAATTTTTCAGTGTAATTTTCAGTTTTTTTCAAGGATATTGTCGAAAGAAGATACTTTTCATTAGACACAGTCATTTGATCAGCTTATCACAGGTTTTTATTGTTGTTAAGCATCATTTGTACAAATTTCAGAAACACTGGACTAGATTTGACAAAATTATTAACATTTAACTATTTGAAGTCCTTGGATTTGCCAGTCTTAAATTAATTGACCCAAAAAACACTTTTCTTTAGATACAGTCAACAGATCATGTAATCACAGATTTTTATTGTTGTTAAGCATCATTTGTACAAATTTCAGAAATATTAGAGAAGATTTGACAAAATTATTAACGTTTAACTATTTTAAGTCTTTGGATTTGCTAGTTTTTCCAATGTAATTTTCAGTTTTTTCAGTTATATTGTTCTTTTTTTAGAGTTCCCTTACCATGAAAATGCAGGCAGTGAAAGACAGCACCAAGAGCAGCACTTTGTCTTATCCATGTGTTGAGAGGAAATATGTCTCACACAAAGCAGAATAGATGTTGGTAGTTATGATGGAACTTTATTATGAAGTGTTATATTAAACCCATATAATATATTTGTTCTTTTATGGGTGAAGCTTTCCAACTATGATGAAGAATTGGAATTCCTGTTTACTAAATAATTCCAGATAAAATGTTACGCTATTAAAGAGTCAGTCCTCCTGTTTGAATATAGTGTTTGTGCTGATGTTCTGTTTGCAGAAACTTTAGCCCACATGCTTGCACATAAAATATTCCTCAAAGAACTCTCATACCAATATTTGGTTTATTTGTTGCTAATTTAACAATAAGAAATCAGTTAACAGATTTTTAAAATCTTGATTAATCTGTAGGCTTTACAGATTGCAAGACGTAACCATGAGACTGTATTATTACATAGTAGTTAGCACATATATTAACTGGATTAAGGGACTGAATTAAAAGAAGTGCTAAGGCAAATACAACCAACAAAAAAGTTCCATGACAAGTATAATCTGACCCGTAATAATGATATTTTTGTTGTATTTAAAAATGTGAGGGAGATGATACAGCTTAGTTAATGTAACAGCGGAGTTGAAATTAAGAATCCAGATGAAAATCCAAAATAGCATTTTGCAGTTTATTTTTTAAAATACATTATCCTTGGTGTACTCAACATTCCAAGAACTGTTGTCTTGGTTCAGAAAAGGGTAGAAGATAAATTTTAATTTTACAATATACAAGACATAATAATGCTTTTTCCTTCTGGCTTTAAACTGTATGTCATGTGACATTTGTATAGACGTCTTCAGATAGAAATTTTATTAATGTTGTACAAATATAAAAGCTTTAAGAAGGCTGGAAGAAAATTTGTCCCACACCATTGCAACATTCACTTAAATATGATTTTTATTTTCAGCCATGTCCGTACATTGCTGTCACCTATGCTACTTTCAATTCTACTTTCAATTAGCACACAGGCTCATCCAGCATATTAACAATGAAAACAAATTAAGTGAAGAACAAGCAGGTTTCAGGCCAGGTTATAGAACAACAGATCATATCTTTACTTTGAAATCACTAGTCAACAGATATCTAAACCAAAACAAAAAGCTATATGCCTGTTTCATTGACATGAGAAAAGCCTTTGATTCAGTATGGCACAAGGGACTATTACTGAAATTGCTTAAACTAGGCATTAGGGGGAAATTCTACCGTGTCATAAAAAGCATGTATAGTAACACCAGATTAGGCATCTCGGTCGGTTTAGGTTACACTACCCCATTTCTATCAAGATTAGGAATCCGCCAAGGGGATAACCTTAGTCCCACTCTCTTTAATTTATACATGGATGACATCAAGGAGGCTTTCATTTCTTGTAACCAGCCCGGTGCAATTAACGGACTGAATCACATCTTGTATGCTGACGACCTTGTCCTTATATCGGCATCTAAAGATGGTCTTCAAAATAAACTAACGGCACTGCAAGCTTACTGTAAAAAGTGGAAACTAAACATAAATGAAAAAAAGTCCAAGATCATGATATTTAATAAAATAGGAAAACTAGACTCTGCAACAACATTTACAATAAATAATATAGCCATTGAATCAGTAAAAGAGTACAATTATCTGGGTTTAACTTTTACAAATACAGGTTCAATGAAAAAAGCAATTGAAAATTTAAAGAAAAAGGCTCTAAAAGCAACTTTTGCTCTTAAAGCAGCCCTGTCCTCAAACAAGATAACGTCTCCCACACTCAACTTAAAACTTTTTGACAAAATCATCAAGCCCATCTTACTATATGGGTGTGAAGTTTGGTCTGAAGAAATATTCAAGGAAAAACAAATGTCACTTACAAAACTAAATAAATTTCCTTTTGAACAACTACATCTAAAAATGTGCAAATGGGCACTAGGTGTACGAAAAAATGCTATGAACAATGCCTGTAGAGCTGAATTTGGAAGATTTCCACTCTATTCTGATATTGCAAAACGGACAAAGAGATACAGCGCCAGACTAAAAGAGCTACCTTCCAACAGATTGGTCAAAAACATTTATGAACAGGAGCAAAAAGAAAAAGGACCCTGTTGGTCTGAATCAATAAGAACATTTATACAGTGCTGGGGTCTGGGCCATAAAATTGATACAGAAACACTAGATAACTTTGAAAACCTAAGAGATGCTATCAACAATAAAATTAAGGAACTATTTTGGAAAGACTTGCAAAGTGAAAACTACAGTAAACTCAGGACATACAGATTACTTAAAAAAACTTACACCCCTGAAAAATACCTGTCAATGAAAGTCACACCATCAGAAATGAAGACTATTGCAAAAATGCGGATTAGTGACCACGAATTAGAAATTGAACGTGGCCGCTATACGTCCCCTAAAACCCCTACTGAAAATCGCAAGTGCCCCCACTGTAATGAAATTGAAACGGAGATCCACTTTTTACTGAAATGTGAAGAACATAGTGACAGAAGAATTAGATTGATGATACCCCCTGAGCAGAAGACAGATCATGAAAAAATTCAGTGGCTGCTCAGTCCAAAAAGTGAATCGTGTTTGAGAACATTATATCTTTATATAACTGAAAGTTTGAAAAAACGACACACCCACCAATAGCAATAGTCGTTTTATTCTGTGCTGCATCCCAGTAAACATTCAATAAGTATTTGTATAGACATGTATAATTGTTGCTAAGTTGTTATGACTAGTGTAGAGAGCCTGTAAAATGTAATATATATGCATTTTAGTGCTCAATAAAGATTAAAAATTCTTTGGCATGTTAACCGTCTCATTATTGAAATAATTACCTCCGCCAAGGAGGTTATGTTTTCACCCCTGATTTTTCTGTCATCCACATAATTAAAAAAGCTGTAGACCGATTTTGATGAAATTTTCAGGAAATGTCAGAAGTGGGCCAAAGAACAGATGAATAGTTTTTGGTGGTGATCCGGATCAATAATCAATCAATAATCAAAAATAATAAAAAAATCTTAATTATTATAGAATGAAAATTTAGGGGTGAAATGGCATTGGGTGGAGACTTTGCTGACTTGGCAGAGGTCTGCGCTCTCCGAGTGCTTTTTTAGTTGCATATGTAAACAAGTTCTTTTTCTGCATCTTAACAATTTTGTTAGTTGTTTATATTAAAATGATGGTAAATCTGTTAGCGTGTATTGTGAAATAAAGAATAAGAAATGGAAATAAAATTATATCAGTGTAGTTTGTCAGATTCGTTCCTTTACTGTTTTCAGATCAAGGAAATTAGATATTTAAAATTGTTCTATTGATGTATTTTTTATTTTTTTGAATAGAGGTCTGTCCATACTGTAATGCCATACTTGAAATTTTGTTAATTCTTTTGGAGGTGGTGCATTGTTCTTTATGCATGAAAATATATTGATTTTCATTTTTAGATACTAGTGAAAGTCTTTTTGTTTTTGGTACATGCATGCCAATAGTATGTATGTTCTTCATTATTTCACTGTAATAAAGGATATTTTGGGGGAAAATATGTATGTTCAATTGTTTTTTTCTCTTTTTCTCCCTTTAATCTTTTCCCTTTCCCTTTAATTTTTATAAGAAAAACAAATAATTTTTATGAAAAAATGGAATAATATCAATAAGTAGATTTTCCAATTAAAAATATACAAAGGTTAGACAAAATTCTAATTTCAAGAGGGGAATAGTGGTGCGATATATTTTTCAGAAACCTCTTTATCGGCCACTGCGTTACCGATATGCACGTTACCATATTGCGTGTAGATTGTTGTTGTTGTTATTTACGTTGTGAGTTGTCTGTCGGCGCAACACTCAATAACTCCCTTTCCTTTTAACTTGTTTGATTCCGTTATAATCTTTATCTGCAGTTAGTGAAAGTGTAAGTCATTTACTTTACAACATCAATTGGCTACAAGTTGCCTTAAAATTTTGCATTTGATCCTCAATGAAGAGGAACTGTAGTGGCCAACAAGGCTTTTAACTCTGAATTTTTTTACCTCTGAATAATTTGACTGTTACAGTGTATGCGCATTATTTTTTTCGCTCGGCTTTCTCCTTTATATTCGCTTAAAAAGAGAGAGAGAGAGAGAGGGTATTCTAATTAAATTCATCCTTGTCGAACACAAACAGAAATGCTGTCAAAATGTTAATGCTTTGTCGATATCCATTTTCAATCACAGTTTTTTTACCTATATCAAATAATTATGACGAAATGTCGCGTGTGATTTTCGCCCAAAAGCCGTGACGTCTGCAGCGCATCTCTGAGGCACGTTTACTAATTATTTTTCACTCGTGGAATGATTGTGTTAGTGCAGAAAATTTCTTTCTCACCAGATGACAACTGAAAACTTTGATAATATTTTTTGAACCACCATTAAGATCATCAAGGCCATCAAGATCACCATTACAAATCTCTGAACATCACTTCCGGCCAGTCTTATATTACTTCAAGGAACCTAATTTGCATATAAGAAAAAAATGCATTTTTTTCTGATTTAGGCTTGTCTCCAATTTTTTCATTATTTTCAAATAGCAATGTCATCTTTTGCTCACAAATCTGGACACCTTTATTCCAAATGCACTGTTTGTAAATTATGTAATTAGAAATAATTTTTATATCACAGACGTGTATCACGATTTCACTCCATAAAACTTGACACTAGCTGCATGGGTATAAAAGTAGGTCAATTGCCTGTATAAAATTGCCATACGATTATTGATTTTTTAGTGTGGACCGTTTTAGGGGGGAGACACAGATGGGAGATGTTTCAAGATACCAGCAAAATATTTTCGTTGCATGCGGGTACTGAAAGTCAGAGTATATTGCTAACTTTGAAAGAAAAGAGTAAAACTAGCCCACATCTCCAGCTTCACCATGTAGAACTTTATAGATGCCACGGTCCCTCTTTATTTCATCTGACTCTCCCTAAAATTTTTTTGGACCGCATTAACTGTTCAGCTCCCGGGAACCGCGAAGCATCCAGCGTGGTGGCAGACGCTGAGCTCTGCAGACGGCACATTGCATTCACAAGAGGGGGTAAAGGTTTTCTAGGGAAATGCTGTATTTTATTACATCTGACGAATTACGTGATAAAGGAAAGATGTTTTTTACATATTTGAATTTATATTGACTAAGTGCATTGACAGACAACGATTCACTGTATTTCTTCTCAAAATTGACAGGTTAAAAAAAAAGAGCAAAAGGAGATTACCTATCTCCCCTATGAATCCTTACATGGCATATCCTATCCGTGAACTTTTGATCTACTTTAGTTTTCACACTCCTACACACACTGAGTTTGTATGGTATCAATAGAAATGGGGCGTATTGGTGGGACGGGGGGGGGGGGGGGGGGGGGGGGGGGGGGGGGGGAAGAATTCTAATGTGACTTTTCATGTTCAAGAAGATATGGTATTTCTATTTTGATAATGCTACATCTACAGCATATTTGGGTTCATGCACAGTATTACACACAGCTAGATTATCGACCGAAGTCTGTTGTTTTATACATGTTTTTTATATACAATAAACATTTTATTTTAAAAGATATTGAATTGAAAGCGTTGGCAACGGGGAAGAGCAGTTTTGTATCCAAACCCACAGTTGTAGATGATGCTGGTCTGCACATTCCGCGCTTTATTGTAATTTTGATCTGATTCGTTTATTTTATGATGATTTACTTAGGACAAACAGTGAACCGATGTACAACTTCAATGATTGGATTTGGTTCTCCCCCTCTTCGACGATGAGCCTGTATTTTTAGGGGAGGGTGTACATGTCGTTTTCACATAGTCCTGCCATACATTGACAAGGTACCGACATTATTTTAAAAATTAATTGTAGCTTAACTCGTAAGTCAAGGGTGTATATTCTATTTTCATTTCCATTTGCTTGAAGCTGTATTTGTCGTTCAGATTCCATTTTTTATTTAAAATTGATTATTGATTATTGATTAATGATTATTGATTATTGATTGATTATTGATCCGGAGCACCACCAAAAATTAAACACTTCTAAGTTAACCCATTTCTGACCTACCCTGAACATTTCATCAAAATCGGTCGATAACTTTTTGAGTTATGTTGATGACAGACAAACAGACAAACGGACAAACAGAGGTGAAAACATAACCTCCTTGGCGGAGGTAATTAAAAGTGAAAAAGATAGAAAAAAAAGCTGTCTTACGCCCTTAAAGCTCGCATCAAGAACCACCGCAGCACAAACAGTCAGCATTTTAAAAGGACACATACGCGACACAAGACAAAGACGGATTGTCGAAAAGAAGCCCATAAAAATATTAGACACTTTAAAGAAGGACTTTATAGAGACAATGAATATCTCAACGAATATTATTCTTGTTTTATTATTACGTAAACTTCATCACGCATTTCTAACTTCGTGTCTCTTTTCCATGCATCATACGTCACACATCCTTGTAGTTTGCTTGTTTATTCTTGTTTTGGTACCTTAAGAAAGTTCACAAGCAAAAGCTCGGGCATTTTTTTTTATCTTTCAGAGTTAACCTTTATAGATGCGTTATCAATATATATATATATATATATATATATATATATATATATATATATATATATATATATATATATCTATATATATATATATATATCTTTTTCCGTAAAGATACGGAAAATGCGGTGGAATGAAAATCTACAGTTTTATTTATCAGTCATAACAATTAATTACCATAAAAGAGGTTTGTTATCTGATTCTGGTCCGAGGATCAACTGATTGTGAATAGAGTCTTTTCCACGAAATCGTGAGCATGCGCAGTTCGCGCCATTTTGTGCGGGACTGTTTCTCAGGGGGAAAGAGTAGAAGGGGCCTTCGGTACTTTTGTAGTATACCCCCCCCTCACCCTGTAACTTTCAGTAACTTTCACTTTTCAAACAGTTTTTTTACATTTTATTGTTTATCCATGTCAAAGCTGTTGAAATAAAATGCTTTTGTAATTACCTGTGGATTTTTTATTAGTGTTAATCACGTTTAATCCAGCCCAAACCTTCGTTACTGTCGCTCACAACACCATCTCACATTCGCCCATAAGATTATTTTCAATAAAGTTAAAAAAAAATATTAGGAACTTGTTAGGAAGCAAGTATAATGTCTAACGTCTCAGAAAATATGTAGAATGTTTATCTTAAACAAGCAATAAATAACTTGCAGCTATTTTCGCGGTGCCGCCCGACTTTTAACTGAAAAATCCTCCGTCGCGTATTTTGCTGCAGATCATTAATTTTAGTTGTTTGATGCTTTTGAAATATTTTAGTCATTAATCTTCATTTTAGTTAAAACAATGACGGAAGGCCCCATTGGGTATTTTCCTTATCCGTGAAAGCCACTTATCATTTCCTGAGATGCTCTCAGCGTTCTTATTTTAATAAACGTTATCCGTGAAGCACCCCATTCCCGGGAATCGTGAATTGCGGGTTTCTATGTATCCCTCGTCCCTAGTGAAACGAAGTCATTATAGTCGATGATAGTTATTTTCAGCTCGCCAGACTAGCATTTTCAACGGGATACGAATAAAGTTTTTAATTAATTAATGTGATTTGTAATTTGATGATTTTATTTCCTGTGGCCGTGAATTGTGATCACTCCCCCCCCCCCTCCCCCTTCCCAGCGGGCCCTCATGATTAGCTGGACGATATGTTAATAGGGCACAGTCAAATGTTTTACACGAAACACGACAAAACTACATTCTCTTAGAAAGCCATTTACAAAACCTTCGTTACCAGGCAATGAGAAAATATACTTGGAATTGAGGAAAAAATTCAGACGTTTTGAAAAAAAAATGAACGCGCATATATGTAGGCCTAATATAAAGCCTACTAGCGCAGTCTAGAAAAGTAAAATACAGGTACTAGTAGCTTTGCAGGATATTTAGGCAAAAATTGGCTTTAGAATATTTCCAAGTACGTTTATTATACTTTTAATGGTAATAACTCTAAATGTGAAGGTCCTTCAATGCTCCATTTGCTCAAATTGAGCGTTGTGTTAGTTGAGATCCATCAAAAGTTGAAGCCAAAAGAAAATAATAATAATAACAATTAAAAATTTTTAATTGCCTTTTTGTGAAAATGTATTCTCAATCAATAATCAATAATATCATTAAATGAAAGATCAAAAGATATAATAACTTGGACTCAGAGTAAAACAGCGGCGCTTTATGTGACCGGATGTGCCGAGATGCGACCCAGTATTCACTGCGGGTTTTCTTTGACCTACTTAGTCGGGCTTAGGTGGAGCGGGAAAATTTTACACGTTATTAAATAACGTTATACCAAGGACAAGATATATTTTTGAGTTACCATAAAAGTTTGATCTGAAACATTAGGACATTCCACGATTCTGGAATCTTTTTAAGTGCATGCAAAGACATTCTTGATGACAGAAAGGTGAGTACTTTGTTGCAGTGATCTGGTACCGGAAGTCTTGGGATTGAAAGCGACAGTTGGGCGGGGCTTTTGAGAGAGAGAGAGAGAGAGAGAGAGAGGAAGGAGCTTCAGAGACAACAGGTAGAGGATAGATAAAGGGATCCGGTGATCCTGGTGTTATAGGTGTTATACAGTAGATCTGGATTCCTGGAAACATCTTAGGTAAAACGTAAAAAGTTCTAGCAGAATTAAGGAGCAATAGGGTTTCTGTGTTGTCTTTTCCTAACTATAAAAGTTATTTGTGGGGATTTTTGTAGTGTTCACTTCGTCCTATCAAGTATCTTTATCTCTCTATTAAGTCATAGTCCTCCAACTGGAGTGTTGTTATGGCTTTGTATGTTAGGAATTCATACAATTTGAAGTATTCACTGTGTCTACTTACTGAATTGGTGAGTGATCACTGGCTATTGTTAGGCTCTTTGACAGAATATTTGGGATCGTCGATCTTGACATGTCCGATTCGGAGTGGGAGATCTGAGACAATGGATGTGTGACAGTTATGATGTCACAATGTAGACGATCTCCTGCAGGGGGCATGCTGTCTCCACCTGGCCTAACTCACTCACTTGTGATGGCCCATCTTGGCACATGATTGATCAGTTTTACTAGACCCCCCTCCCACTAGATGTAAACCGAAGTGCGAAACAGGGTTTTCAAAAATTTCCAAAACTTTGCAAGCTGTAGCGACCACATGAGCCCTTTATAATTTTTTGTATTGATCAGATGGGTTTACGAGGCACACGACTGGTTTTGAATTTTCAGACAAGACAGATCTCGGTATTAGTAGTCCCTCTTCTTTCTTTACCTTGGACGATGTATTTTTCTAACTTTTCATTGATCTCGCACGTTATCCTAAGTGCTGAAGTTAGGGGTACTACCACATTTCTTGACACACTAACCAAAGCTATCTTTATCTCTTGTGCACTCCATTTGTTGCATTGGTATGTCGCGCCCTTCTATTTGAATATAACCCAAATTGCAATGCTTGCTCGCATTAAACTGGGTGATTAGGTTGTGGCCTAACAAAAAATCGTCATGTATCGGCGCTACTCGAACAGATTCTTTGATTTTGAAACGATCTAGTTTGATGGAAAATTGGCTCGCAAACACGAGTTTCGATTTGTGTATCCCCTGCCACAAGAGTAAGACTAATATTTCTTGACAGTGTTCTCCACAACTTGAAATTATAAGGTTGGGGAAGAGCAGTTATGGTGAGGGTCTCCGGAAGCGAGCGCCAAAGGCGCTCGCCATGCTAGGGGGGTCCGGGGGCATGCTCCCCCGTGAAAATTTTGAAAAATTGGTGCAAATACCTGCATTCTGGCAATTTTAGAAGTCTAAAAGGTCATTTTTATGGTAAGAGAATTCATCATTTCTTTAATGATAACTATGATCATTTTGTAGATGTTCCTGTGTCAAGTTTTACTTTATATAAACAATAGTCATGGCTCTGAATTAAACTTCACTTTTATTTTTGAATAAATCTCTGAAACATAAGGCATTTCACATTGTTTTTATGGCTTCATTGACATCAGGTTACATTGAAGTAAAGTTAATAAAATGCAGTGCACTCTTCTGAAACAATCTAGAATTTGTACTTGTGAGTTTAAAACTTATTTTATCTCTGGGATAAAATAAAATGTCTACAGGGCAATCATATACCATGATAGCCTTCTCCACGAGTAGTGTGTGGGATTTCTTTCTTCATTAAAAAGTACATGCACTTCAGTGCACCAATGAAAGCCTCTGTTTCCACAGACACCACATCCTGCATAGCAGCTGCTATCCCTCCATCTATCTTTGATTGTCTGTATTCCACCTCTAAACTGTGAGACACCTGATGCATGGTGGACTGTTCATGTCTCTTAATAGTGTCTTCTCTGTACGTCTGGCACCCAACTTTGGTCCAGATGTCAGTGCCTTTCTTGGACCTTTGACCATGGCTTGAACACCAGGCACAAAACATACCTGAAACAATGCATTTCTATGGTTAAACAATGGTATTTGATGTTTATGTAGCGTTACATAATAATTTAACGAAGCAACGATCTTCCGCCAAACAGATATACGATAGCATCGACGTTGCTGCCTTTGCCCTGCTCTAAATGACTGTGAATGAACTTTTATTGATATTTAAATTAACAAATGGGTTCAAAGTCTCGTAAAGCTTCATACATTGTAAAAATAATCTAATCATTCCGGATTAAAAATGTATGAATACATCATCTCATTGGGATTGCTCACGTTGAAGTGGATTGCGGGAAGGGCAGGTCTAATATTCAAGACTGTCAATCTACTTCCTTATACAAGCATAAAGGCAGGGTAAACGGAGCACGTGACAAAATCAGCCTATCGCTATGCAAGACTACTTTTCACAAACGTCATTCATGAAGAGCACATGGTCGAAACTGGCTAAAACTGCCTACGTGATCGGAAAATGTACAATGTATCTTTTCGATTAGCGGCCACGTTTTCTTGTAATACGAAATAAATACATATGTATTAAAGCAACATCCCTGACATTAAAGTGATTGGTTTGGTTTTATTTTCCAGTTGTATATAGATTCCAGTAAGTAATGAAGTAACAAACGCAAGATATGGTGAAATTTGTAAAATTTTATAAATTTAATGATGAATAATGTAGTCAACTTACCTTCATCAGGTTCATGTCGAAGCCATGTATACTTCTTCAACCACGGAGCGTAAAACTCCGTCCTATGTTTGGGTTTTTTAGGTGCTGGTTCGCTGGTCGTTTCGTCATTTACCTGTACGGATAGTCATGTGACAATAGATAATTGGTCTCCTAATCTTCCTGAGAAAAAAACAATAATCATATTTTGTTTACCTTTAACCCTCAATTACCTTTCAGGGGCCTCGCAGGCCCGGACCCATGTATCTTTTGCTCTCTCTTCGTTCGCATGAGGTTTTGAGCCTGTTCCTTTCATGTAATCCTCAAGCAACTTATACCCCATCAATGGATAAATAATTAGTTTTGAAATAATTTACAACATATGTAGAAATTAACTTTTCCAAAAGTTAGTCCCATTTCCTGGAAACCGGGCCTCTTAGGCCCGGTCGCTTGATAATTTTACTTCCACATGGGATAAATAAGTCCATGTTACCTCAAATAGCTTTGCTATAAAATGTTTTATACAAGCAATATCATGTGTGCTATGACTATCAGTATGGTCAATGAAATCTGCCTGTGAAAGATTCAAGACCTGGAGAAATTATTATTTATGAGTAATCGGTCACCTTGGACACCTGATATGCAGATATCAGTTTAAATCTATCATTATTACATACCTGATAGACTGCGCTACCTTTGCGAAACTTTCCATTTTGAGAAAAAAAAAAAAAAACGTTTTTCTGCATTTTCCATACACAGTGTATACTCGTGCACCCAGGTGGAGGTAAAGGGAGCAAGGGACTGGTGTAACATGAAAATCTGACTCCCCCAGTCAGATTTTCATAATGAAAATCTGACTCCCCATGAAAATTTGACTCCCCCACCACAAATGTTCATAAATCTTATTTTATTTGAGTATATGACTGTGATATTGTAGTATGTAAAATGGAGGATACTTTGGCACTTTTTTTTTAAGTTTGCAGGTGAATATTTTCATGAAAAAAATATGAAAATTAAAAATGTGCACTTAACTGCCCATTGTCTCCCCTTTGAAAAAGCTATTTATTTGATAATGGATGATCATTTCTACATCTTTCCTTTAAATTTACTTTATGAAGATTATATTGGAAATATTTGAAAGTTTGATGGTAAACTATTGGGTGAAAAAACTAAAAAAAAACATGAAAAATAGAAAATTAAAAATGTGCATTTTATCACCCAATAACTCCCCTATGAAAAAGCTATTTATTTGATATTTGATGATTATTCTGACATCTTTTCTATTAGGATACTTTATGAAAAATATATTGAAAATATTTAAAAGTTTGATGATAAAATAGTGAGTGAAAGAATGAAAAATAAATCATGAAAATCTTCATTTTTATACCCATGAGATTTGGATTCCCATAAAGAAAAGGACCTATTTTATATTCAGTCACCATACCATTGTTTTCTAGTTTGCACAGAGATGTACATTTTGTTATTATTTGAAAGTTTGGTGGTGAAAATTTTGGTGAATATTTTTAAAACAAGTATTCATCTTACTACCTGTAGGTTTTGCAGTTCCATGTCAAAATGCTACATTTTTAACTCAAGAAATTGGCCCCATCACCTTTTTACTGAATTCTTCTTATATAGCATACCCAGTATTTTACCATTCAAACTTTCAAATATTTCCAATATATTCTTCATTAAGTATCCTTAAAGAAAAGATGTCAGAATGATCATCAAATATCAAATAGATAGCCTTTTCATAGGGGAGTCATTGGGTGTTAGAATACAAATCTTTAATTTTTCTTATTTTTCATGTGTTTTTTTATTATTTTTTTCACCCAATTTTTTAACCATCAAACTTTCAAGTACTTTCAATATATTCCTCATAAAGTATCCTCAAAGAAAAGATGTCAGAATGATCATCAAATATCAAATAAATAGCTTTTTCGTAGGGGGGTCATTGGGTGTTAGAATATAAATCTTTAATTTTTCTTATTTTTTAATGTGTTTTTTATTATTATTATTATTTTCACCCAATTTTTTAACCATTAAACTTTCAAGTACTTTCAATATATTCCTCATAAAGTATCCTCAAAGAAAAGATGTTGAAATGGTCATTAAATGTCAAATAAATAGCTTTTTCATAGGGGGGTCCTTGGGTGGTAAAATACAAATCTTTAATTTTTTTTTATTTTTTCATGAAAATTTTCACCTGCAAACTAACAAAAAGTGCCAATGTGTCCTCCATTATGCATACTACAAGATCATAGTCATTTACTCAAATTAAATTAGATTTTTGAATGTTTTTTGATGGGAGTCAGATTTTCATGGAATGAAAATCTGACTCCCATGAAAATGTGACTCCCCAGTCAGATTTTCATTATGAAAATGTGACTCCCCAGTCAGATTTTCATAATGAAAATCTGACTCCCCCCATGAAAATTTGACTCCCCCTCCACAAAACTTCATACATCTTATTTTATTTGCGTATATGACTGTGATCTTGTAGTATGTAAAAAGGAGGATAGATTGGCACATTTTTTTGTAGTTTGCAGTGAAAATTCAAATGGAAAAATAAGAAAAATAAAAATGTGCACATAATGAAAATCTGACTCTCCTGTGAAAATTTGACTCCCCCATCATAAAACTTCATAAATCTTATTTTATTTTGGGTATATGACTGTAATCTTGTAGTATGTAAAAAGGAGGATAGATTGGCACATTTTTTTGTAGTTTGCAGTGAAAATTTTAATGAAAAAATAAGAAAATTAAAAATGAGCACATAATGAAAATCTGACTCCCCCATGAAAATTTGACTCCCCCATCATAAAACTTTATAAATCATATTTTATTTTGGGTATATGACTGTAATCTTGTAGTATGTAAAAAGGAGGATAGATTGGCACATTTTTTTGTAGTTTGCAGTGAAAATTTTAATGAAAAAATAAGAAAATTAAAAATGAGCACATAATGAAAATCTGACTCCCCCATGAAAATTTGACTCCCCCATCATAAAACTTTATAAATCATATTTTATTTTGGGTATATGTCTCTGATCTTGTAGTATGTAAAATGGAGGATACATTGGCACATTTTATGTAGTTTGCAGTGAAAATTTTAATGAAAAAATGAGAAAATTAAAAATGTGCACATAAAGAAAATCTGACTCCCACATGAAAATTTGACTCCCCCATCATAAAACTTCATAGATCTTATTTTATTTTGGGTATATGTCTCTGATCTTGTAGTAAGTAAAATAGTTGATACATTGGCACATTTTTTGTAGTTTGAAGGTGAAAATTTTAATGAAAAAATAAGAAAATTAAAAATGAGCACATAATGAAAAACTGACTCCCCCATGAAAATTTGACTCCCCCATCATAAAACTTTATAAATCTTATTTTATTTTGGGTATATGTCTGTGATCTTGTAGTATGTAAAATGGAGGATACATTGGCACTTTTTTGTAGTTTGAAGGTGAAAATTTTAATGAAAAATAAAGAAAATTAAAAATGTGCACATAATGAAAATCTGACTCCCCAATGAAAATTTGACTCCCCCTCCACAAAACTTCATAAATCTTATTTTATTTTGAGTATATGACTGTGATCTTGTAGTATGTAAAAAGGAAGATAGATTGGCACATTTTTTGTAGTTTGCAGGTGAAAAATTATGTGAAAAAGTAAGAAAATTAAAAATGAGCAAATAATGAAAATCTGACTCCCCCATGAAAATATGACTGCCCCTCCACAAAACTTCATAAATCTTATTTTATTTTGAGTATGTGACTGTGATCTTGTAGTATGTGAAATGGAGGAAACATTGGCGCTTTTTTGTAATTTGCAGGTGAAAATTTTCATAAAAAAATAAGAAAATTAAAAATATCCACTTAATCGCCTATTGTCTCCCCTATGAAAAAGTTATTTAATATTTGATGATCATTTCAACACCTTTTCTTTTAGGATACTTTATGAAAAATATATTGGAAATATTTAAAGGTTTGATGATAAAATAGTGAAAGCATGAAAAAGAAATCATAAAAATCTTTATTTTTACACCCATGAGATTTGGACTCCCATGGAGAAAAGGACCTATTTTATATTCAGTCACCATACCACTGTTTTCCACATAGTTTGCATAGAGATGGATATTTTGTCATTATTTGAAAGTTTGATGATGAAAATTTTGGTCAATATTTTTAAAACAAGTATCCATCTTTATTCTTGTAGGTTTTGCACTCCCATGTCAAAACACTACATTTTCATTATGTGCACATTTTTAATTTTCTCATTTTTTCATTAAAAGTTTCACTGCAAACTACAAAAAATGTGCCAATGTATCAACCATTTTACATGCTACAAGATCACAGTCATATACTCAAAATAAAACAAGATTTATGAAGTTTTGTGGAGGGGGAGTCAAATTTTCATGGGGGAGTCAGATTTTCATTATGTGCACATTTTTAATTTTTTCATTAAAATTTTCACTGCAAACTACAAAAAATGTGCCAATGTATCAACCATTTTACATAATACAGGATCACAGTCATATACTCAAAATAAAATAAGATTTATGAAGTTTTGTGGCGGGGGAGTCAAATTTTCATGGGGGAGTCAGATTTTTATTATGTACTCATTTTTAATTTTCTAATTTGTTCATAAAAATTCTCACTGCAAACTACAAAAAATGTGCCAATGTATCAACCATTTTACATAATACAAGATCACAGTCATGTACTCAAAATAAAATAAGATTTATGAAGTTTTGTGGAGGGGGAGTCAAATTTTCATGGGGGAGTCAGATTTTCATTATGTGCTCATTTTTAATTTTCTTATTTGTTCATTAAAATTCTCACTGCAAACTACAAAAAAATGTGCCAATGTATCAACCATTTTACATACTACAAGATTACAGTCATATACTAAATTAATTAGAGATTAATGAATGTTTTTTTGTAGGGGAGTCAAATTTTCATAGGGGAACCACATTTTCATTATGTGTACATTTTTAATTTTTCTTTTTTTTTTTAATGAAAATTTTCACCTGCAAACTACAAAAAAGTGCCAATGTATCATCCATTATGCATACTACAAAATCATAGTCATTTGCTCAAATAAAATGAGATTAATGAATGTTTTTTTGGGGGGGAGTCAAAATTTCATGGGGGGAGTCAGATTTTCATCATGAAAATCTGACTGGGGAGTCAGATTTTCATAATGAAAATCTGACTGGGGAGTCACATTTTAGGGGAGTCAGATTTTCATGGTACACCGGTTTCAGGGTTTACGTAGGGTTCCATTTCCTTGTGGATGAGGGTTAAGTTAGAGTAATTTTTTCACGATTTAGAATTTTATTAGCAATTTCTTAAGTGACTTCTCTCAAATTACTCCTCAGAAATTGTCTATAAATTAAGCACAGCCAATTGATATAATTATCCCAGATTTTAACAATTATTAGGCATTTTGTGTTCAAATTTCACAAAAGTTCCAACAGATTTAGCAGAGTTCTGTATATTTAACTATGTTCAATCTGAGAATGTGCTGGTCCCTTTTGTCACAGTTGTGTTCAGTAGCCTCCATAAGGCAAGGTAATTTGTGTACCTTCACTTATACATTGTCATGTCTCTTTTTCCAGCTCCAGTCTCCATACAGCATGGTGTCTTCTAGTTGAACAGATTTTAACTGGCTGAACATGGGGGGAATGTATTTTATAAGACTGAAGCAGATACTAAAAGGCAGCAACAGGAACATCTTCATCTCACCCAGTTGTGCAAGACACGGGATGTGGCAAGTTTTAGGATAAATGAGACAGGGCAGCCATTGTAAACAGGTGACTTCTTGCAGATAGCAGACAAATTCAAGTTTTATTGTCATTAAGTGCTCAAAACACAAAATGAATACTTTTATTTTAATTTATGTGAGCATTATCAAGATATAAATATCAAGTATGGTGATACAAAAATGATCTTGTGCATCTTACAAAACCATCCTATATATGAATAAAGTATCATTAGATGGTTCCTAATAGTAGTTTGCACTATATTACATAGATGGTCCAAATTCATTTCAAACAGTTATACTCATTTCATTTATGTTTTTAGCAAATACATTTCTGGAATTGTGTAAAGAGCTGCTGGCAGACCAAGAGGTGAATTTTATCCTGAGTGAGAGAGAGTGCTGCCAGAACCACCCAGAACAAGACTTCCAAACACAGCAGATCCTGTGGAGCCAGTTATATGGAACAGTACAATTACACAACAAATGTGGCTTCCAGGTAACACAAAGAATCAATTTCCCCCATATGCATGGAAACTATAGAGGCAGGGTATATAAAGCAAGGAGATTGTGTTGGACAATACTCTATCACTGAAGACAAATAGACACAATGGAAATGTTTAAAAGTGAATTGATATTTCAGCTCAATTGTGATGTGTTATAATAATTTTCCCCATATGCATGGAAATTGTTACAGTACTAGTAGAGGTAGCATATACAGTGAGATTGTGGTAGACAATACGCCATAACTGAAGAGAACAAGACAGTGAAAATATTTAAATGTGAATATATATTTCAGGTCAGATATGATGTGTTATATATGATCTCTGTTATTGTGAGTTCATTAAATTGCAGTTGCAAATTTTATCACATGTATTTATTGTACCACCAGCGTTAGCGCTGGCGGTACACATGGTTTCGGTCCCGTCCGGATCGTTCCGCCGGCTCCGCCAGCTCCGCCGGCTCCGCCGGACGGCTACCGTTACCGCTTCTCCTCCTAGACGGTAAGGGCCCCCGCACCCATCTCATGGATTTAGGTCACCTATAATCTCAACTCGTTCCACGTAAAATTTGGGCTTTGTCAGTATTGGGGTCTGGGTGTGGCACTCATTACAATGCACCCTTGTCTAAAAATGGCAAAATTAAATGCTTATTATCTACCCTACGGAAGGAGTTATGGGAAAAATTTCTATAGACGGCTTTCCAAAAGTCATATGTGTAGATTTCAAATATACCCTTGGATTTGACCTTTGACCTTTACTTCAAGGTCAAATTGGCCAAAATTTTCAAAAAAATGAAATTTTTTACGAAAAAAATTTTTTTTGCCCTGTTATTCAGACACTACACAGACTTAACCAACAATATTATTGGAAAGTGTTACCCTTCAGGTCATCTTTCATCTCCATGAATTTGGGGTCAATCGGTGCATTTTCACGGGAGTAGCGGCCATAAGATACCGAAACTGAAAACTGTCTCTAATTCGGGAACCGTTAATGCTAGAGACCCATTCTTTTTATGTACAGACACAGATGTGTCTGTACATATTGCCATCACCTGCGTCTGTCGTCGCCGTCGCCGTCGCCGATCATGTTGCCGTCGCCGTCGCCGTGCACTTTCAGCGTTAACACCATAAGTGGAAGACAGTTTTACTTTTTGGCTTTATATTTACAGAGCTGACTAATATTCATAAAACGCAGGTCAAGTTCGAAAATCAGCATGATCGGGCCATTATTGTAGAATTTATGCTGTTTTTTTTCACTTTTTAGCATATATGCAACACTGTTAACACATTTCAAAGAAAACCGATAGGCCTGTTGTCATGAAACTCACAGGAGTAATCAGTCTTACTAAAACGCAGATCAAGTTCGAAAATCGGCATGATCGGGCCACTATTTTAGTAGTTATGCTGTTTTTTCACTTTTCAGCATATATGCAACACTGTTTACACATTTCAAGGAAAACTGATAGACCTGTTGTCATGAAACTCACAGGAGTAATCAATCTTACTAAAATGCAGGCCAAATTCGAAAATCGGCATGATCGGGCCACTATTTTACTAGTTATGCTGTTTTTTACACTTTTCAGCCTATATGCAACACTGTAAACACAATATAAGAAAAACAGATGGGCCAATTGTCATGAAAGTCACAGGAGTGGTCAATTTTACTAAAATGCAGGTTGAGTTCGTAAATCAGCATAATCGTGCCATTATTTTAGAAGGTATGCTGTTTTTTCACATTTCTTCAGATTCAATTTTTAGGCATGTTAACAGTCTCATTATTAAACTAATAAGATACGTGAAAGTGTTTGTTTGACATTTCCTGCATCTTTACAACATTGTTAGTTGATTATGTAAAAATGATGGTAAACTTGTTATCATGTATTGTATAATAGAGTTTCAAAAATGGAAATAAACTCATATCATTGCAATTTGTCAGATTCAATCATTCACTATGTTCAGAATCTCAGAATGGAAGAAATTGGACATTTAACACTGCTCTATTGATACTTTTCTCATGTCATCAATTTTCTTAGTTGATCATATAAAAATGGCAGTAAACTGTTAATTTTGTTTTATGTTAAAAATTGTTAAAAATGGGGAAAAAAACATTTCAGAACAGTGCTGTCTTGTTTACATTTTGGCATTTTCAAGTTGTGACTTTGAAGTTCCATGGGCCTGAAGACCTTTGCTAGTCACATTTTCTGAATATCCATGATACTAATATTTTATTAGTAAAAATTGATGGTCATTATGCTGTTAAACATTATGTAACATTGCATCAAAATTTGAAAAAAACCTATTTTGGGCACTGCTCCCATGATTACCTTTTAAGAAAAACCATGTCACTTACTGTTCTCAAACTTACAGGAAAGAAACATGGGACTAAAATACAGCTTCAGTAGGCAATGCAATCTGCCAGATAAACAGTTTTTTTTTGTGAAAATTTAATTTTTCACATATTGGCATTTTCAAGGTGTGACTTTGAAGTTCCACAGGCTTGAAGACCCAGGCTAGTCACATTTTCTGAAAATCCATGATACATATATTTTGTTATTAAAAATTGATTGTCATTATGCTGTTAACCATTATGTAATATTGCATCAGAATAGAGGTAAACACAATTTTGGGTGCTGCTGCCATGATGACCATTATGGGAAAACCATGTTACTTATGATTGCCAAACTTTCAAAAAAGAAATACAGGACTGAAATGCAGCCTGAGTTGGAAAAGCAGTCTAATTGACTTCTTTTTCTGGAAGTTTTACATTTTCAAAGTGTGAACTTGAACTCCCATGGGCCTGAAGCTTTACGGTAATATGCCAAACAATTCGACCAAGATTAATTAATTAATTTCATGGAAATGTCAGTTTGGTCGAATTGATTAAAATACAGCAAATGGAAACCTTTGATATCGTCGGATTGTTAGGGGCATCTGCTAAAACGTCCATCTTTCCGGAAGTATTGCATTTTACCGGAAGTGTTACGCAAGATAAGCCGCAATTTTCGCCTAACACGTGTTTCAGGCATGTTTTATCCTCCTGAAATCTTATTTTGCTGTGTACAATATGTGCTAACATTACTTAACATTGAAAAAGACGACAATTATAATTTTTAATTATATATTTCCCTCACCTACGATCACTTTCATGATGCGCTTCACAAGTGGGACGAGTATTTCCCCGGAGACAGGTGTTGTAAACAAAGGCCGGTCATTTATATTTGAAACCGGTAGCTTCAGTGGACTTAAACTAGTTATGTGATTTACGTACGCCCTATTTGAATTTTAATATGACAACTGAAATCAACCTAATTGATACTTTTTACCAGTCTGAGATCAGTTGTTTTCAACCCGCAAGGCTTGCTCAGCGTCGAGGCGTAGACGTACGTACATGTACTTCCGAAGAAAATTCAATCACCCGTATCAAAGAATACCAACTGGTACTCAAACGGAAATCAGTGTAACTTCAAATTACTATTAAGTATTTTATTTAAAAAGCATGTCATATAAAAACATATTGAGAAATGGCAAAATACGGAGCATACCTGTGCCGATAGACATACAGTATCTTGCTTGCACTCTTCCGATTTTCTTACTTACATACTCTCGCTGTGCACAAACCACGGTGCATATTGAAAACCCCATTGATAAAACCCGAACGTAAAAAAAGCATTTACTTGCCATAATTTTCACAAAACAGGTGCATTTATAATTTGACGTGAGAATTGAGCACATGCAGAAATGAGAGACTGGTTTTATCTGGCCTGCTCCAGCATAGCGCAAACCACATGTTAATGAAGACAGTCCCATTTTGGGGGAGGGGGGTCACAGGAATGGAGTTCGTCGTGGATTACGCTAAATATTATCAACATTTCATGCATCTGGGGAAATAGAAAGTGACTCACAGGTAACGTAAATACCCAGTGGAACTCTCTATGAAGCTCCCATAGAGTTAAAGAAGACGTCATTTTTATTGTTGACAAATCAGTTATCCATGCAGGTGAACAGCGACACGTGTTCGTCAGATTTTGACAGCGCGTGGTATTTGGCGCCAAGAAGTCTGGGCGGTCGATCCCGCTGATCTTTCGGTCGATTGTAGTAAATGTAAGATCTTGCGGTGTTGACTTCAAGAACGTTTCCCCATCTTCATATATATTTCAATCGAACTTGAAAATAAATTGCATATTCTTCCCAAACTTTTTATTGCTAGCAAACGCTATATATGGTCTATATGAAGGTGTTTACGACGTATTCTACCCACTGTCCATATTTGGTTTCATCCAGAATAGACCTTTTTTTAACCCCCCCCCCTCCCCAGTTACGGGCGTGATGAATCAGTCAGCGAGGGCAAGTCTGCTTAATTAGCAAAATTTGTATGTCTATAAGCACTATTATTGTCATCGGGGACAAAGGAAAAGACAGGTACGTCATGCTTCCAGATTAGATCTTCAATTAATTGTTTCTTCCTCATTGACGAGAACTATTGAAAGGACAACAATTGAAAAAGGGCCGAGGCATGCAGCATCTATTTCACTGGCTTGAAAATTTACCGAGTCTTGTCGACGATGTGGTCGAACAATCGGAACAAGAAAAAAATTCTGTCCCATGATTTTGACGTATGGACTAATTGTTTGAGCCCAGAAAAATTAATTTTATAAAATAATTTTTGTGGTCGGATTGACTGGGCCCGTCGAAATGCTTGGCACATTACCGTATGCTTGTTTCACATTTTACTTACATTGGTATTACCTGTTGAGCATAATTAAAATTTGATGTTGAATTTGCAGTTTAACATAATGTACTTTTGCATCAGAATTGACAGTAGCCTATTTTGTTATTTCCTGCTTTTTGTCTGTACATTTGACAGCTTTGCTGCCTTGTTTGCATTTTGTAGAGCATGTAAAGCCCAACACTGGAGGTGGTCTCGGTTTTTTTGTATTCCATACGGTTTTCGAGTTACGCTGTATCAAAAAGTACATATTGGTGGTAAAAGCAAAATGTGCAGTACGGTAATGGATAATAAATTTTGAACTCTGGAAAAATAAAACAAAAGGCTTGGCAAAGCAGACAACTTGTGTTCAAAATGACATTATTTCATCAAATTTGAACTTCTGAAACTTCAGAGCACCTCCTATTTCAAGAATTTTGACCAAAATGACATTTTCTTTATTTTAATTAATTCTTTCTGTACGAAATTTAAGGCACATTATGGTAACTCCAAAATTATAACATTTAGTCCCTTATATCTCCAAAACTGGCAGAGATAGGTCCATAGTTACTATTGAAGTTGAATAGGAAGTCATATACTGGCAATCTTACTGTGACCTTGAAATTGACCTTTGACCTACTTTTCACCATGAACTGAACTTTGCAAATTTTGCTTCCCTTTTATCTCCAAAACTGGCAGAGATAGGTCCATAGTTACTATTGAACTTGAATAGGAAGTCATATACTGGCAATATAAATGTGACATTAAAATTGACCTTTGACCTACTTTTCACCATAAACTGAACTTTGCAAATTTTGCTTCCCTTTTATCTCCAAAACTGGCAGAGATAGGTCCATAGTTACTATTGAACTTGAATAGGAAGTCATATACTGGCAATCTAAATGTGACCTTAAAATTGACCTTTGACCTACTTTTCACCATGAACTGAAGTTTGCACATTTTGCTTCCCTTTTATCTCCAAAACTGGCAGAGATAGGTCCATAGTTACTATTGAACTTGAATAGGAAGTCATATACTGGCAATCTATATGTGACCTTAAAATTGACCTTTGACCTACTTTTCACCATAAACTGAACTTTGCAAATTTTGCTTCCCTTTTATCTCCAAAACTGGCAGAGATAGGTCCATAGTTACTATTGAACTTGAATAGGAAGTCATATACTGGCAATCTAAATGTGACCTTAAAATTGACCTTTGACCTACTTTTCACCATGAACTGAACTTTGCAAATTTTGCTTTCCCTTTACCTCCAAAACTGGCAGAGATAGGTCCATAGTTACTATTGAACTTGAATAGGAAGTCATATACTGGCAATCTAAATGTGACCTTAAAATTGACCTTTGACCTACTTTTCACCATGAACTGAAGTTTGCAAATTTTGCTTCCCTTTTATCTCCAAAACTGGCAGAGATAGGTCCATAGTTACTATTGAAGTTGAATAGGAAGTCATATACTGGCAATCTAAATGTGACCTTGAAATTGACCTTTGACCTACTTTTCACCATGAACTGAACTTTGCAAATTTTGCTTGACTTTTATCTCCAAAGTTACGCTGTATCAAGAAGTACATATTGGTGGTGAAAGCAAAATGTGCAGTACGGTAATGGATAATAAATTTTGAACTCCAGAAAAATAAAACATTAGGCTTGGCAAAGCAGACAAGTTGTGGTCAAAAATGACATTATTTCATCAAATTTGAACATCTGGAACTTCGGAGCACCTCCCATTTCAAGAATTTTGACCAAAATGACCTTTTCTTTATTTTAATTAATTTCTTCTGTAGGAAATTTATGGCACATTATGGTAACTCCAAAATTATAACATTAAGTCCCTTATATTTCCAAAACTGGCAGAGATAGGTCCATAGTTGCTATTGAACATGAATAGGAAGTCATATACTGGCAATCTAAATGTGACCTTGAAATTGACCTTTGACCTACTTTTCACCATGAACTGAACTTTGCAAATTTTGCTTCCCTTTTATCTCCAAAACTGGCAGAGATAGGTCCATAGTTACTATTGAAGTTGAATAGGAAGTCATATACTGGCAATCTTACTGTGACCTTGAAATTGACCTTTGACCTACTTTTCACCATGAACTGAACTTTGCAAATTTTGGTTCCCTTTTATCTCCAAAGTTACGCTGTATCAAAAAGTACATATTGGTGGTGAAAGCAATATGTGCAGTACGGTAATGGATAATAAATTTTGAACTCCGGAAAAATAAAACATAAGGCTTGGCAAAGCAGACAAGTTGTGGTCAAAAATGACATTATTTCATCAAATTTGAACATCTGGAACTTCGGAGCACCTCCCATTTCAAGAATTTTGACCAAAATGACCTTTTCTTTATTTTAATTAATTTCTTCTGTAGGAAATTTATGGCACATTATGGTAACTCCAAAATTATAACATTTAGTCCCTTATTTCTCCAAAACTGGCAGAGATAGGTCCATAGTTACTATTGAAGTTAAATAGGAAGTCATATACTGGCAATCTTACTGTGACCTTGAAATTGACCTTTGGCCTACTTTTCACCATGAACTGAACTTTGCAAATTTTGCTTCCCTTTTATCTCCAAAACTGGCAGAGATAGGTCCATAGTTACTATTGAAGTTGAATAGGAAGTCATATATTGGCAATCTCAATGTGACCTTGAAATTGACCTTTGACCTACTTTTCACCATGAACTGAACTTTGCAAATTTTGCTTCCCTTTTATCTCCAAAACTGGCAGAGATAGGTCCATAGTTTCTATTGAACTTGAATATGAAGTCATATACTGGCAATCTAAATGTGACCTTGAAATTGACCTTTGACCTACTTTTCACCATGAACTGAACTTTGCAAATTTTGCTTCCCTTTTATCTCCAAAACTGGCAGAGATAGGTCCATAGTTACTATTGAAGTTGAATAGGAAGTCATATACTGGCAATTTACTGTGACCTTGAAATTGACTTTTGACCTACCTTACGATGAACTTAACTTTGATTGTACCATTTTTAGGCATATATATTTTTTGCATATTTTGAAAATTTTTGTTGATTGCATTTTTACAGCTTGTCAAGCAGAAGACTGGTGGCTGTGACCCTTATTTTGTGTATGTGGGGGTCTATACGAATGTGCTTGCTCCAGCTGGTGGTACAATATTCGGAGGCGGTATCGCCTCTCTGATCCTCTAGTTATATACAGACACTCTGTCTGTCTATATTCTGATCACTGTGTCTGTCCAGTGTCATTGCCATAGTCAGCACTTTGTGACACATCTGTTGTCTACATATAACTGATAAACTGTATTTTTGTTTTAAATTTCTCTAGAAAATCAGCATGCTTGGATTATTTTATGATATTGTTTTGTTATCTTTAGTAGTTTGGATATGATGCTACAGTATGTCCTGAGTATATCAAATTAAAGCAGCAATGTAGATGTGTATTTTTGTCTATGTTTCTGATTCTGATATTTATTTTAATTACTAAATATTGTCATTTTGCAAATTTATGAAATTATTATAAGTTCATTTTTAAATGATTTGTCAAGTGCATGGCAGCAGTCAGAAGGTTCATTGGTCTGGTAGTTTGATGATGCCAAGATCCAATGATTCAAAAGGTTCAATAGTCAGAATGTTCATTGGTCTGATAGTTTGATAATGCAAATGTCCAGTTGTTCCGAAGGTTTGCTAGTCAGAAGGTTCACTTGCCTGAGATTTCATGGTTCAAAGGTTGTAAAGGTATATAGTATGAAAGGTATATAGTGTAACATAGCAATGATAGGATTTGTTAGAGGAAGAAAACATGAACTATTTAAAGTCATAATAACTCTTCATTTTGGCCAAAAATTGGATTTTCCTGGAGTAAACGGCAATTTTCCCGTACTTACCAATGGTCAGCGATCCCATTCCTGCATTCAAAGTTAGTCCAGGTTTTTTTTTCCTAAACGTTTGGTTTTTTGTTAAAATCTCTTAAGAGATTTTAACTGACAGAGCCCACTCTGACATTGCATAATCACGTGATATCGAGCGATAGTTTCTGGTGACCTATTTAAAACCGCAGGAAAAGCAGACAACAACAACACTACATAACAATAGTATAACCCGCACGAAAACGCAGTAGATGCTCCAGCGCAGTAGACTACTGCAATCATACTGCAAATGTGCCTCAAATCTGCTTCGCATTGGGAGCTAATTAGCATATTTGAAACATGCTGCTATCATGCTGCTAATCTACTGCATTAATGCTCCTCCTCTGTACAACCCTATATAATTTTTGAAGTAGAATTGCAGTAGGGTATACTGCATTTCTACTGCAAATATGCTCCACACCACTACTGCGTTAATGCTTCTTTGCTACTTCGATACTACTGCATTTTCGTGCGGGTTAAGTTTCATAAGATATATTCGTCTTATTGCTCAAAATGCATTTATATCTACAATGTGTGATATTCTGGGCTTTTTGTTATCCAATGCACTGTACAAAGACTCGCAACTTACGTCTGCGTATTGCATCAGGTTTTTCGCGCCAGAAGTTATTTTGGTCTCGAATGAACGCGAGAAACCGCGTGACATCCCAACGTCATTGGCAACGGATGCCTTAACGACCGGGAAGAAGGGCATTGAAATCCATATTGACAAGCACAGATTTAAGTTTTACTACAATAACGGCTGTTTTAGTGGTAAAATGCAATAGAATATATTTCCATGCGTTGTTTACAATGTATTTCTTGCAGAATTTTGAATCTCACAGGAAGAGTTAGTTTTGCTTTAACACAATTATAAATATCTACAGTTGTTTTTTATTCGGATTTCGTCTATTGTTGATGTCTGGCTGCATTGAAAATGAGCATGTTTAAATAAATTGTTAACTGCTAATATTATTATTATTATTATTATTATCATTATTATTATTTATGCCGGTTCAAGTACATTTTTTACAATGACTATGACCTAACAGTATACATTATATAACCATATAACTAAAATTACAATAATAAATTACAATATTGTTTTTATTAACTGCGATCAGATTTTACAATTGCAGTATACACTCAGTGTCTTTGGTTGACTAGGTGGTGGTTGGTTGAGAATATTTTTTCTTTCTTTATTACACGTTGTGATATAGTGGGCCACATTCTTTATAACATCTAAATCGTTTGACTGCATTATACATTTGAACTGGCCCTCTGGGGTTTGTGTAGGATCTGGTTTTAGGATCTCCCTGTGTTTGGTGTGTAAGGGGCATTTTAAAAGAAAGTGTATTTTGTTTTCGACTTCATCTGAGCATAACTTGCAGATTCTTTCTTCAGGGGGTATTGGTTTTGGTTTTCGGTATCTGCCTCTTTGGATTTCTAAGTCGTGTGCCCCTGTTCTAAATTTTGCCAAATTTTGCATTTCATGTTTTGGTATAGGTGCTGTTGTGTACACTTCCCTTTCATAATTTGTTTTAAATAATCGATATGTACGTAGTATGCTGTTTTCTCGCTCTATTTCTTTGAGAAACAAAAAGGAATAGTGACTTTCCAGTGCATTTTTTTACTTCTGCTTTCGAGGGGGTATTAGTCAGTGTTTTGATTAGGTTTTGAGTAATGTATTTAATTTCGCTTGACCAATTTTTTACCTGTGTGTCATGTTTTGTTTCATATTCATACATTGTTTTTGCCATGCGCTGCTTTGGCATTTCAGAAAATCTTTGCCAATAGGATGTAGCATGACCAATTATGTCATGTGTAATTGGGAATATGCCTAGTTCTGCCTTAGCTGCTATATTTGATACAACAAAATTTTAGACCTCTTACCTGTCAAAATTCACATATTAAGGAAATTGGATTGCTATTCGGGTAAAGTGTACAAAATATAAGATATCAATATAGTAGCTAAAATATAGTTGCTACAAATTCCATTTTTTATGTTGTGAAAAAGAGAGACAGCAGATGGGTAAAAACTCTTTAAAAACCTTTTGAATCCTTTAAAACATGAAAGTCTACAGTAGCTTTATTAAGAAATTAAAAAGACCGTGTGCAGGATGGGTGTAGTCAGACATAATTGTTCATGTTTTTGCTGCTTATCTTTCTGGATAAATGGCACTTATAGAGGGGAGATCGAAACCAATGATTTTGCTACATGTACATGTCACTTTCTATTGGACTATAAATTTAAACTGAATGCACTGCTCTATACACATCAAGGGAGTGTCATGGCGTACATTGTACCCATTCTTTTGATGGACCTGTGCTCTGGAAATGTTCTCTTGGGCTTCAATCAACTTGGAAAACATATCTGATGGCTTTCAAGGGCTTCTTGCTCTGTTACCTCTGAGGTGGGGTTTCCAATTGGAAATTTGTCTTCATTTAGAAGAGATGCCTCTTTGCCAAATGCCAAAATGAAAGGCGTCTGTAGTTCTGTATGCAAGGAGACATGGGTCAATGAACTCATCCCAGTTGTCTTGATGGGCATTTGCATACTTTGTGAGATAGTTGCAGACAGTCCTGTTGTAGCGTTCACATTGTCCATTCGCCTGAGGGTGGCAGGCTGTTCTACCATGATAATTGATGCCAAGTTGCTGATATAATCTCTCATTTACTTGGTTACGGAATTTGAGTCCTTGGCCAGGAATTAGCACCTTGACACTAGCACCTTTATCAAATTAGTTGTGGACCCTGAGGTACATCGGTCGCTACATGTTCTCATATTCAATTTTTTAAAAATACTTTTTGTTTGAAGAGACAACCATTAATATTTGTTTGAGGAGACATACTCAATCACCTTTTCAACTTCTGTTTTGTTGTATTTTTAGTCAGTGACTAAAGGTCATTGTAAGGCATATTATCATATACAACAATATTAACAGATTGCAACTGGGGGTCTCTGCCAGCAAACCCTTTCTGCTGCAGTTGGCACAGGCCTGCAATTGGTACAGATACACCAGTCTGGTGTAACATCTGGCCTAGGTACAGGGAATGGCTGTCTGTTATGTATGTTGTCTGTGGTTCTGGACTGACGCTTCTCAAAATAACACGTGTACACCATTCGATGCATTTGATGGAACTGACTTTATTGGTTTTATCACAAGTACATATCAATGTGCAGGGGCGCAGTGTTACGCGCCACACAATCTAGTCCCTAAGATACATAATACTGTCCACAGTGCCCAGGGATATTGTTGTTTAGAATTTTCTTTATGTCCAATGCCAAAGATGGGTTTCTGTTGGCATTTTAACAACAGTGTCAGTTAGGACATCTTTTTCAACATTTATATCACACTTGGCTTAAAATAAATGCCAAAATATTAGATAAGGTCCTAAGATAAGTTGTTTAGAGGTCTACCTGTATTTTTAATTAACCCTGTAATGATTGTAAAACTACAATTGTCTAGTGATGTAGTTATATATGTCACCTTTACTGATTGGGTCTTAACCTCACATGGAAACATTACCAGTTTCCCCCTACAAAAACTCTCATACAAGTGTCTTCTCATCTGCTCTTGACTGGAAACAATGTCATACAGGTCAACCTTGTTCTCTAAACACACAGCTGTTGCAATGGCAAATAGGTCACAATCCTGACCACCAGCTTGTCTCTGTGGAGAATGCATTTCAAGACTCATTTAACATGACCTTGTTACAAAAATTAGAATACAAACTCAACAATTGAGCCCTTAAATTAGGTGTCAGTCTTGGTGTTCATCTTTTTATTGACACATGCGGATACTACCCAATGTAAACCAACGTGATGAATTTGAATTCCATCTGTAACCATAGGTTGTATCCCCAAACCAGAGGCCAAGAGGAGAGAAGCTAAAAGTCCCTGAAGGGATCATCATCTTCAATATTTTTGGAATGAAAACCAAGGAATTCCTCCTCATCCCTGTCACTGAATAACAGAGCATTAGCATTGGGTTTCTCTGCATTGAGTGAATCCAAGATCCCAGTTATCTCAAAGGATTTCTTCACCATCTCGCCAGAAATGCAGGCCCACTCACTTGAAACCCATTCCATGATTTCTTTTTTAGTTGCTGTCTTGACTTGGTCTATATTTTCCTCACAACTGCATTCACCGCACTGTGCGTGCAATTTTTTGGGGCCAAGCATTAAATTTTTATCTGTAAGTTTAGTGCATTTTGTATTATAATCGAAAATCCCCTACGATGTAAGTTTATGTCACCTGTATGTACAAATCCTCTGTAAAAATTGTTATGCATCATTGTTCTGACACCCTTGCGCAAGACAGCGGTCTAGCGTAGGAGCATGCGATGGCGCATATAGATCATTGATGTAGCTGTCGGCGATAAAGTTGAATATAGTGCTCAGCAAGTTACAAAAATATAATAAACAGTAAGTAATTTATGTGTAATGGTGCTTTCATAATTTCTAAATAAAAATGGTGGTTTTAAAAGTGGCCTGCAGCTGCCGGTGGGCAGGTTGAGTCCTTCAGTTGTCCCATTCAAAAACAGCACAAATAAGTGATAACAAACTCTCCTGTCAAGTGGCAGTTCCTTTGTTCGGAACGGTGGTCTGAAAACTCTGAAAAACTTTGATGAATCATGGGGCAAGTTTCAATTGGGCACACTTCCTTGCATTCAGAAAATTTGAATTGTGCCCAAGGTGAGTCCAGCAATCGTTCATACAGAAAAAGAAAATTTGGATTCAGAGATAAAACGTTTTGTTCATAATTATTACAGCATTCGTATAGATCGGAGAATTACCGTAATTGAGCTAATTTTGTTTATTACAGTTTTATCTTTTGATTTTTTAGCCACCCTTAGCAAAATTTAAGGCTTCTTGCAAACAGTTGCTGCAAATTTGCCGCAAACTCCCCACAAACTTAATTTTATTTTAGAAACTTGCACATTTAAATCAAATCAAATCAACATTTGGTAAAGGTTGTTCAGATATGTCTCCGATATAATGATATGAAGTGGATCTGCTAATGCATTTTATTCATTGGAAAGAACAGTTACCAAGCTGTCAAGGATGCTTTAATTTTTAAAAGGATTCAACAACTTTATTTACATCTCCAAGTTTAAGTTTAAAGCAGTCTGAGTTTAATCATCGGGTCTCTAACAATATGAATTAATTCTGTTAATTGGCTTCAATATCTTAAAGGGATAATAACTCTTCGTATGAGGTCTATATATCACAATAAAAACATTGTGAATAACTCATAGAAATATTATGTATTCTGTTTTACAACAAAAACAGCAGTTATAGCTATTATTCTGATATCTAAGCTTGTCTTCAGACCACGTGACCTCCATTGATGGCTATGCTCTGTTATAATCTCTTAAGAGATTTTAACGAAAAACCAAACTTTTTAGAAAAAATACAGGGACTTACTTTGAATGTAAAAATGGATTCATTAACCATTGGTAAGTATGGGAAAATTGTTGTTTACTCCAGGAAAATTCATTTTTTGGCCAAAACGAAGAGTTATTATCCCTTTAAACTTGTTCATTATTCACTGTAATGTATTTTGGGTGTATGAATATATAAGGAGTAGAACTTAGTATAAGAGATCAGAGCTCAGAGTGAGTTTGGTCAGTTGAATCCGAAAGCTGGTTTGTCCCCGCTGTCCTAGGAGACTCCAAATCTGTCAGCCAGAGAAATAAACATAGAGATCAGGCAGGTTGAAGTTGATCTCTGGAAAACAAATCACCACTGTTGTGTCACCTGCTAGAGAAGTCAGACTAAATGTCCACTGTGATACAAGCACCACATCTCATCTGAAAGAGAAGAAAAATAAAACAACACGTTTCTTGTAAAATCTGTTGTGTTCACAGGTAGTTTGTCAAGTAAGCTTCTAGTAGATTTCCTTAATCCTTAATAAGTACACACACACATATAAACTCTGAAAATTCTGTTAGAGTTTCTTAAATATCATCAAAAAAGTTACAGGTAAAATCATTCTTCTCACCATTCCTTTCTCACAGTACCAGTCAAAGTTACTGTGATTTTCTTCTTTAACTCCTAAAATTCATTATAAGTAAAACATAGAAAACTAATTACATTATAGGCAAAAGGGTCTGTAAACTCAAAATTGAATTTGACAGGCTCAAAAGATGCTATATTGAGAACAGATTTTTTTTTTTTCAAATTCCTTTGCCATTGATAATAATCTGGTTTGGACTTCAAGTAAAACAGTAAGCAAAGTATTATTTTGTCAATTTTGTCATTACTCCCAGAATAACCATTTTTTCCCCATTTGCAGGTTGTTTTTCTTTACTTAAAATCTTGTTGACATTTGAAAGCTGCTGAATCCTTTTCATTGTTCTTTTGGAATGTTTTCTTGTGGTTCATCATTTTAACAAAATTTTAGATGGATCACAGTTGGAGTTTATTATCAAAGTGCCCAAATATGCAAGTGCAACACAAAGTTTTGTTTCAGTACCTTCTTCCAATTAAGCCAAATAACATAGCTCATGCTGAGTAACATAAGTCCCAAAAAAGCACAGATGAATGCAAATGCAAGTTTGTGGTACAGCACGAACTTTGGTGGAGGCATTTTCAAGGCAAAAGCTAACAAAGAAAAGAAAGGATAGAGCTTAAAAAATGGAAAGCAAGGAAGCAACCAACATGCAATATGTAAAATTGTCAGCATCAGTTCTTGACCTTTTCTTTTTCAGTCTTGCAAGGTGTTCCGTGTTGGTGTAATCTTGGTAACAAGCTCTGTGATATGCTTCAACTGGCCCATCTTGCCAGTGACTCTTGATTGCATTGTAGCATGCATCTTTGCAAACATCAGCTGCTTTTTTAAATGTATCCCAGCTTCATAATATAAAGTTTTGATACACAGTTGCAGGCACAATTTCAAACTGATATGGACCTGTGTACAGAAGGAACTGCCAAAACTCAGTTGCTTTCCAGTATGCAATTTCAAAGAGTGATCTAGGTTTTCTTGCAAACTCTGATGGTATACTGTCTTTTAAGGCCACTAAACGTCTTGATATTTCCTGCAATACCCTACTACCAAGTCTACAAGATAACAGACCCTTCATCCACAGATTTAACAGCCTTTTCACTACCCCTTTTCTCCACCACATTTACTTATAATGTCATATTGGGTAGTTGTTTTCTTTAATATACGTGGGACCTTAGGCAAATGAAGATGGTAAAAATCTGTTAAATGACCCATGCTTATTTATGAAATTCAGTGGTGTATATGATAACTTACATGTAGATTCAACAGTGGCCATGCAGGTATTTGTGGGAGGTAGAGGAAATGAAGACTTGTAGTCTTTTCTTGATTTAAAAAAATTATCCCATCATCTAAAAATCTGTGTGTTATTCTGGGTCAGTTCCATTTTACACTTTTCTAGGTCCTTCTTAAATTTTTTTGTGTCCATGAGGGTTCCATCTGGTTCAAAGACCTGTAATTGTGGTATTTCTTTATGTTCATATCCCTGTGTCATTCTTGGAGTTAGAGAGCCATTCACAAGTTCTTTGTTGCTAAAACTTGCAGACACAACCCAGCGTGATCCAGCATGATGAATGTGAATTCCAGCTGTAACTAAAGGTTGCAGGCCTATCCAGATAAAGCATACGGCTTGGTGAGGTGCAGTTACAACATTCAAAACGTTTTCAATAAAATGAATTTTTGTGCAACAAGACGTAGAAGATGAGGTTCATATACACACGACAGATATGAGTGCAATCTGATGAACTCCACAGTTTAGAGATATTACTGTAAGTATTGTAGCAATGTCCAGCACAAGGCCAAAATAATAGTTCAAGTTCCTAATTGTTACTTTCTTCCACCTCCATCTTTTCTTTCTGGTGCCCATTTTAGATAGTTAACGATGCTGTCGGTGACTTCCTTCTCTGTAGAGCTATATCTTGACATCATGACATCTGGGAAAAAAAGTGAAGTAGAAATGTAAGCATATATGTATCGAACGTACGCTGGCAGGTGTGCCTATCATAGCTCATTGAGGGATTCTAAGAATGAGGTTAAGATTGGGTGTTAAATTCCAGCTAGGGTGCAAAATGTAAGAACTATTTTTTTAGGCTTAGCTGCCCAAACTGGAGCTGATAGATAGCTGATAATTTTATTACAAAAATCAAATCAGGCACAAATTACAGCAGTAAATGTAAAATACAATGCAACATTAATTTAATTACCTTTGATCACCTTAAAGAAGTTGCTGTGCCCAAACGGAAATTTATTTTTCTTCCCTGAAAAATTCATCCCAGCCATAACTCTGTTGGTCATACACCTACAAATAATATTTATAAAATAAAGGATATATTGAATAAAATCAGAAATGTCTTGGTTTGATCAAGAAAAGTCCAAAAAATTGGAATAATAACCTGCACTTATTTTTAAAATTCTGATAAAAAGGTTTATACTGCCAAACAAACCAGTATAATGTAGCTATACACATGTGTAGGTTCGACTTTGTAATGTAATTAATTTACTAACATGGACAGAAATGTGTCAAGTGTAAAAGTATTAGTTATCATTCCATAAAGGTTTGATCATAACTTATACCTGAGTTCTAGGTTTCAGATATGTATTTTACACATTAAACACAGGAAAAAATTAAGTAAATGCATATATATTAGTATTTGTCCTACCTTTGCATGGCCTTTTTAGTGTGATCACACATGTTGATACCTCCTATCTCAGCAACTGTGGCTTTCTATCAAATGGAAAAAATAAATGTCATTATTATAAAAATAATAACTAGTTTTTGTAATTATATTATTGAAACTGTGTGGCAAAACTTGCAAATATACAGGCATCAAACAGCAAAACATGCTTTCTTTTTGGTAATTTTAGGTACTGATGTTATATATGAAATGCCCACAGTCACAAGATGGACAGAGACATACATATGTCACGCTGATCCATATTGCATGAACTAATAAAAAGGGAAAAAATCTTCATATTTGAGTGTTGAAAGTGTAACTGTAACTGTAAGGAACTGGAAAAAATGAAAAATATCTATTCTTACCAAGAGACTAGACTGTTCTTGTACCTGTTCTTGTACATGAGACATTTCACATGTTTCTTTTGGCTTTCCCACATTTCCGTAATTTTTTCTGTGTTTAACCAAGTGTGTCCCGTCCTGCAGGATCACTGAAGGCTGCCAGCAGCTGGTTAATTAGATTTAATGTTTCTTTCTCACCCCTGGTGGTACGTCTGCAATGCAAAGCAAGCTCTTTCCAAGTCAGTCGTTTCATATTTTCATCTCTGTCAGTCGATGGGTGCAGTTCATTTGCCTTGGCATCAAGTAAGAGCTGGAGGTTGTCTCTGTCCCAAGTGAAGATGTACTTGCTGAGGGTGGACGTGAAGACACTGTATAGGGGGTGGGAATCAGTGGTGCAGCCAGTAGACAGGCGCCTCATAAAATGCCAATGTCCAGCCTGATGACTGTATCTTCCCAACTGTAAAAAATCTTCTTCAAGTTTGTTTTACTAAAACAGTCCCTATCCACATATACCAAAGTTGGAGGGGGTTCTGCTGCATCCCTTCACCTAATAACCAGCCCCTGTGCCATTTTGGTCAAGCCATGGCCCTCACCTGCAGTCATTACAGAGTTCAGGACTTGACCGTGCTCATTTCCAACATTCGTGCACCAAATAGCGGTCTTGGTTGCCAGGTTGCCATACCAGCTAATTTCTTGACGACCTTTTTAGTTTAATCAAGCTTTAATATATTTCCAAACTGACTTGTCAGCACTGCTTTCAGTTGGGGAAGCCTGTCCATGACATAATGGCATATGCATGCATCAGCCATCTTGGTTGGGGAACATGCTCTCTGGGCGGAGGCTGAACAAACACTGGAGGGGCAATGAGACCTGTCTGGGAAGCTTTGTGGAAGGGATCGCAGTCTGACCCATACTGAACAACCTTCCTGAGCCAGGGGTCTGTGTGTTGTACACGAAACTTCTTTTGTATTTGTAAGCTTCTGATTCTTAGGCCCCTCTCTTGTAAAAGACTGATCACTTTAACATTGCAGGCCAACTTTGCTGTTAGAACAGCTGGGAAGTAAAGTCCGTGGCCAACATCCAGCTGTTGGATTATGTCCATACTCCAACTCACCAGTTTCCAAACCAATCTAAAAGCCCCCCCCCCCCCCCCAAATTCCAATTTGATTAGTCTTTGCGCCGCTAAAATATGTCTGTCATTCAGCCATCCATTTCCTAACAGTGTATTTATGTCCCCTTTGGTTAGCCTGACACCTCTAACAGTGAGATTTTCATCTTCATTTTGTGTCCTATCATTGTCTATAGCTGATATGGGATGGTTGCAATACCCTGAAAGGGATTTCAGCTGGTACTCAACCACACCCTCACTCTCACAGTTGGTACATATATTTTCTGTTATCTGAGATTGCAATATAAAATCAAATGATAAGTAGGTGTAGGATGTTAGCCTTTTACAATATGGGTTATATATGTATATATTTATATATAACATCAGCAGGCAAGATTATGTCCCTTCTCTAAAAGGATTTTAGAGAAAATTTTTACTCTAAAATCTGTCTTTAGTCAGGTTAGAAAAAGTAATCATTATAAATATATTTTTTTTATTCAAAAAGGGTATTTCAGCCATACTATGGCAACATTAGATAAACATTTGGAGATGATAGATATGTAGTTCACATTTTAAATTGCAAAGTACAGATTCATTGCTCAAGACAATTCTTCAATTATAAGATGAAAATTTCAGTCTAACCTATATCCAGAAAAATGCACAATCTGGTGACGACACATATTAAAATGAATGCTTCTTAATGTATATTTGCCAATTCAGGATACATGTATCTAATTAAATCTACATTTGTCCTTTTATACAAATAATATTAATACAAATTATTTAAACATTACCGTTATAAGTTGCTATACCTGATAAACATCTTTTATGTGTCTTTGGCTCACCCTTGGTAACTGTAGGTGGCAAAGGAAGAACAGGAGAAGGGCAACAAGATATACTGGTAGAACGGTAATCCTCTCTTGGGCTAGTAATGTCTGTTGGTAGCTCTAAATCAGGAAATCTATTTTCAGTTTTATTACCCAATATTAAACTATTCAGTTCTGTTTCATGTGCTAGTAATGTGCATACTTTGGTGTTGTTGTTGTTATTATTATTATAATTATTAAAAGCAGCACAGATTATGCAAAAATACTACGGAGCAACTAAAATCTAGAGTACTAAAACCATCATCATCTATGTTCTCTTTGTTTTGGGAAGGTCTACATGGCTTGATCCTAATTAATTGTCCTGATTATATGTCTTTTCTAGTCATATATTTTCTCTACTGACATCTGTAATGTTTGTTCTACAAACCCATCACCATCTCCACATTCCATCAGTTGAAGGATTGTATTTTGTAGGAGTAAACTGTGGATACTGTGTTGTGAAGGTGAAAATATTCTGCACAGAAAACTGAGGAGCCCTGTGATACAGTGGTCAGGGCATGTGTCTTCTCTCTTCAGGCTCACTTTTTATTCTGTGTCTTCAGATAATGCAGACTTGTTGATAAATCATTCTTCAACCTTTGACATTGATTAGCAGAAATGAACCCTTTGATCTGCCAAAAATCACACTGTTCTCTGAAAGCCCTTAAGCCTTTTGCGCCATCTGCTGCAATGTTAGCACAGCTCTATGCCTTTCTGGCATATTTCTGTGGATCCAGGGTTCTCCTATCATCTGCAAACCATTTTCCACAGGCAGAATCTGGCACAAACTAGTCCAATTTTATTTTACTTAATTGTCATGTGATTTGTTAAAGAAGGTGGTGTAAGTGAGGCTCTCCAATCCGTTTTTACACGTTTCATTAGAGAAAAGCCCCTTTCTGCATTGGCACTGCTGACTGGAAGGACCATCACAATGGCCAAGAGAGCACAAATATTGGTTATTTGTCTTTATGTACTGTCAGCATACTACTTAAAAAGGCAACAAGCTTACTATGTCCTGCCCCTTTTCATGAAACTCCAGCACAGATTTTTTCAACATAATTTCTTAGCAATTAGAAGTGGGTATTGACATATTTTCACGTTTTAGTTTGACGTAAAATTTATGAATGGATGCATATATGGTGATATTGAAATGTTGTAATAGAAATAACTTGTTCAAGATTATAGAGATATGATAAGGTTTATTTGGGTGCAAAGCTGAGGGACTGTGGAAGTATTGTATTCACACGTACTTGAATGAAGTCAAAAGTAAAAGATGTGCTGGCATGCATTAGGTGTGTGAAAGTTATCTTCCAGAGTTTCTCAAAGGAAAGTAAAAGAGATAAACGTGACTGTTGAGGATATTTTGAAGATTAAAAAACAACAAGAGTGGAAATCAATAAATAATTTTAATATGACGAAAAAAACTGTACAGAAAATGTTGAATAAAATAGACAAAAAACTCCGAAAAATTGATATCGTTAAGTCACTGAAGTAGACGAGGTACTGCTAAGCCGTGAAATGGTAGACCGTGCTGCTACTGAAACGAATAGCTGTAGAGCCGTTGGTCGATAGATCGTGCTGTGGGCCGCTGAGACGAGTAGCTGCAGAGCCGTGGGTCGGTAGATCGTGCCATGGGCCGCTAAGACTAGTAGCTGCAGAGCCGTGGGTCGGTAGATCGTGCCATGGGCCGCTGAGACGAGTAGCTGCAGAGCCATGGGTCGGTAGATCGTGCAGTGGGCCACTGAGACGAGTAGCTGCAGAGCCGTGGGTCGGTAGATGTCGTCCCGTGCCGTGGGTCGGTAGATGTCGTGCCGTGCCGTGGGCCGCTAAGACTAGTAGCTGCAGAGCCGTGGGTCGGTAGATTGTGCCATGGGCCGCTGAGACGAGTAGCTGCAGAGCTGTGGGTCGGTAGATCGTGCCGTGGGCCGCTGAGAGGAGCAGCTGCAGAGCCGTAGCTCGGTAGATCGTGCCATGGGCAGCTGAGACGAGTAGCTGCAGAGCCGTGGGTAGGTAGATCATGCCGTGGGCTGCTGAGACGAGTAGCTACAGAGCCGTGAATCGGTAGATCGTCCCGCTGAGACGAGTAGCTGCAGAGCTGTGGGTCGGTAGATCGTGCCGTGGGTCGCTGAGACGAGTAGCTACAGAGCCGTGAATCGGTAGATCATGCCGTGTGCCGCTGAGACGAGGTGGGCCGCTGCTGTAGAAGAATAGACTGAGCAGTAAAACTGCCCAGCTTATATACATGCTGCAGGTAAAAATCGTTCTGCTTCGAAAGAGTTAAAAAACGGGAGGGGGGTAGGGTAAACCGTCGCTGACACGTGACAAAATGTTATTTTGGCTAGTAATCTATAATAAATATCTGATTCAAATTGAATAAAGTAACTTTTCTGATTTTGGAACCGAGACGGCAGTTCTGTTGTTTCTGACACCGACATCGCCCACTGATAGAGACTGTTTATTATGAATTAACACAAAAATTAACAGTCAGTTACCTCCACATCTCTGCTGCCATTGATGTGACAGACCAGTCTTTCTTCAAATGAATTAAAACTGATGCGGTATTTAAATTCTACACAGTTGCCAACTTTTACAGGTGAACTGGAGTCATCACGCCAGAGACTGACAGGTATGGTGTCTGTGGTATCTGGAACCAAAATACTTCTCAGTTTTGCTGGCTTTCCTTTCACCATTAAATCCTTGGTACTTTCTTCCTGTGAAAAGTTGAGAAAAGAGTTCAACAAAAGAAGCTAACAATAAATAAAATATTAGCCTGCAATACTATGCAATGGTTTTGGAATGTTATTGCAAAATAGTTATTTGTGGTACCTCTTGAAGATCCAGTGATAATCCTATACAGACTTATGCTAAGCACAAATATCCCAATGTGACATGATGCTGATGAAATACCTTCAGTGACAAACTTAGTTAAGATCAAAACTTAAGTTTAACAATGCATTAAAAGTACAATATCTCTCACCATACAGGGCTCTGTAATAACTTTTTCAGCCATGTGCCCAGCTTCTAGAAGAGTCACCCGTCACAATCATCGTTGACATGATGGCGTCTCTGGCCTCCATGCAGCCACCTGTCATACAGCTTATCTGCATCAAATGCCTCATATGATTCACCCTCAGTGGAAATGAGAAGAAGGTTATCTAACAGGCTGGGCCTAGTTTCATAAAGGACATTGTGTTTCCTAGATCGCATTCACAACGAGTTGAGCCAGGCTTTACAAATCCTGGGGACTAAATATGGCAGACGTACATGAAAGAAAAACCGCCTAATCTTTTAATAGTCTCTCCGCCTCTCACACACCTCCCCTGCAGGGGGACAGTCATTAAATATCGGCTCTATTGGAACGACACATGGGGAGGCGTGTGGTTTTTCTTTCATGTACGTCTGCCATATTTAGTCCCCAGGATTTGTAAAGCCTGGCTCAACTAGTTGTGAATGCGATCCTAAACTGTTTAAACAGCCGATAAGTTAACTGGCCAGTGTATAGCTGCATAAAATATTTAAAGGTCAGTTAACTAACCAGCTGTTTAAACACTGTTTATGTTTAAAATTGTGTTTCATAGGAGAATTTATCCACTGGTTAGGCTTATACACTGGTTAGTGCTAAACGTCC
This sequence comes from Lingula anatina, assembly GCF_051362555.1. Lineage (NCBI taxonomy): Eukaryota > Metazoa > Brachiopoda > Lingulata > Lingulida > Lingulidae > Lingula > Lingula anatina. The sequence goes on from NC_141770.1 coordinate 3,799,202, forward strand.
TTTATGAAACTGTTTTCATTCTCTTCACTTCACTGAATCCACATTCACAGACTGCTGAAGACATGGCAGTCACTAAAAAAATTTCTAATACCATACTGATGTTACTGAATCTTCTCTGTAATTCTTTATCTGTAAACAACATGGCCCATGTATCCTGGATGTGTGCAGCATTACGTCTACCCTCACATTTACTCTGTTCATTACCAAAGCTTTAAGTGCTGGCCTCTTGGGTTCTGGTCATACCCAAGTCTCTGCAGCAACTCATTAAAATAAGCCATTATAATTTGGAGATCAGCATTCCTGTGTACAGCCAATTGACCTATTTATGGAGATTTCACGATTTTATGAAATTAAATATCCATTCTTTTACTTTATTTTGACACTTGCCCGACATCAATGTCTACTTGCTCCAGGCAATCAGGAAATCCTTATTGTTGAGCCCTGGACAGTTACATAGATAAGCATTCTTGGGCAGGGTAATGTAGTACAGGTTGCTGGTTAATATGAAAACACTAACATGCTGTGATGTTTCCAGTACTACAGCTAAATGAAGTTAATTATGTGCTCGGTGAGGCATGGCAAGAAACACATGCTGATGGTCACATTTAATACCACGGTCCGTTAACATGTGATAGCTGATACAAGAAGGCGCACATCTTGGTGGTGAGAGCTTTATCAAAGTGTTTTACTCTATTCTAACACAGGTGATGTTTTACAGTAGGTTTATTCACAAAAGCGTTGTAGTCGAAGGCCATTAATAGCTTCACCTTCCTCGCCACCATATAAAGACACTAGTGCCTTTTCACAACCTCAATAATCCTTTCTTGACATGAATTGTCACTGGCAAATGTGATTGCCTGCTGTTTGAAAAAAGGACTTCTTATGCCCATTAGAGATACCCGTTTTCCTATCCCAAAGGGAAATGATGTTGTGTCACATCCTAAGATGGAATGGATGAAGAGAATACTGTTGCATACATCACTTCCTAACTTGGCCCTTCTTGTTCTAATGTTCCAGCATTTTGATGGTCCTTTGGCATTGCTCTTTTGTTGGGGTTTTAAAAAAATTGGTAAACTTTGTCCTTGGCATGATACAGTAGGACTAGGAGCACCAGAAGATCAGTGTCATCACCCGCAAGGATAGTATTATATCATGTTTGTCTGAAGAGGCAACTGCAGCTTTGGCAATATGGAGGTCTGCATTGCCTGAAGCTTGGTTTACTTGAACTCCAACACTTTCCAACTTGTCACCAAGGAAATTAATGAACCTCTGTTTGTTTTCTTTGTTGGCAAGAAATTCTTCCTTTCTACTTTGCAGCTTCATCTCACCAGTGAACATGACAGCTGTGCTCATACTGTTGGACCTTCTTAGTTGTGTAGAATCCTTAGTAGAGGGGCCATGAAGATAACCATCAAACACCACTACATCTTTATTACTAGGACATATGTGACATACTGGTGTACAAATAACCATCAAACACCACTACATCTTTATTACTAGGACATATGTGACATACTGGTGTGCAAATAACCATCAAACACCACTACATCTTTATTACTAGGACATATGTGACATACTGGTGTACAAATAACCATCAAACACCACTACATCTTTATTACTAGGACATATGTGACATACTGGTGTGCAAATAACCATCAAACACCACTAGTTTTATTACTAGGACATATGTGACATACTGGTGTACAAATAACCATCAAACACCACTACATCTTTATTACTAGGACATATGGGACATACTGGTGTACAAATAACCATCAAACACCACTACATCTTTATTACTAGGACATATGTGACATACTGGTGTACTAATAACCATCAAACACCACTACATCTTTATTACTAGGACATATGTGACATACTGGTGTACTAATAACCATCAAACACCACTACATCTTTATTACTAGGACATATGTGACATACTGGTGTACAAATAACCATCAAACACCACTACAGTTTTATTACTAGGACATATGTGACATACTGGTGTACAAATAACCATCAAACACCACTACAGTTTTATTACTAGGACATATGTGACATACTGGTGTACTAATAACCATCAAACACCACTACAGCTTTATTACTAGGACATATGTGACATACTGGTGTACTAATAACCATCAAACACCACTACAGTTTTATTACTAGGACATATGTGACATACTGGTGTACAAATAACCATCAAACACCACTACAGTTTTATTACTAGGACATATGTGACATACTGGTGTACTAATAACCATCAAACACCACTACATCTTTATTACTAGGACATATGTGACATACTGGTGTACAAATAACCATCAAACACCACTACATCTTTATTACTAGGACATATGTGACATACTGGTGTACAAATAACCATCAAACACCACTACAGTTTTATTACTAGGACATATGTGACATACTGGTGTACAAATAACCATCAAACACCACTACAGCTTTATTACTAGGACATATGTGACATACTGGTGTACAAATAACCATCAAACACCACTACAGCTTTATTACTAGGACATATGTGACATACTGGTGTACAAATAACCATATTTCAGCTGATTGAAAGTCAACTGCAGCTGGTTTGTCTTTGTGGCTTTGATAAACAATGGCTACCAGATAATTACGAGGCCTGTATGCTGGGGACTTATGAGAATTCCTTTTAGAACAGTGCATTAAGATATGAGATGAGAGTTGATATATTGTTTCTTATGTGTCTGAAAGAAAAAATAAGTTTTGAAGTCATCCATTTCCCCCCCCCCCTCCTTTTTTTATTATTTTTTCCTCCCTGACATCAGGAGATAGGGTCCATGTTCCTGTAGCTATCTACAGACATCCACTGGTATTCATTCTGAACATGGTGCGTGCCCAAAAAATTTTAAAAAAACACATAATTTATTTATTTATTTTATTTATTTTTTTGCATGTATTTTGGTGACTGTCTTACCATAAATACCAAACCATGTTTTTGTTTTAAATCAAATTTGCACAGAAGCTTTGTTTAGTAAAAAAAGGCTGCTTGAATGAAAAATTAGCAGGATTTGATTATTTTTACCAATACTTAATATGTACAGTTTTATAAGTATTGAAAGAAGCTATTATATAACTTATGGTTAAGCTGGTGAAGTTGATAAAACCCATAGGCCTTGGCCCATATTTGTATATATTTGGTGCAGAAAAAATCTATTAAACTCTTTTGTTGCAACATGTTTTGTGTCTGTATATTTTGCCAGCTTTGCTGTCTAGTCTTATGTTAGTGCTCATCTTATGGTTTGCCCAAAGATAATTAAGTATAAAAGATGTCTGCAGCACTTTTATATTAGTAATATGCAGAGAATTGTTTTAAAATAAAGATTTTAGCAACTTTTTTGCAATAAGTATATAGAAGCTTTTATACTAATATGTACAGTACACTACTGTTGTGATCTCATTGTAGTCTTAATGTAAAAGATGATTTATAATTATTGTTTTTGTTGCTTACTTTGTAATATTGTAACTTTTGTTAATTTTTTACATGAAATCGAATCAAAAGACAAGGCATTTTCTTATCTTAGATATCCAAAGTTATTTATTGGGTTAGCTTGCCTAAAGTAGTGCTAATGAACTAATAGTGGATAAAGCAAGTCAGAATGATGACTGAATCATCACATTGTTAATGCCTGTAATAAGTACTGGTACCTAGTAAATTCCCACCTGGTAATTCTGGAGCTGTTTGTAATCAAAGAATGTTTATTTATTTAATAAACCTCATTAGTGCAGAATTTTATTTAAGAGAAACTGGGTTGAACTTGTAGAGAGGCATAGATAAAGAGAAGGGAGAAAGAGAAATTAAGTAGTAAGAAAATTTCAGACTCCTATAACTGTTGTTATATTTTCTCTCTCATGCCTCATTGGCTACATTCAGAACAGTGGACTAATGGATCCCCAGATTAAATATGGCCACCTTCTAAAGAGCTTATCACTTAAAATTAAAATTCCTGATAAGACACAAAATAGATTATGATGTGACTATTTTATTCATCAGTGCATAAGAGATCATAGTTGTATATGTGTCTGTAGTCTCATATGGAAATCACTGAACACACTGTGGACATGATATACAGTGATGATCATAGTTATATATGTGTCTGTAGTCTCATATGGAAATCACTGAACACAATGTGGACATGATATACAGTGATGATCATAGTTATATATGTGTCTGTAGTCTCATATGGAAATCACTGAACACACTGTGGACATGATATACAGTGATAAGAGAATGGACATGTTAAAAGCAGCAAACTACAGTCTCTTTGCAGTAAATTTCAGGCTTTTGTTTCCTTAAAGGGATAATAACTCTTCGTATGAGATCTATATTTCACAATAAAAACATTGTGAATAACTCATAGAAATATAATATATTCTGTTTAATGACAAAAACAGCAGTTATAGCTATTATTCGGATAGAAGCTTGTCTTCATATCACGTGACCTCCATTGATGGCTATACTCTGTTATAATCTCTTAAGTCATTATTTATCATACTTATATTATTTTAGGTAATTATATGATTTCATCAACTTTATTCATAACTTTCAATTTAAATGCACTTCTTGAAAATGTATTTGACCTTTGTTTTTCTGAGAATTATCATTTCAACATTATAAATGTACCAACCAACTTTTAATTACAAATAAATATTGAAAATTATTATTTATTGTTGTTGTTTTATTTACATGACTGTGTAAGAATATTGAGGTCTAAGAACTCAGTCCCAATAAAAATAAGAGTGCATTCAGTGCTTTATCTGTCTAGGTAGATCAATTCAGGGGGACTATTGCTGAATACAATCAGATTAAGAGATTAGCATACCACCCCCTAGCTTTGAGTAGAAAATGGAAAACAAGCATGTTATAAACAAAAGGAGGCAAGCCAATCCAATTGCATTCAGCAAGAGTCCCTGTGGAGTTGGATCGATTTACATAGACCAATAGTGTCATTGTGAATGAGTCCTAAATTGAGGCACTAGTAGATATGTCAGTGGCAATACTAAGATGAATAAATATAAAATGATAAGAAGAAAGTGTAGTGATAGTTTCTAATATGATTCTTTTACTTCCAAAAGTGTTTTATGCGGTTCAAAGTGATAACATTGGTAAAATTAAAGAATCGGGGACCACTGAAAGACAAAGTATATTGCAAACTTTTTGAGAGGTAAAAAACTAGGCCATGCAGGCCCGTAGCCAGGGGGGGTTCGAAAGAACCGCCCCTTTTGCTGGGAAAAGGTCCACTCTGGGTAAGATTTGATCTAGGTAAATGAAGTTTTTATGGGAAAAGGTCCACTTTTTCAGAAAAAGAACCCCCCTTTTGAAATTGCTGGCTACGGGCCTGCCATTGTCTCCCATTTCTCCCTGCAGAATCTTACAGATATCAAGTCAGCGACGTTGTATATGTGCGCACGCATGTTATTACGTCGCTCATTCTTCTTTGTTACGTTAAAATGATACATACGTTACCATAAAGCGTGTAAATATTTTTTATTCTATTTTCATTGGTTGTCACTCCTTTTGTGCGCCAACACTATTTTAATGAAACACAAATAAAAGACATAAGTGTTGGCCCACAAAGCGAAAGAAAACCAATGAAAATAGAATAAATATTTACACGCTTCATGGTAACGTATGTATCGGTAACGTATGTATCATTTTAGCGTAACAAAGAAGAATAAGCGACGTAAAAACAAGCTTGCGCACATATACAACGTCGCACGCAACCACAGAGTCGCGACAACAGAGAACAAACAATGAAATCAAAAAACAATACCTTCACGAATGATGCGTAACTCAGTAAACTGATTCTTATGTGATTTGTTTTTTCTAAGAAGCATATTTGAGTTCATATGTACTGCTGCATAAAAATAAAAATGTTAGATATACATGTACAAACCTAAGTCGCCACAACTCTAGTGTTAAATATTTACAGTGCTAGAGCAATAGGCGACATCATGTTTTAATTGGGATGCTTTAATAATAATAACCTCATTTATTTGGGATGAAGGTCTATAGATGGACAAAACAAAATGGTCTGTTTGTACAATAATCTGATGGTAACGTTTTAGATTGTGTTAAGCCACATCGTGTCTTCTCTAACACAATCCGGCGACAGTGCTATTATTATGTAAACCAGGTGAGCATTTTGGTGAGAGGTATTCAGATAGGACCAAGGTCAGTAGGAAGAAGAAGAAGCCTCATATGCCACATTGCCACACTTTCCACACGTAGACTGAAATTTTGGCACTGAGAACTGATGTAGTTTGTTGTAAGTACTGTATAGATGATATAAGGCAACACTGATCATTTTATGATGACGATATTTTATCAAAAAGTATGCGTTTCCCACTTCAGGCGTAAGTACTCTTGGGTATATTTTACTGACTTGAATGCCGGAATGAGCTTGAAAATTTTATTACCTTCTTGCGTTGCTTCTTCCAGAAGGAAAGTATTTGCTCATAAAGAAGTGAGAAGATTATTCCAGCCGTCCAAAGGTCTGAACGCGTTATTCCGTCTTAAACAAAACAAGACGACAAAGCAGGTAACTACCGGTAAATTCTCATCTCCCAATGAGTGCACTTTTTATCTTACGACAGCGGCTTGTACACATATATCCTGTTAATTAAAGTTAACTGTTAACAAACAAGTGGTTTTCTAGAGAACTAGTATATTTGCTAGGCACTGTCGACCTCCCTTACCTTCAATTTTTTTCCTGATTTCAATTTCAATTACACACCGTCCTTGATATTATAATTTGAAATAAGATGTTTGCATAAAGCATTTGATTTAAAAAAAAAAGTTGAGCTAAAGTGCCAGCATTCGGACTACGAATATTTTTAAAGTATGGATGCATTGGTATAAAGTAATTGGTAAAATCATTCTGAAGAAGTTATAATAAGCACATGTAGCAATGAAATCCTGAATTTGTATAACTCTACCCACAAAATACGCAAAATAATGTATAACTAAGAAAGTAAAAAAAAAAAAACAGTCAAGATTATTATTAATATTATGTATTTCACTTTGTCAATTTCTTAGATATTATTATGGATTTAGTTTAACTTATTTCATTTTTCATTTAATTTCAGTGCCTCGTAACAACCGTCTACGATGAAATTGGACGCACTCCCAGAAAAGACATCAGATTCGTGTTCGCCAGCGCCCGCACCCATGTCAACGTTGTCTTGCGTGTCGAAGTTTGTCGTATAGTCAACTTGCAAGGTTGACATTTGATTTGGTTTGAAATGTAATATTTGCTTTGGTTTGTAATATTCTGCATCAAAACGTGTATCAAATGAAGTGCAGTGTGTAACGAGTGTTTTATTCATAAAACTTCTAATAAAATGTACCAAATCCAAGCGTCAACTCTGCACGTCGCTGGTTTATTATTATACATATGTAAACAAGTTGTACACTGTAACACATTACTCTATCTGCACACGATGTTTTTATCATCGTTTAGAATTTTTTGTTCATAACCACCAGTTCTCGAACCTGAAACGACACTTTTGAAATTATCCTAAAACAAAAAGTGCCTTGCTTAAGTGATGTATGAAAATAAAATTAATTGTTGTAAACTTATCATTAAGTGATGTGCAGGTAGAGCGCTGTAGTGGTATGACCGGTTTAATGTTTGATTGTAAAATTTTGTGTGGGCAAGTATGTAGTAAGACGCTTTGTCATGCACTTAAAAATGCATGTTTTTTCCTTTTAAATTGGATACAAACATGGATCTTTATGAAGTTAACTTTAGAAAAGAAAAATACGTAAAATGCATATAGGAATCTTTTATTGTGTGCTCATTTGAGGAAATGAACAAGATGTAAATCTACAATAAAATGTAGACGCTTTAATCCAAATTATGACACTTAAGAATTAACGGCAGAATGAAATTGTAATATGTGTAATATTATTACAGAATTGCCCACACGCATTGAAATTGTAAAAATGCGGTTATGACGAATGGTAAGAATAAGCTTCCTGTGGTTCCCGGTGTTTTGATATACTAGTAGTATGTCTGATCAGTGATAGACCCATAGTTTTATTGCTGGGAGAGGATAGAAATGTTTTTGTTTTCAGAAAATCAAACCTGGGGTTGGGTCAGATTTTTTTAATTGATAAGTTTTTGTTATTAAGGAAGTAAAATTAACTTTTTACCTTCATTACAAAGCGGATATACTCACAAAGAGAAACGGTGAATAGTAGAAAGTGTTTCCTTTTGGTCAATTAAAATGTATATGTAGGACTGGCATTAATCGCATCTTTTACAACTTGAAATTTTGAAAAATCCGTATCAAATCTGTATCGAAAACTACAGTCGTCGAAAAGTTCTGTTGTGGAGGTAATGGGGGTAATGGGTATTTCCTAGTAATTTTGTAGACTGTTGTCAATCCTCTAAAAACACGACACTGGTCTGTTTATTGGTGATTTAATGACCTAACGTCTAAAATTCCTTTTTCTTTTGTGATTTTTTTTGTGTAATCAAATATTAAAAATCAAAATTCTATCGGAAAAATGACACTTTGATTGGTTAGAGTAAGTTTTACACAAAATTGGAAGGTCAGTGTTTTACTTAATGTTGATCTTGTACTTGGTACTTTCTTAATTCTATATTTCGGTCGGGATCAAGGGGTGATTGAGAACAAAAGGCCTGATTAGGTGCCAGTCCTGCACATGCTGTTGGGTTATTTTTGCCGAGTTTTTTTTTTTTTTTTTTTTTTTTTTTTTTTTTTTTTTTAATCACTGAACCCGAGACCGTTGAGTTAATTAGCATTTTCTGATTAGTTATTTTAAGTAAACTTGTTTTCGCATAACCTTTTCAATTTTGTTTACATATTGTTCTTAAAAATGGCTATGACTGGGATACGGTTGTAAACTGACCACGTCTTCATGCTGTTCTTGATTCACACGACGCATAAATTTAAGTGTTCGCTCAAAATTGTGCCACCAAAGTATTATTTTAAGATTTAAAGAGAAGAAAAACTGACGCACAATATCAGGTACATATTTATTTATCTATGAAAAAAGCAAATTTACCGAACTGAATAATGTTTGACTGCTGTTTGGTGTTGTGTGTGATCATCAGCATGGAAACATGGAGTTAGTTGTAGGGTCATGAATGCGTTCCCGCGTGCGAGGAGAACGCTTACACGAGATCATATGCACTTTGAATTTCAATACTGTTACATTTTGGCTCACTCATAAGACAAATACTTCAATGTCAACTTTGAACGATGGCTGTAAAGTACATCGCGACAAATCTTCAACTTTCTCTTTTAACTCTGGGCAAAAAACCCCGAAATTTCATGTTCTTTTTTACAATCAAAACGATTGATCTTGAGCGACACTTTTCAAAGTGCATAAAATCTTCCACACATTTAGTTGTAGATAGTTGTATTTAAGATTGATTTACATCTCGAAATGCTAAGTCGTTATGAAAATTACTGTATGGCGCAATTGCTTGTATTTCTTTTAATAAACGTACATGAAAGTTGTAATAGATGTAGTTTCAAAATGTGCAAAAATGCCGCTTGCTCATTCTTTTCAGCTCAACTCGAACCTTTGGTTATCAACTTAGTGGTCGTCTTCTCTTTCTTGATCTGTCGCGTTACCCACTGAGCTACTGTCTCAGCTTAATTTTCCTCATTCGTATGATTCTCTTGTAGTAGTTCAAATAGTTTCTTTGGGTTTATTTTTGCAAAAGGTAATTTGCTGGGACCTAGAAGCGCCAGGAATCGAACTGGGGACCTTCTGTCTCAGAGACAAGCGCGTTACCTACTTCTCTAAGTGTTCCCACCCACCCTCCCCGGGTAGACTTTCTTCTTATAGTAACCAAAGAAAATTTCTAATAGTACCTCATTGTGATTCCAAAGTGCCCGAGCCAGGAATCGAACCCCAACCTCACGCTACCACTGAGCAATATAGCCATCAGTAAAAACACTAAGACATTTTGTATATTCAATAAGTTTTTTTATTAAGAGCAATAAGCAATACAAATTGCTTTTATGTATTCAATTATTTATAAAACATTTATCTGTAAAATATCATCGTCTTCAGTCTTTTTATTACTACAAGTTAAAAAGCGTTTAGTATCTTAAAGAATATTATGATATTATAGTATAATATTGATGTCTGCATTTAAATTCACTTACAGGTGTAAAAATATAACATTCATATATATTCGACTTGACAAATAAACTATCTACCACATTAATGGTCTTATGTTTGTTCTTAATGACAAAAACAATATATTTCAACTTCTTCATTGAAATTAAAAAAAAACAAAAAAACAATGGTGGATCTAGTCTCCGCCCTCCCCGAGGAGAGAGACCCATTCTGGACTCACATGATCAAGTTCTCAAAATACTCCATCTCGCTCCAAATGTCAACATCTGACCCCTTTAAAATGTCCTGGATCCGCCATTGTTTTTTTTCTATATAATAATGGCAATTATGAGATTTTTATTAAATGCTATGTTTAAAACTGAACGCTTTTTAAGTCGGACACGTATCGTTAGGAAGACAAAACGAACACACTTTCGTTGTTAAAACCCCCTTTACACTGGACGGCGTCTTTTCTGCGTCCTTTGTGCGACCATGAAACTGGCATCGCTGTGGTCGTAGAAAGGACGGACAAGCATCACTTTGGTTGCAGAATGAATGCTCAATGACAACTCGGCCAGTTGTCGGCACGTAAAGTATTTCTTTTTCACTCTCAAACGGGGCCGTACTACGGGACGCAGAAAGGACGCCGTCCAGTGTAGAGGGGGCTTAAACAAAACAAAGTGTCAAAATACGTAAAAAAAAAACAAATACAGCGTTTACCCAGCTTTTGACAAAATTGAAAGAATAATGAACATTAGATAATAAAAGAAATATGAAATTGAAAAAATAATCCTTACAAAAACTATTTAGAAAACAAACTACATGTTCACTTACGAAATCTGGGTTAAAATCCAAGGGACAGATCACGATATTTCTCATATTTTCTACATCCATTTTCAATTTCAAAAATATTGTAAGAAATGTTTTGCAACCTTCTGAACATAAAATGTTCTAAATACGAGAAAATATCCCTAATTTCTGTATCATCTGGTCAATAGAAGGAAAGATGCTGGTTAAAGAGAATTGCCGAAAACAGTTACAGTTGGAAAATAAAACAATTTTCAATCACATAAATGGTCCCGTCATCTTTACCCAGAACCTGTATTTGTTCAACAGATTTTTGGCAAAAAAGAAAGACACACGATGAGTGTAATTCGTTTCGTTTTCGATTTCAGTACATTTAGAGAATGAGACTGAAAAATATACAGAAATTAAGGATTAAACACTGGGCTTGTAGAATTTATCAGCGGTTTTCATGTGTTCCTTGTGATTAAGGTGAAATTGCTGAATGTTACAGAAAAACATTTGGCTTTAAACAGACATAAAATTTGTGTATTTTTGCGTAGTTAATTAGCATTCGATCTAAACTATAAAGTCACCCCCTGCTGTCTTGCTGAAGAATACCACATATAGTACCATTTCACATGTCACGTGTGACAAACTTGAAAGTACGATAGTACAAAATATATTTCAGTACAATAAAGCAAGTTGACCATGCTTTCTGATATATCATTACGTTTTAAATATGTTACATTTAATTCGTAAAAGACCTCAAATTCGTGATGTTATATTGAAAAAAAAAAAAAACACGTAAAAGACACCTTTGGGCAGAGCCTTTTCAAATCCGTTCCAAACAGCATTTCGGGCTATCAGTTCGCCCCTTATGTATTGAAAGGTTGATCTTGTAATATGTCACGCAGAAATTATTACAACTTCAATTTAACTTTCACATTTTAATGAAATGAAATATTAAATATTAATTTATGAAATGTTGCCAATATTCGAAATGGAAGTGTATTACTATACCTCCTTAATACTTGAATAATGTTATTTACTTCGGAAATGGACGTTTGTTACTTTACCTATGTCATATTCTATAATTCCCCTACCAGCCGCTCACTACATGTAAATATCATATCAATAGCCAGACCCTCACAAGTCATTTCACAGCATTTTCCCCTCCTTGGCCATTTCTAACGGTAAACTTCCACTGCCATTATTATTTCTACCAACGAAGTTCAAAATACTGAACATGAAGTGCAACTGCATCTTCCTTTGTTTTATGAGACGTGATGAGATGAAGTGAAGGAGGAAATAAATGGTATGTGGGGAAAATGTTGGGAAATGATCAAAACTACTTTTAAGCAACTGGTGTCAAAATACTTTTCAAAAATAAATCACAATTAACTTATCACCAAATACCTAACATTGGTTTCTTTAAACGTTATATTGTTAAGGCTGAAATTACGTTATTCGTATACTTAATATCTAAGCCGCCTTCGCTCCACTTCCTGATCACTCAGCACTGAGGCAGTGACGTCTCCTTCCAGGCTGTCCATCCCATTACATTCATGGTAGGGGGAGGTGGCAGGTTGAAGTGACCGCCTTTCCTTTTCAACTTTCACCAATATTTTACGGATGAAACTTCATTTGTACTTTACAACATTAAAAATACATTGGACGAGTTTGTGATCAGTATATTTCAAAAAATGCCAGACGAAAACTAACTTCAGATCCTTATCAACCCCAAATTGAAACGACATTATATAGGTCACTGGCTATCTTGATATGACTCAATAAGGTTCACTGATTTGAATATCTGAGCAGTTTTTGCTATGTTTGACCAAGTAGACCTTACGATAGAGACTGCGGTGTTTTGATTCTGATGTTGTCTCAACCATGATTGTGATGGACTCCACAAAATATCACCTCATTGTGTTTGTGAAGACATAACGCGAGGCGGAGAGGAGGGATAAAAAGTTCATAAAGAAATTACCTAATAAGCTATTGAAAATGACAATATGATATTTTAGTTTAAATTAGATGTCAACGAACCATTCAATAGAGAAAGTTGGATTAAAAGGAAATATCTTGAAAAAAAAACGGCACAAAAATGATGGGGGGAGGGTCTGGATGATGGTATAAAAGGTTTGGGAGAGTCGGGGGAAATTCAGTTTTGATGTTTTAACTTTAACACACCAGGTTATACAAACTTTTACAACTTTTGTCTCTAAAAAAACCTGTTCAAATTTATATTTTTCTACTAAGATGGACTTCGAATTCAAAGATGACGTCTATTGAGAAAGAGCGACATTACTAAAAACGCAGCACTAGAAAATTAGCTGGCAAAGCGTAAAATTAAAATAAGTTCCAGCAAATGTTATGCTGACGTTATGCTAGAAAATCACCGTGACGTTATAATTTAGCGCTGATTTACTCTATCAAATTCTTCCTCTGAAATGTTGCCACAATGACTAAAAATGAAGCTTACATACTCGTCATCTCTTGAAAGTGAAATTTCAAAAAATTAAAAGAGAAAGAAATTATCGACATTTTTCATTTAAATTAGCGTTTTTACACACAACGAACGCGACGCAACGTAATGGCGCGTGAAAAAACGACTTAAAATCCCTACGCCGTGACAGTATGTGTCCTACTGTCAGTTACAGATGGAACATTAAGTGCCGACAGAATTTGCATGAAGTCAAAGTTTGCTGTTTTTGAACTACACAAACTGTCGGCGATTATCACATCAAGTATGTTTGCCGACTTGCACGAAATATTGTACATTTTTTTTTATGCACTAGGACTTATTTGCGCGATTATCCAGTACATCAGAAAACATCAAACAGAAGTGCTAGTGAATGAGATTTAGTGCTTTTGACAAACTGTCCCCATAGGCAATGGGCTAAACAAGAGTAGTACAGATTGCGGTTTGAAGGACAGAATGATAATTTTTTTAAATTAAAAAATGATTTTTTTTTTTCGAAATGAGATATTTGGGACTTCACAAAGAAACCTTAACAATATTTCAAAAATGTCCCAGTAACATAGAAAGTTGGGGTAAGGACGCGAGTGTCACCTCTACCTGAGGTGTGCAAAAAGCTGAATGAAAGCCACATAACGGAGAACGGAGATTGAAATATCGGAGCGCAAATATTAACTTGTTTTAATTATTGATAAAAACAGGCTGTTAGTATGACCAAGTTGTAAAACAGCCAATAAAATTCTTGAAACATTGAAAGACTTGAATTGGGATATAATAAAGTTCTTGATTTGCCGGTTTAATTTTTCTATATCATTAAATGTATAGTCAAACTATTTTCTTAGCAAACTGCTAACAACACATTTCTAAACGAGGCGTTACTTTCCAAAGTATAAAAAAATTTGTTTGTGTGTGTGTGTGTGTGTGTGTATGTGTGTGTGTCGGGGTGGGAGACGTACATGTAGGTCGTGCGCGGGAATCTTTCTCTCTGGCAATTGTCAATGTTGACAAGTATGTAATGGTCCGGGAGAATAGAGGAAGTTGACTTACAACAGTTTTAATGCTACAGTATTTGACCTCTATCTCAACATGATTGTGACGGTGTCCATGAATTTCATCATATTGTGCTAGTGAAGACAGCGATAAATGACAGGACGCTGCTATGATCATTTATCTTATAATTTCTCCGGTGTGTCATTATAAAATGTTTTTAATGCTCGAAACATTTTGTCCTGAATGCACCTATTTCAAAAGTGTCCAAACGTCATGAATTTCCAAACGTCATAAATTTCATTTATATGAAAAAAGAGTATCATGTAACAGTGGTAATCGTACCTGAGGCCCCTGCAGGCGATGTATGTTTTTTTCTCTGGGAATTCACGTGGAGACGTTGTCCAGGATCGAGTAGCTATCTCTTTCTAAGAAACTAATTCCTTGTAAAATTTTACCAATATATAATAACACGCTTCATATTAATGATCATGGACCTATTTGATCAATACTTTCATCAAGGTTTATTATTTTCTTATTATTTTCTTTAAAAATTCCAGTCCTGGGGGAATCTGTCCAGTGCGGACGGCTCCTACAATTTCTTTGTAGAATAAAAGAACTCTAACATCTCGTGATTGATAAATTCCGCACACCGCTGTGGTGAGACTGTGTGGAGTTGGTTGAGTTTGTGGCGTACACGATCACCAAGAACCTCCCCCCTGAAATTCTCGTGGAATTCAACATGTGAAGTGATCAACCCGAGAACGAGGTTAAATATGGCACAATGGGTCGCTGCACTTGTACACAGCAACTCTATGGCATGGAAGTGTGTTGACCCGGATTGAAAGAAAAAGGAAATAAAGCACAGGATAATTACCCACAAGAGGAAAATAGATAAATAATAAATAAATACACGATAATGAATTAAGTTTGCAGTAATACATATGTTAAATCCCAGGTCAAAATAGATAATAATTAGAAGTATTAAAAACCACTTTAAAGATAATGTTTTGGTCGTTTTTATACGCACTTTGCTTTTCTGTGACAAAATTCAATGGTTTCGTTTGGTGTGTCATTTCAGCTTTGACTTGCTCTGTCATTTCCTTATCTGCATTGGCTGAAAACTTGAGTGGAGAAATAAACCCAGTGTAGTTGCTTCCAGTAAAAAGACATACTCAGTTTGTACTCTATATTCGCATATTAGTACAACACAAATTTATGTTCGCGATAAATATCTTCATGTCTACCTTCTTTTAATCATCAGCCTGTGATGCAAATAACGAAATCCAGAGAAAGCAGACGCGTTTATTATGAGTATCTCCATTCTTATGATTTCGGTTTAGAGATATTCTGTAAGTTATCATTCTTGCATAAGAAATCACTCTTTTAGTCTGACCTTAAAAGTTTCCTAAACTAATAAATAAATAAATAAAATAAAAGTCATGTCCATTTACATCACACATACCTAACACTGTATTTCTTTATTTCTATATGATAAGGACAGTAGGCTGAGAAAAATATTTGCAGGGGGGGGGGATAGGAGCCTATTCCCCTCCCCCACCCCGCCCTAGCCACGTCAGTTCTTAGCGGAGAAGAGGATGATGGGCCCTGTTCATTTCTTTACCACTTTACATATCTATAAACAAGTTCTTGATATATTGCATCGAGGACCGAGACCCCAGTCAGTCGATGGCCAACTTCAAGTGAGTAATTTTTTCCTTGCCCCCAACCCCTTCTCCTACTCGGCGATTCAATGTTTGCACTGATGTCATATTTGCCTGCAGCTTGACAGACGAGACACTTACTTGGCATGGAACACCCCCTGACGTATTTTACTGATAAGGTTGGACCTAGAGAAGTGGTCAGGAACCCATTACAGAGAACGACTTCTCACTGTCCTTGTTCATCCCCTAGCTTCA
This sequence comes from Lingula anatina, assembly GCF_051362555.1. NCBI lineage: Eukaryota > Metazoa > Brachiopoda > Lingulata > Lingulida > Lingulidae > Lingula > Lingula anatina. The sequence goes on from NC_141770.1 coordinate 3,815,529, forward strand.
GGTTAAACATACCATATCTCATAACATTGGTTTATAGTCATGTTATTCAATTGATGTTTTTATTCTTACAAAATCATTTGAATGTGGACAGAAATTTTGCTATTTTACAGAAAGAGCTTATATTGTTATCATGGTGACGATGTGGTAAGTGTGCTTGTAAATGAAATTAGCTAGAGGATTACGTGGGCTTCATTGCGGCAGTTGTCCCTCTCCCAAAATCTGGGCTTCATGAATATTTGAAGACAATGCACAAAATGATGATTTAGACTAAAACGAATGACGGGGAAAAGACAACAATAAGCAGAAATTTCGGTATCTTTTATTATTACTTTTAGTGTTGGTGTTTTATTGTAGAAAGTGCCCTCACCAATCTTTCATTGCTTTATTCGTTTTTTATCAACGTATTATGATGGGCCCGGGAATGTTCAAGTTGGAGCATTGATACAAGATCTGTAAAAGAAAAAAAAACTAAAGAAAATGGCATGAAGAAGGTCTAGAAAAAAAGGTGTCTGGCAACCCCAGTACACGCTTTATGTTTTTCTGTGGGAACAACTCAATATTTTTCACAAGGAGGGCCCTGTCATCCATCAAGAGAAGACCGGTGAGGATGATACAGCATTATTGAACCTGTTCATCTGTTCAGTTTAACCCCTTGTCTGTTACGTAAAACGCTTTATTTAAAGCTCAAGTAAGGAATTAATTTCTTTATCCACGTCAATATAACTGCTTATATTAACGTCTTCTCCAGTATTGATTTTGTCAGCAATGGAATCCGGTAGAATAAAACCGAGAGCTCAGTCTCATGTTAAAGTCATAATAAATAAAAATATCCCCATTTTATTCTGGTAAATAATCTATTTTCGAAATAGTCTGATACATGCATCGATGTTTTATATTTATTCCGTCTCTGCGGAGCAGAAGTCTTTAAAGAAGTCCTTAAAGGAATATTGTGTACCCATGGGCTGAGTAAACCTGTTGCAACTACCTACAGGACAGTCTACTTGTTGTGTACCAGTAGTATTGCGGGGATTTGGTCATTAATGAGCAGATATAAAGTACAATAGTTGGACCAGCTCGAGATTCAATTCCTTAGTATCTGTGTAAAAAGTACCACTGTTTCGCAATAAAATTAATATTTTGGCGATTGATTTTAACATTAACATTAACCTCCCTGTAATGTAAACGTATTCGCCGTAGCCGGTACGACGTTAAAGAAAAAACGCACGTATATAATTTCATCGCACGACACACTTTTCTAATGTAATCTAGGCATAAGAGATTAACTCTTATGCCTAGATTACATTAGAAAAGTGTGTCGTGTGTGAAAAGTGTGAAATCTGATAACGGAAATAAAATAAAAATTCACTACTCCGGTAGATTTGAGATATCACTTTTTGGTGTTTTTGATATGATAATTCTGCTGAATCTTGAGTATTTTAATCCAAAAACAGTTACGGATGCCTTCAGTCTTGGACATAATAACGTTATTCGTTATAAAGTCCAAGCTTCAGTGTAGTATAGATAGACCACCTCGTAATAAATCGTAAATCCTGTCGAAAGAAACCACTAAAAGCAGCACCGTCATCTTTGTTTCTTGTTATGTTAAAGTATTCTACTAGTTTTTTTATCGAAAATTCATAATAAAGCCACGCCAACATTCTTACAGGGTTATCACAAAATACACGTAGAACAAAAAAAACTTATAAAATAAAAGATATCAGGAAGAGTTTCGTCAAGTCTTATGTATAGCCAAAATATCGAAAAGGCCTGTAGATTACTTGTATTTAGATAAGTACACATACTCTTTTCATCAGCGAGTTTCCAAGACAAAGAAATTTAGGTTACAAATGTACGACAACTACAGAAATGTTCATAAAGTATGTCCATGTATGCAATATCATATTTTTAATTAAATCTTAGATGATGTAACAACTTGACTTTGTTTCAAAAAAATAAAAGAACTAAAAAAAAACAAATATTGTGAGAATTCTTACTCAAAACTGTTTAAGTTGATCTACCAGTATCTTTTGACAGTATGTCTACCTGTATGTATGGAGATGATATGATATTTGGTAATTTGAGGTAAAATCTTACATAATTTGATGGCTTGAATTTGTTAAGTTTAAAGAAAGGGGAAAATGTTGTGAGAAGTCCGATTCGAGACGGTTTATGTTGATCTTTGTTGATTGTTCTTATCACCTAAGAAATTTAACCTGCTCTCTCTCTCTCCCCTGTGTGTGTGTGTGTGTGTGTGTGTGTGTGTGAGGGGTGGGGGTGGGGGTGGGTGGGTTTGTGTGCGCGCGCTTCTCAAAATCAATTTGCTAAGACATGATAAAAGGAATCTTAATCAATCTTATTGGGGAATTTATGATAACGAAATGTGCAAAAGAACTCAATGTTATTATCTGTTTTGTATTAAGTATTTGTTGGACTGGGCACTACAAGTACCGCTGGACATGGAGAGAGTGCCAACAAGAGAAATGAGGAGCGATTACATTTTGCGGTAATTTTTTCTTTATATCATTTTGATATTCAAAGAAGTATTGATCATTGTAATTGGGAAAGAATGCAAAGCTGGCCATATGAGTAACAGCTAGTAAGCCGTTGATAACTGATCTCAGGGGCATAGCACCACTGCACGAGTCCCATGTTATATTCAGCAATGTTGAAAAAAAGTACAGCCTGTTAAAAGATATACAAACCACTTACAGGTACATTTTTATGTGGTTTGAAAACTGAAATAAATACACCGACCGTAGCTGGGGGGGGGGGGGGGGGGGGGTGTAATATCCTTATCTTTATTAGTTACTATCCTGGTCTGTCCTTTAATCAGCGTAGATGTGCACCACAGGACTACAGTATAATCCAGGGACAGATTTAGGGTGGGTGTCAGGGGGGTCCTGACCCTCTCTTCAGTTTCTGAAAAAAATCAATGGTCCCCTCTTGAAATTAGAATTTCGACTAGCTGAATCATAGTTCTAAACCGTACCAAATGGCACCGTTCGCCCTCTTAAATACCAAACTTTTTCTGGGCCCTTCACCGGGCCTCCCACCCCACGCCAAGAGGAGGGGGGGGGGTCGGCTTCGCATCCGCGAAACCCCCCTCCTTTATAATAATCATGAATCCGCCCCTGTAACCTGTTTGCAATTTTCATTAAAAATAAAAGATATCTTTGGTCCCGACCTTTTTTTTAATAGCGTACACAAGTAAGAGCACCAAAGCAAATCACCTGTAGTTTTTCCTCTTTTTTTATTACTTATTTCAACTAGTGCGGCGATAGTGGGTACTCGGGGGAGGGGAATCTGGCGCACAATCTTAATAGAGTTCTGATAATTTGACCACATTATTGTTAATCATGAACATTATTAAGAAGCGCGTTATCAATTTTTATAATTACAAGTTATCTTAAAAATTTCCCCGTGAACCACCACGACGAGGAATCGTAGTAACCAAGAAGATTTTAAATTTTGAAATCTTTTTATTTCTGGATATTTTGACTGTTAGGGCCTTTGCCCAATTTTCGCTTTAAAAAAAAAAAAAAAAAAAAAAAAAAAAAAAAAAAAAAAAACAGGAAGACAATATCCCTATAAAATTCACCCTTGTCGAACACAAATAAATAGAAATGCAGTCACAAATTTAATGGAAAATTTAGACATGCATTTTTACCTACAGACTTGACATTTAATATGGAATATTTCAGTTTTAAAGGTATACCTAGGTCAAAATGCGTTCTTTTTTTTTTTTAAATCAGATTTCATATAAGACATCTGTCTGGAGAAGTGTGAAGTCAGGTGTGTCGCTGCCAATTAACTGACTACCAAGTCTGTTGCACTGCTGCCTTGTGTAATATGCAGTGATTTAATTGGGCAGTGCTCCTTTGGGCTAGTCAAAGCTTGGCTTTGGCGAAGGATGGTTCTGTCAATAAAGTATCCATATGTCGGCAAATACTGCATAGAAGAATTTGAAATTTTGCATACAAGCGGTCGGTTTTGCAGTGCGTAAAATGAGTTAAGCAGCGTTTTACAAAACTGGTAAGCTGTGCCAGAATGGCGCGAAAAACACAGACATTGCCAGACAGATTATTGTGTCAAACGGAACGGTCTACACAGTTTTATAGAGTTATGCTCAGTTTGAGGCACTACACAGAGACCAAGCCCAATGCATCGACGTCTTACCACCAGGGTATAGGACTCACTGTCCTTCAGGATATGCTGCTGCAATTAAACCAATACCACCCAGTCCGTTTTAAATGAGGGACAAATTGTCACCAAAACTTGTTTTTCAAGGCTCTTAGCGAACACCAAACTGATTTCAGCAGGTTAGGATTCCAGGCGACCTCTGAGGAAGCCACTGTAAACAGCAAAGCAGCTTAGTCTGTTTCTCTAATGAATTGGGGACCATGACAGTTTCTGGGTAAAACACTGAAACCGCGTGGCTTCTTTATTGAGGCCATATTTAACCTGTACCGCTAAACTGGTCAAAACAGAGTTTACAGACATTCTGAAAAGGCCTTCGACGAAATGTGTGCCACTTATTAAGAGGCTAGGGTCATTGACAGTGTCAGTATTTGGAGTGGATACCACATTGGTGCCAAAACACCAATGGTAGTCATCGATGAAAACCTTAACCAGATCAAATAAAGAAATAATCTGGGAACCACTTGACTATTATTTGATAGGGGGCACCTTAGGAACAATTTTAGGTTGCAGGGCGAGGTTGCCGGTTCACACAGAGCACATTTAATAGCAGATAACTTACAGAACCAAGGGAATGAGTAGCTACCTTGGTCATCAAAATCGCCATATTTGAACCACATAGACAATATGTGGGTAGGTCATTACTCGCCGAATCAACGGCCTGCATGTCCTACATCAAAACTGAGCCAAATTGGACAAGTTTTAACCGTATTCTGGAATTTTATTCCAGATTAAACTCTAAAAAGCCTATCATAAGAAATGCCTTGCGGCTTGAAAGCTCTGGTAGCAGCAAGATGAGGTCAAGCGTAACAGCGACTGTTGCTGTGACTAGACACTGACATGGGGGGCCTTTGTGGGGCGTGTAACTCTTTTAAAGACAATAATTAGGAAAATATGGAGATCCAAAATATCGCTTTCAATGGTTGTCGTATGACTTAAAATAGGCAATGTATTTTTGTTTGCTTCACTGACGAATTCAATTAATAAACTGATGTCACAGTGACATCGAAGAGATTATCTAAAGTTATTAAAACAAGATTTTAATCCTTATTTTCATTTATCAGTCAGCAAAATAGGAAAAAAACTGATGAATTATGTTTTGGAAAAAATATTCCATATTAAATGTCAAGTCTGTATATATCATAATTTTAACCTAATATCTGCGGTGCATCTCTGAAACGCGTTTACTATCCATTCTTTACTGGTGGTATGATTGCGTTAGTGCAGAAACTTTCTTTCTCACCAGATAACAACTGAAAACTTTGATAAGATTTTTTTGAATCACCATTAAAATCACCAAGGCCATCAAGATCATCATCATTACAAATCTCTGATATGAACATCACTTCCGGCCAGTCTTATATTACTTCAGGAGACCTAATTTGCATATAAGAGAAAAAATGAATTTTTTCTAATTTTGGCTTGTCTCTAATTTTTTCATTATTTTCAAAAAGTAATGTTTCCTTTTGCTCACGAATTGGGATACTTTTGATCTGCACACACTGTTTGTAAATTATGTAATTAGAAATAATTTTTATATCACAGACGTGTATCACGTTTTCACTCCATAGCCATAAAACTCGACAATAGCTGCATGCTTATAAAAGTAGGTCAATTGCCTGTATAAAATTACCATACGATTATTGATTTTTTTGTGTGGACCGTTTTAAGGGGGAGACACAAGTGGAAGATATATCAATATACCAGCAAAATATTTTGGTTGCATGGGACTACTGAAAGGCAGAGTAAATTGCAAAGTTTAAAAGAAAAAAAAAAGTAAAACTAGGCTACATCTCCAGCTTTACCATGTAGAACTATATATATATATGCCACGTTTCCTCTCTATTTCATCTGACTCTCCCTAAAATTTTTCAGACCGCGTTAACTGTTCAGCTCCCGGGAAGCGCGGAGCATCCAGCGTGGTGGCAGACGCTGAGCTCTGCAGACGACACATTGCATTCACAAGAGGGGGTAAAGGTTTTCTAGGAATTTGTTGTATGTAATTTCATCTGACGAATTACGTAATAAAGAAAAGAAAATTGGCTTAATTGACTTTATTTTTACTAAGTGCAGTGAAAGATACTGATATTTCTTCTCAAAATTGGCAGAATAAAAAAACGCAAAAAGACACCACCTATCTCCCCTAATCACCTGTACATGGCATATCCTATCCGTGAACTTTTGACCTCACGCTGAGTTTTGGAAGGTGGCTTGTTTGTATGGTATCAGTAGAAAGGGGGCAGGATGAGAGGGGAGGGGGGGATTCTAATGTGATCCTAAGATCTAATACTCAGTATACCGTTATATCCGTTTATTAGATCTTAGTGTGATCCATCTTGTTCAAGAAGTCTTGATATTTCTATTTTGATTATACTAGAGCTTTATTTTTGTGTTCACGCACAGTATTAAAAAAGCTAGGTTATTCCAACGAAGTCTGTGGCTTTATACATGTTATATTTTTTACAAAAAAACACTCGATTACAAATGATAGACCTGAATATTGAGAGTGTTGGCAACGGGGAAGAGCAGTCTGTAAAATGTTTTAAATCCTTTGGTCATTTTGAAAAATGACAACAAAGAAATTGTGTTAGAAAAAGAACTTGTTGCCGCTATTTACAATATTTTATGATAATACATGGCTATAGCAATAGTACAAGTATGGTAAGATAAAGTAAGAATTTATTCAGCCAATAAAAATATTAAAACATAAATATCGGCATTTGATATCCTTTGAGAGATAAAACTAAAATAAAACACTGGACAATAAAAAATTATGAACTAGGCCTAAAAGTTTAATTAAAATACTGTACATAGAGAGGCCTACTTAAAACCATTTACTGCCCTTAAAAGTCAGCAGTCTGCTATTGCTGGGTGAGAATTTAAAAAGAGAACTTCCTGTATGGGTGGGACCCCCATAAATCGTTTTGTTGTTTTCTCCATTCTGCCTTTCAAGATATCATCCAGTTGGAGGAGATCTCTCCCAATTATTTTACTGGCGGTGTTAATAACATCGAGAAGTTTTTTCCCCATTCCTCCACTGTAGCCACCAGATGCTCAAACGTTAAAATACTCTCAATATTATAATTATGTATAAAAATAAACTAAAACAGGATCCTTATTTGCAAGTGATCTAACAAAAAAAAAAAAGTTTTTTTCCTAAAGTAAGTTTACTTTTCATGTGAATTCCTAGGAGTTTGAACTATATATATATTTTTTTTGTATTTAAACATGGACATACTGGAATATAAAATCAAAAGAGAAGTTATCAGTAATTGAGTTGTATGGTAGGGTACGTGTGTGTGAGTATGTGTGTTTATGTATGTATTTGAATAAAGTTAAAAGTTCGTACAATATTTTGATTATTTCTTAAGTTTAATAAATGAAATGAAAAAGAATTTGATAAAAAATTTGAGATAAACTTCAAAGTTTAAAACTTAAATCAGAAATCAAATGTTGTTTTATTGGAATAAGGTAATTACTATAGTGCTTCATCAGGGGCGTATGCAAAGATATTTTCTGACAATCTTCCAAATTATCTTTGTTCATCCATCCTCCATTTTTGACCGTCTTCCGACAGAAAACATTAGATGCCTGACAATGTAAACTTGAAAATCTGACCGTCTTCCGGAAGACCCAGAAGACAGCCTAAATCCGCCCCTGTTCACTTATTGTAAAAAAAAGTCAGGTGCTGGTTTCTTGCATCACATCCCAAATGGCTTTATACAAAAATTGGTTTATTTTGCTTTTTCAAACTTTTTAAATTAAAAGAGTCCCACTGGGTATTTTGTTAACTGTGAAAGCCACTTTTTATTTCCCTGAGATGCATGAAATGTCAATATTCCACGAAGCACCTCATTCCTGTGACTCGCAAATGCAGCTTTTTATTCTTTGCCCTTATTGAAACTAAGCCTGGTAATTTGTAATTTTCACGATTTTCAACTAGCATTGTTGGTGAGATATGCATAAAGTTTTGTTTACTGTGATTTGTAAATTAATGGTTTTATTTCCCGTGAACTGTGAACACCCCTCCCCAATGGTACCCTCAATTAAGAAAAGAAAGAGAAACAAAACTCATTTGATTACAAAAATTTAATATTTTATCATAAAATTAAGAGAATGACATTTTGCAGTTTTCAGACTGGCTTCTACAGAGGTAATGATAGTTCTGCACTGACGACCCTGAAAAATAAAAGATAAAAATATTAAAATATAATTCACTGTGTATTCAATGTGTATTCAGTTAGGTGTAAATAGATGTTGTCAGCAACTCTTCAACCACCAGCTCCTAGTGACTATCATATAATTACTGCTTTAATGTACAGTTTTACCAGCTGTTTGATATAGTTTTCCTCTAAAAAAACTGAAAGCTTACTTAGTTATGATACCATCAAAACAAAGAGACAAACAAAAAGAACTTCTCTGTAAATGTATAATAAATCCATTCTAAACTAAAAATACTGTTGACTTTTCTTCATTTCTTAATGTCTGAAGTGTTTAGAATTATTTAATTAATAATAACAATAATAATAATAATGATAATTATAATAATAATAATAACCATTTATGTTCGTGCCCTCCGTCTGAAGCAAGACGTGAACAGATTCAATACCCTCCTCCACCTAGATGGGCCGCTATTCTTTGGAGCTAAAATGTATAATACAATATTACTTACTAAGAGGCAAAAGTATAAAATGTTCAATAAGTCAGTGCAACATCATATTTCATGTATGAAGCTTCAATGAAACACTTTTACCAGTATTTGGAATAAACAAAATTGCCAAGTATCATTTTAATCTGGCCAAAAGCAAAAAATGTGTTGGCACAACATAAGGAGTGTGTGTGTGTGTGTGTGTGTGTGTACATGCACAATCACATTCCATCAGTGTAATAAATATTGACCCTACTATTCTATTGACCCTACTGTCTTACCTCTCTCCTTCACATCCTCTGCCACAGTTGTTGTGTCATTGATACTGACTGAAGAAAAACAGGAAAACAAATTAAACATTTCATACCTGTGCACAACAGGAATTCAATACATTATTTAACATAGTCGAAGACCCATTCAAAGATATAGATCACTGAACAGTGAATTTGATCTCAGTGTTTGTGCATCAGAGTCTCCCCCCTAAAGTCCATCTGTGTGTTTACATTTTTAAGTGTGTTAAATGAATTCCTGTTAAGTTGTCCTAAGCTTACTGTCTTACCTTTTTCTTTGATGCACTCAGCATCTGACACACTCTTTGTGTCTCTGATATTGGCTAAAGAAAAAATGATATCTAATAAAAACTTAACATTCCATATCTGTGCATGTCCAAATAGGATTCAGTATTACAATTTATGGAAGACACATTCAAATATTTAAATGACTTAAGAAATAATAATCTTCTTAAGTTTGCTAAAGACTTTGCTTGAGCAGCATGCTTGTGGTATGTATGTGCGTACGTATGTGTGTTTGTTAGTGTATGTGTGTGTGCATGCATTTTTCATAAGTATATTAAAAGTCATAACTATTTTACTGAGATTCCTGTCTTACCTATCTCCTCAGTACTTGGGGTCTTTAAAAGTGATACATTGTTCTTGTCTTTTAGTTTGGTATCAACTGAAAGGACAGAATTGAATTTAATTTTCAAGACAACATTATGTGTGTTCAAGCGTTACACAGCAAAAGCATTATTTTTTCAGAAGATAAAGTATCTCTTTAAGTCTGTCAACATGCATGCAAGTACAGTACCTTGGTGTGTGTGTGTGTGTGTGTGTGTGTGTGTGTGTGTGCATGCACAATCACATGTCATCAATGTAATAAATAGATCCCTATTCTATTGACCCTGCTGTCTTACCTCTCTCCTTCACGTCCTCTGTCACAGTAATTGTTGTGTCTTTGACATCAACTGAAGAAAAAAAAGGAACACAAGTTCAGCATTCCATGCCCATGCACAACAAGGATTCAATACCATAGTCAAAGATGTATTCAAAGATTTAGATCACCGAACAGGGAATAAAAACACAATGTTTGTAAGGGGCGGATCTAGAAAGATTTTCTGACAGTCTTGCAAATTATGTTTGTTGATCCATCCTCCATTGTGGGCTTTCTAGGAATTTGTTGTATTTAATTACATCTGACGAATTACGTGATAAAGGAAAGAAAATGGGCATAATTGAATTTATTTTTACTAAGTGCAGTGAAAGATATTGATATTTCTTCTCAAAGTTGGCAGAATAAAAAAACGCAAAAAGACACCACCTATCTCCCCTAAGCACCTGTACATGGCCGAGAACTTTTGACCTCACGCTGAGTTTTGAAAGGTGGCTTGTTTGTATGGTATCAGTAGAAAGGGGGCAGGATGGGGAGGGGGAGAATTCTAATGTGATCCATCTTGTTCAGAAGTCTTGATATTTCAATTTTGATTATACTAGAGCTTTATTTTTGTGTTCACGCACAGTATTAAAAAAGCTAGATTATTCCAACGAAGTCTGTGGCTTTATACATGTTATATTTTTTACAAAAAAACACTTGATTTCAAATGATAGACCTGAATATTGAGAGTGTTGGCAACGGGGAAGAGCAGTCTGTAAAATGTTTTAAATCCTTTAGTCATTTTGAAAAATGACAACAAAGAAATTGTGTTAGAAAAAGAACTTGTTGCCGCTATATACAATATTTTTTATGATAATACATGTAACATGGCTATAGCAATAGTACAAGTATGGTAAGATAAAGTAAGAATTTATTCAGCCAATAAAAATATTAAAACATAAATATCGGCATTTGATATCCTTTGAGAGATAAAACTAAAATAAAACACTGGACAATAAAAAATTATGAACTAGGCCTAAAAGTTTAATTAAAATACTGTACATAGAGAGGCCTACTTAAAACCATTTACTGCCCTTAAAAGTCAGCAGTCTGCTATTGCTGGGTGAGAATTTAAAAAGAGAACTTCCTGCATGGGTGGGACCCCCATAAATCGTTTTGTTGTTTTCTCCATTCTGCCTTTCAAGATATCATCCAGTTGGAGGAGATCTCTCCCAATTATTTTACTGGCGGTGTTAATAACATCGAGCAGTTTTTTCCCCATTCCTCCACTGTAACAACTGTAGCCACCAGATGCTCAAACGTTAAAATACTCTCAATATTATAAATATGTATAAAAATAAACTAAAACAGGATCCTTATTTGCAAGTGATCTAACAAAAAAAATTTTTTTTTTCCTAAAGTAAGTTTACTTTTCATGTGAATTCCTAAGAGTTTGAACTATATATATATTTTTTTTGTATTTAAACATGGACATACTGGAATATAAAATCAAAAGAGAAGTTATCAGTAATTGAGCCGTATGGTAGGGTACGTGTGTGTGAGTATGAGTGTTTATGTATGTATTTGAATAAAGTTAAAAGTTCGTACAATATTTCGATTATTTCTTAAGTTTAATAAATGAAATAAAAAAAGAATTTGATAAAAAATTTGAGATAAACTTCAAAGTTTAAAACTTAAATCAGAAATCAAATGTTGTTTTATTGGAATAAGGTAATTACTATAGTGCTTCATTTATTGTAAAAAAAGTCAAGTGCTGGTTTCTTGCATCACACCCAAATGGGTTTATACAAAAATTGGTTTATTTTGCTTTTTCAAACTTTTTTAATTAAAAGAGTCCCACTGGGTATTTTGTTAAGTGTGAAAGCCACTTTTTATTTCCCTGAGATGCGTGTGACGGACCTCATTCCTGTGACTCGCAAATGCAGCTTCGTGAAACTAAGCCTTATACCTGGTAATTCGTAATTTTCACAATTTTCAACTAGCATTGTTGGTGAGGTATGCATAAAGTTTTGTTTACTGTGATTTGTAAATTAATGGTTTTATTTCCTGTGAACTATGATCATCCCTGCCCAAAGGTACCCTCAATTAAGAAAATAAAAACAAAACTGATCTGATTACAAAAATTTAATATTTTATCATAAAATTAAGAGAATGACATTTTGCAGTTTTTAACTGGCTTCTACAGAGGCAAAGATAGTTCTGCACTGACGACCCTGAAAAATAAAAGATGAAAATATTACAACAATCAACAAGGATTCAATACCATAGTCAAAGATGTATTCAAAGATTTAGATCACTGAACAGGGAATAAAAACACAATGTTTGTAAGGGGCGGATCTAGAAAGATTTTCTGACAGTCTTGCAAATTATGTTTGTTGATCCATCCTCCATTGTGGGCTGTCTTCTGACAAAAAATTAAATCCCCATCAATGTAAAATTCTGACCATCTTCCGGAAGAACCAGAAGATGGCCTCAATTTGCCCCTGTTTGTGTCTGAGAGCCTGTTTGTGCGTGTGTAAATTTTTTGAAGTGTGTTAAATAAACACCTGTTAAATTGATCTTACTGTCTTACCTCTCTCCTCGCTGCCCTCAGCATCTGACACACTCTTTGTGTCTTTGATATCCACTAAAGAAAAAATGATATTTTAATATTTAAAAATACAAACTTAACATTCCATATCTGTGCATGTTCAAAAAGGATTCAGTAGGCCCATTACACTTTGATGAAAAAACATTCAAAGATTTAACTGACTTAAAAATAAATAAATTATCTTCATAAGTATGCTAAAAAATAGACTTTGCATAAGCAACACGCTTGCGGTGTGTATGTGCGTATGTGTGTTTGTTAGTGTATGCGTGTGTGCAAGTATATAAAAATTCATTATTATTGTACTAAGATTCCAGCCTTACCTAGTTCCTCAATGCTTAGGGTCTTTTATTAAAATAATTGCTACATTATTCTCTTTCTTGGTATCACCTGAAAGAACAGAATTGAATTTTAAGGAATACCATTTATGTGAGTATGTTGGAGTATGTTGGAGACAAAGAGAAGCCTGTTAGTCTGTTAACCTGATTGTATTCAGTGAGAGTTTTCATGGAGTTAGCGCACATTAGCTAGGTCTCCAAATTCATTGTCAACAGCCCCTGAAGGTCAAGACTTGCACCCCGAGAGTCAGGATGTTGTTGTAATTTTATTTCATGAATCCTTCCTCTAAGATAAAAAATGCATCAAGTTGATTGAATAAAGCAATGGTGTGGACTTACCACTTGTGTGGACTTCAGGCTTGTACATGTAGTCCCACTCTGGAATAAGATGGCACATTTATTTATTATTTATAAAGTCTCAAATGTATTTGACAATATTAAAGGAGCATTTTCATCATTTTTCTACAGTTTTTTATAGGATAGTGAGATTTCCAAATGTTGTACATGACAGATTTAAAAGGTAACGAGAATTATGAATTTAAGCACCTTTTATTTCCATGTCCAGTTCTCCCCAAGTACAGGTCATTTCCATGCTGTCCTTAGTGGTCACCTGGAGGCACCTGTTCCTAAAGGGTTCAGGCTCCCATGTCCAGCCAGACCCAGGGTGGTAAGGCTGAATAAATTTAAAGAATGAATGAATGAATGAAAAAACAAACAAATAAATAACTTAAAGAAATGTTAATGTCTAAAATGAAAAATAAAATTTTTACTAATATATACAATCACTGATAAATCAAATACACTAGAAGAAATGAATGAAGGTTTTAATAAATACTTAAACGTATCCGACTTTAAATTTTCTTTTTCAATTTCAAAGAAAATCATTTTTACCTGAGATCATTTTTTTTTTGTTAAAAAAAAAGTTTCATACTTACATTTTGTGGCTTAATGAATTTCCATTCTATGTTTGACCCTTGGGCAGGAGAAACTCTGCCCTGAGGGACAGGACCCCCATATCAGTGAATCTTGACAGGTTCACACCTTTCTGGGGGTCCCATCCCCTGAGGGCAGTTCCCCTGCCCACCACTTTGGCCTTTAAATAGTTGTTGGTTAAGAAAACTCTTACAGTGGCCTTGGCTGTTCAGAGTAAAAAGTAAAATAGAAAGAAATACTATCAATATATCGTTTTTGATATTTACATTACAGACATTCAAACTGACCACTTAATTAATGTAAATAAAGAATATGATATCTTACTTTCTTATTATGAACAAATTAATTTTTTTTATTTATATAACAACAAAAAATTGCAAGAGTAGTTTTAGGCGCGTTGTATTATAAAACACATACAGTCTGATTATACAAACACACACATAACTTACGAGCACACTGTTCTTTTTTATTTATTTCATTTTCCATATCAGCTATCATCTGCAATATGTACAATAAATTAAAGAAATCATGTTAACGGGATACATAGAATTCTGTATCTTAATTTGGTAGTTTGTGGTGTAAACTACATTTGTACTATTACCAGAATGATCAGCAAATCGTCATGTGACAAGAAATTTTTAAGAATATTAATTAATCACATAAAAAATCATGAACGACGGATAAAAAGGCGCTGTGTGGGCTTACATTGAACTTGCTGCAGAATTTCAGTATTGAATAAAAAATAAAACTCACCAGCGACTGTGTAGACATTGTCTCTTTGCTTTGTTTACTAAAACAATAAACAGGAATAATTATTGTATAAAAGAATTTCATTGGACGGTTCCTGTATTGTTTCCTTAACTTTAAACCAATCAGATTGACGCTTCGTTGAAGCTCTCGACCTTGGGTCTTTCTACTAAATATCGCAATATATATCACAGTGCCTGGTCCCTGGTCATATCTATTACGGTCCCAGAACTCTCTCCCTCCTCGCACGAGTTTCTTAGAAAGCAGGCGGTGAACCTGTTGCTGATACTGGCCGCAGTCCTTTACAAATCCTAAGTCTCACCTCTTGCATAGCGCCATCTATACTAAACAATTTTTATATGGCGTAGACTAGGCAAAGGGTGACGCTAAAAAGTCGGAATTTTCATCAAACGTTCTGCACACTGAGTTTCACCATACATCTGGACACTTTTCTCAGATGGTTTTGTTATAGATTCTATTGACAAACTTAATCGGTGAATTCAGGATGAGACATCTAAAGTGACGGATACATATGGTATCGACTGTGTCAGTTGTTCACTGTTCACATCACGATGCAATGTGCTGGTGAAGATTTTACAAAATGCTTCAGAATGTTGACGCTGCAGATTAAAAGTGTTTTTGCAGAACTGACACGATTGCAAGCCGTCATCTACTTCAACTTTTCCATTTTCTTTTCTTCTGAAATTACCCAATGGCTTATGAAGGTGAGATAATTAATTGGAGAGCTGACGTTATGCCTTCTAATATAATTTTTATTTTAAGTGGGCATTTTTCTTGTTTCTTTTGAGTCATCTGTCGAAATAGTAATATATGAACTTAACTATGAACAACTAAAACTTCCCATGGAGTGTCCACTTACGTGAACTAGCACTACCATCCCGAGTTTCAGAAAGCACCATAAACCCACCTCTTTATTATCATTACTGGTACAGTGTATGCTTCAGCTTTGACTTACAACAATACTTTTTTTGGTAAATTTCTTTTATAAGATATTTCTTTGCAGTTTATTGATGTAATAAACCTACTAAAATTTCATTATGTATTCTAATATTTTTGATCTTGAGGAAAAGCCTGATTATTGATTTTTTTTGTCTTTTCCAGTCCATCATCTGATTCCACACTACTACACTGTACAAGGAGGCACAGGACTATGCTGCCACAATGGAACACAATGACTCCAGAATACTACACTGTACTAGGAGGCACAGGACTATACTGCCACAATGGAACACAATGACCCCAGACTTCTACACTGTACTAGGAGACAGGACTATACTGCCACAATGGAACACAATGACTCCAGACTACTACACTGTACTAGGAGGCACAGGACTATACTGCCACAATGGAACACAATGACTCCAGACTACTACACTGTACAAGGAGACACAGGACTATACTGCCACAATGGAACACAATGACTCCAGACTACTACACTGTACTAGGAGGCACAGGACTATACTGCCACAATGGAACACAATGACCCCAGACTTCTACACTGTACTAGGAGACACAGGACCTACGACTATACTGCCACAATGGAACACAATGACTCCAGACTACTACACTGTACTAGGAGGCACAGGACTATACTGCCACAATGGAACACAATGACTCCAGACTACTACACTGTACTAGGAGGCACAGGACTATACATCCACAGTGGAACACAAGGACTCCAGACTACTACACTGTACTAGGAGACACAGGACTATACTGCCACAGTGGAACACAGTGTTTTTTGAATCTGTAATGCTGCTTAATCACAGCCTTTCAGCAAGTTCAGTGTAATGCCAGATATTTAGGTGAATTTGTGCTGTTAATGATGTAAGAATTTTAATGTAAATTACCCAGGTATTTTAATGCTTTGTCAAAGAAAGTGTAGGAACAGTTTTAAGACGCTTGAAAATAAAGTAGATTGTTTTAAAGATGTATTTTTTATTGTCTTCCTGTGGATCACACATGTCCTCCATATATGTTTGTATGTGGTAATATTGTTGCTGTGTCAACTTAACTTGGAAATATTACCACAGCAATGACTGTAGCAATGACAGTAATGAGGAAGGGTGTAGTAAGTATTGCTTAGAATAAAGATGGATATCAAAGAAATGGGTTGTCAGGTAGTGGGTTTCGACCTTACTGAAGCTATAAAGATTGCTTGTCAATTTAGTACGGTAAACTCAGGAATTTAGAGATGAGTAATGGGTGCATTTGACCAGAAAATACCAACTTCTTTGTTTGAAAACATGATATAAAATTATGTTCCAGCTTTAAGGTACAGATATTGGTCCATTTCTAAAACTGTTTCAAAGCTGATTCATATACTGCTATTGAAAAAGCTGTATGTAGTCACCTGTTATCAATTCCAGCATTCCCAACTTGTCCACATAGGGTGCCATTCACTCTCAGCAGGTTGGCTGTCATGGATCACATTTGCCATTGATAGCAAGAAGAAGTCTTGTATGGGTATATATTGTTTTCCAGATGACAGTTATAGGTAATTTGCAACCTCCTACACAAACAAACTCATAAAACAAACTCAACTCATTACATTTGCTGTTTTCTTTGATAGTGAATAATACATTGTAATATTGATTCGGAAATATTTCTTTTCAAATTGGTTAATTCTCTCTCTTCTGATTATCAATTTCCAATAAACTTGACACTTATAAAAAGACATAGACTACTGATCATCTTATCACAGATTTTCATTGTTGTTAAGCATCATTTCTACAGATTTCAGAAACACTGGACAAAATTTGTCAAAATTTTTAACGTTTAACTGTTTTGAGTCATGGAATTTGCCAGTGTTTTCTGTGTAATTTCCAGTTTTCTCAAATATATCATCAGAAGAAAATAGTTTTCCTTAGATACAGTCAACTGATCATCTTATCACAGATTTTTATTGTTGTTAAGCATCACTTGTAAAAAATTAAGAAATATTGGACAAGATTTGACAAAATTATTATCGTTTAACTATTTTATGTCATGGAATTTGCCCGTGTTTTTGAGTAATTTTCAGATTTCTCAAATATATCGTCCAAAGAAAATGCTTTTCATTAGACATGGTCAACTGATCAGCTTATCACAGATTTTAATTGTTGATAAGCATCATTTGTACAAATTTCAGAAATATTGGATTAGATTTGACAAAATTATTATCGATTAACTATTTTAAGTCATTGCATTTGCCAGTCTCAATGTTATTTTCAGCTTTTTCAGTTATATTGTTTTTTTTTCCAGAGTACCCTTACCATAAAAAGGCAGGCAGTGAAAGACAGCACCAAGAGCAGCACTATGTCTTATCCATGTGTACAATACATGATATGATTTAGGATATTGTCAAATATTGTGCTTACAGCAACCCATTCCAGAAACCCATTGTAAGGAGTAATCTGCATCTGGCATTGATAGTAAGGAGAAGTGTTGCATGGGTATATATTGTTTTCCAGATAACAGTTATAGGTAATTTGCAACCTTTTACACAAACAACCTCAAGTCATCACATTTGCTATTTTATTTTATATTCACATTGCAAAATTATTAACATTTAACTATTATAAGCCATGGAATTTGCCATTGTTTTCAGTGTAATTTTCAGTTTTTTCAAAGATATTGTCGCAAGAAGATACTTTTTATTAGACACAGTCATTTGATCAGCTTATCACAGATTTTTATTGTTGTAAAGCATCATTTGTATAATTTCCAGAAACGCTGTACAAGATTTGACAAAATTATTAACGTTTAACCATTTTAAGTCATGGAATTTGCCAGTCTTGTCAATGTAAATTTCAGTTTCCCCAAATACGTTGTCCCAAAAAACACTTTTCACTAGATACAGTCAACAGATCATCTAACTAGATTTTTATTGTTGTTAAGCATCATTTGTACAAATTTCAGAAACACTGTACAAGATTTGACAAAATTATTAACGTTTAACTATTTTAAGTCGTGGGATTTGTCAGTCTTTTCAATGTAAATTTCAGTTTCCCCAAATATATTGTCTCTAAAAGATACTTTTCATTAGACACAGTCATTTGATCAGCTTATCACCGATTTTTATTGTTGTTAAGCATCATTTGTACAATTTTCAGAAACACTGGACGAGATTTGACAAAATTATTAACGTTTAACTATTTTAAGTCCTGGGATTTGCCAGTCTTTTCAATGTAAATTTCAGTTTGCCCAAATACGTTGTCCCAAAAAACACTTTTCATTAGATACAGTCAACAGGTCATCTAATCACAGATTTTCATTGTTGGTAAGCATCATTTGTACAAATTTCAGAAATATTGGATTAGATTTAACAAAATTATTATCGTTTAACCATTTTTAGTCTTTGCATTTACCAGTCTTTTCAATGTAATTTTCAGTTTTTTCAGTTATATTGTTCTTTTTCCAGAGTACCCTTACCATGAAAAGGCAGGCAGTGAAAGACAGCATCAAGAGCAGCACTATGTCTTATGCATGTGTACAATACATGATATATGGCAAGATTTAGGACATTGTCAAATACTGTGATAGCAACAACCCATTCCAGAAACCCATTGTAAGGAGTAATCTGCATCTGACATTGATAGTAAGGAGAAGTCTTGTAAGGGTATATATTGTTTTCTAGACGACAGTTATAGTTATTTTTCAGCCTGCTACACAAACAAACTCAAATCATCACTTTAGCTGTTTTCTTTAAAAGTAGATAATACATTGCAATACTGAAATATTTCTTTCGGTTAATTCTCACTCTTCTGATTATCAATTTCCAATATACTTGACACTTACAAGAGACACAGATGCTTGATCAGCTTAACACAGATTTTCATTGTTGTTAAGCATCATTTGCACAAATTTCAGAAACACTGGACAAGATTTGACAAATATTAACGTTTAACTATTTTAAGTCCTGGGATTTGCCTGTCTTTTCAATGTAAATTTCAGTTTTCCCAAATATGTTGTCCCAAAAAACACTTTTCATTAGACACAGTCAACTGATCAGCATATCACAGATTTTTATTGTTGTTAAGCATCATTTGCACAAATTTCAGAAATAGTTGACAAGATGTTTTATAAGTCTGAATGGAGGAGTGTTTTTATACACTGTAAAATGTGACTATAATAAGTGAATGAAAATGTTTTGGGTCTTAACTTTTTGACTGCCACTAAAAACTGTTTTTAGATTGAGACACTGTATTTGTTTTGCTAATTTTTTTGATTCTGTATTTTAGGAGTAGATGAAGATGCTGAAGTAGTGTCTAACTAATGTGAACGCGACTATGTGAACACTGTCGCCAGTTTTTACTGTACATGTCACACAGGGTACACACTTAAAACTGACAGTGTTTACTGTACATGTCACACAGGGTACACACTTAGAACTGACAGTGTTTACTGTACATGTCACACAGGGTACACACTTAGAACTGACAGTGTTTACTGTACATGTCACACAGGGTACACACTTAGAACTGACAGTGTTTACTGTACATGTCACACAGGGTACACACTTAGAACTGACAGTGTTTACTGTACATGTCACACAGGGTACACACTTAGAACTGACAGTGTTTACTGTACATGTCACACAGGGTACACACTTAGAACTGACAGTGTTTACTGTACATGTCACACAGGGTACACACTTAGAACTGACAGTGTTTACTGTACATGTCACACAGGGTACACACTTAGAACTGACAGTGTTTACTGTACATGTCACACAGGGTACACACTTAGAACTGACAGTGTTTACTGTACATGTCACACAGGGTACACACTTAGAACTTCAGAAAGACTTTCAGGGGTACTTAGAACTACAGTGAGGATTTCCATTTGATATTATAATTGTGTATTTGGTTGTGACCACATTTATGGGCATACATGAGTGAGTGAGTTCAGAAAACACTATTAGGTAATTCTGATTAACTTAAATTTTTCTCATTTGAACATTTTGAAAAGTTGACAGTTTAAGAGATACTGTTCAGAAGAAAATTTTCTTCACATTGTAAAGTCATACATATGTGCAAAAATTTATTGTATGTCTCATAAAATCAAGTGCAAATTACATTTGATGCTGTTCTCAAATGCCATCCAGTAAGATATTGTTATTTCTGTTGCAGATATCAGTGAATGTGAAGAAACTCCCTGGGTGTGCAGCCAGTTGTATGAGAAGACTATGGGCTCTTTTCACTGGAAGTGTGTCCATGGCTACTTAGATACAGCTGATGGGTGGACCTGTAAAAGAAGAGACAGTAAGTAGCAGGGTTCTTTTTGTCTTGATGGTAGTTTTTGTTATAATAATAATAATAATAATAATAATAATAATAATAATCTTTATTGAGCACTAAAATGCATACATATTACATTTTACAGGCTCTCTACACTAGTCATAACAACTTAGCAACAATTATACAAATCTATACAGATACCTATTGAATGATTACTGGGAAGCAGCACAGAATAAAATGACTATTGCTATTGGTGGATGTGTCGTTTTTTCAAACTTTCAGTTATATATAGATATAATGTTCTCAAACACGATTCACTTTTTGGACTGAGCAGCCACTGAATTTTTTCATGATCTGTTTTCTGCTCAGGAGGTATCATTAATCTAATTCTTCTGTCCCTATGTTCTTCACATTTCAGTAAAAAGTGGATCTCCGTTTCAATTTCATTACAGTGGGGGCACTTGCGATTTTCAGTAGGGGTTTTAAGGGACGTATAGCGGCCACGTTCAATTTCTAATTCGTGGTCACTAATCCGCATTTTTGCAATAGTCTTCATTTCTGATGGGGTGACTTTCATTGACAGATACAGGTATTTTTCAGGGGTGTAAGTTTTTTTAAGTAATCTGTATGTCCTGAGTTTACTGTAGTTATCACTTTCCAGGTCTTTCCAAAATACGGTAGTTCCTCAATTTTATTGTTGATAGCATCTCTTAGGTTTTCAAAGTTATCTAGTGTTTGTGTATCAGTTTTATGGACCAGACCCCAACACTGTATAAATGTTCTTATTGATTCAGACCAACAGGGTCCTTTTTCTTTTTGCTCCTGTTCATAAATGTTTTGACCAATCTGTTGGAAGGTAGCTCTTTTAGTCTGGCGCTGTATCTCTGTGTCTGTTTTGCAATATCAGAATAGAGTGGAAATCTTCCAAATTCAGCTCTACAGGCATTGTTCATAGCATTTTTTCATACACCTAGTGCCCATTTGCACATTTTTAGATGTAGTTGTTCAAAAGGAAATTTATTTAGTTTTGTAAGTGACATTTGTTTTTCCTTGAATATTTCTTCAGACCAAACTTCACACCCATATAGTAAGATGGGCTTGATAGTTTTGTCAAAATGTTTTAAGTTGAGTGTGTGGGATGTTATCTTGTTTGAGGACAGGGCTGCTTTAAGAGCAAAAATTGCTTTTAGAGCCTTTTTCTTTAAATTTTCAATTGCTTTTTTCATTGAACCTGTATTTGTATTAAGGTTAAACCCAGATAATTGTACTCTTTTACTGATTCAGTGGCTATATTATTTATTGTAAATGTTGTTGCAGAGTCTAATTTTCCTTTTTTTATTGAATGTCATGATCTTGGACTTTTTTTCATTTATGTTTAGTTTCCACTTTTTACAGTAATCTTGCAGTGCCGTTAGTTTATTTTGTAGACCATCTTTAGATGCTGATATTAGGACAAGGTCGTCAGCATACAAGATGTGATTCAGTCCGTTAATTGCACTGGGCTGGTTACAAGAAAGGAAAGCCTCCTTGATGTCATCCATGTATAAATTAAAGAGAGTGGGACTATGATTATCCCCTTGGCGGATTCCTAATCTTGATAGAAATGGGGTAGTGTAACCTAAACCTACCGAGATGCCTAATCTGGTGTTACTATACATGCTTTTTATGACACAGTAGAATTTCCCCCTAATCCCAAGTTTAAGCAATTTCAGTAATAGTCCCTTGTGCCATACTGAATCAAAGCCTTTCCTCAGGTCAATGAAACAGGCATATAGCTTTTTGTTTTGATTGAGATACCTGTTGACTATTGATTTCAAAGTAAAGATATGATCTGTTGTTCTATAACCTGGCCTGAAGCCTGCTTGTTCTTCACTTAATTTGTTTTCATTGTTAATATGTTGGATGAGCCTGTGTGCTAAAACTGAATTAAATAATTTCCCTAAGCAACTAGTTATGCATAGGCCTCTATAGTTTTCAGGGTTCATATGTTCTCCTGATTTAAAAAGCGGGATTATAATTCCTAGGTTCCAAGATTCAGGGATTTCAGATGTATTTGGCACCATGTTAAATAGTTTTGTGAGCACAACTGCAAAATACTGTACTCCTGCTTTCAACATTTCATTTCTCACCTTGTCTTCCCCAGGTGATTTCCCATTTTTTAGATATTTAATGACATTTTTAACCTCTTTCACTGTAATAGGTTTGTCAAGTACTGCTTCACCTGGTAGGCTTTCATAAGATTTAATTTCATTATCTAAGGCATGGTCACCTTCAGAAGGGATCCCACACAAATGGTAGAAGTGGCTAAAGCATGTATCTGGTCTAATTAAGTTTTGCTGCTCTTTATCATGGTTTAGTTTTTTAAGGGTTTGCCAAAATGCCCTGGGTTTTTTTTCTTCAAGGTTTAACAGGTCATTTAAGAGTGCATTTTTGTGGTTATGTTTCTTTTCTTTAACTACTTGTTTATACTTTTTTGCAACTTCATGGTATGTGCATGAAATGATGTTATTTTTTGGGTTATTTTGAAGAAGTTTGCCTAGGTACTTCACATTTCGTTGTATTTCAGCACAAGTGCTGTCAAACCACAGCTGTTTTCTCATTCTATTAGGTCTTTTTTTAGGCTAATTTTCAGTTCGCTTCTTAATACGCAAGGATGATTTAGCAGCCTTTTCCAAGATGTCTGTAAGTGAGTTGCATGCATTGTGCACACCTTCTTTTGTAGCAGGGAAATTGGTAAGTTGCAGTGAGCAAATGTCATTCATCATTGTCTCATTTTCTAGGGCCTCTATGAACTTTTCACGTGAGTTTGACTCCCAAATGTAGCGGTCACTGAATCCCTTTACTTGCTGTGTTTGTGCAGACTGTTTGAAATCTTATTGTAATTTTACAGTTTGTTTTTCCAGTACTGTAGGTTACAACTCTAATGTCACCCTTTTGGATCAAGGGGTTATATTGACGACTAGTTAAGTCTCTCTCTATATATATATATCAGGCAGATCAGTTGGTCTTGGATCTTTCAAAAAGATGCAATTGTGAGCCTTATAGTTTTGAATCTGTTTCAAATATCCATTTCTGTCTTTATTCTGCTGTGATAAATGTATTTTGAAATACTCTATTTACTTGTTTTAAGTTAAGATATAATATATTCAGTTATTCTGCTTCGCATCTTTTAATAAATCTTAAATTAGAAAAATATTTGCTGAAATATATAATGATTATAGTAAGTAGTTATTAATATTAGTAATTTCAGTTCAGTTCTTTGTTCATAAAGTTTAATTATGTAACAGATATAGTTAATGGTTATGAACCACCTAATGTTTTTCCAGTTCAGTTATATGTATACAGTTTTACTTCAGCTTTTGCTGTATATCATCATTTATATCAAATTTATTTGTTTCCTTTCGAGTCCTGTGTGAACACTTTTCCATTGAAATACCAGGCTGATTCAACCTTTTCGTGTTTTTTACTTACTTAATAAGCTCAGCGTTTAGTGGTGTGAGGTGGTCGTACATGTAGAATGCATCTTTCAGTGTCCTTTTATTTCTGATTATTTCCACCTTTGACTCTTGGTTGACCATTCTGGCTATGACTGGGCATGCAGCACCATTTCGTCTGGGAATCGGATGTATGACCAGGATGTTAGCTGGGTTCACATTCACGTTTGCTCGCTCCTTGATGATCTTGCATAATTCAGATCTCAAGTCTTCTTTGGGGGATTCTGGCCAATCAAGGAACTTAATGATATTTTTCTGACTATACTGCTGATTAAAATTAGCCATTGATAAGGCTAGCTGGGCTTGTCTACAATAACTCTTCATCTTGTCATTCATTTTTCTCACTTCTGCTTCTTGTCTTACTAGTTTTTCAATCTTTTCTTTCAAAGGCACTCAACTTGGTCAGGTAGTCTTCAAGCTTTTTGCTGATCTCACCTTTCTCTGCCTTCCATTTGTTGTTCTTCTCTCTAGCTGTTTGTTCTTCGTCTGTGCGAAGGTGGTGTAGTTGTTGCTGTGTAGATTCATCTTTCTTGGAGCTTTTTAGAATTTTCGAGGGCTGTTCGTGTTTGTGTCAATTCTTTGTTCATCTTTTCAATCTTGGAGGCAAGCTTGTCTCTTTCCCTGGTGGTGATTTCAAGGTCTTTTTGGAGCAGTCTTATATAGTTTGAGATCAAAGTTTTTTTTCATAGTGCTGTGGAATTTGGTAAAAACATTGTTTTCAAAGTCACGTAGAGCTGACTTGCAAATATCTTTGGTTGAGTTAGGCCCTTCATCTTTGTGTTGAGGTGATATCGTCAGGGACCCTGAGGTGGTCATTTCAGACACAGTCTGGGAGTGCTGGTGGGTGGAATGTACAGTTACAGTCTGTGTTGCAATGTGCACAAAATTAGGCTTACTGCTTTCTTTTGTTGGCTGTGGGTGTTGACTGCCATGGTGTTGAATGAAGCCAGTGTTTGTGTGGCCATGTTGATATTGTTACATCTTTCTTGTTTATTTACATTTGACCTTCCATTGAGGGCTTTCTCAGTGTCAACTTTTACACAACAGATGCAAGTGAATTTCCTTGTTGATTGTGTAAGAATAGATAATTGGTATGCTGGCAGTTCAGTGTATTGGTAGTGTAACCACAATTTACAGACATTGCATTGTATCATGTGTTCATCTTCTTCCCTATTACAAAGAGAGCAAAGGTTAGATATTTCATCCATAGCGTTACTAGTAGGGTCTGCTACCCCATCATCTAAAGTTGAAGTGAACCTAATCCGGTCAGGTTTATGTGACCAGGTCATCGTAGGTCTGATCTAGGGAATCACATGACAGAGTACATAAATTAGGACTGTATTCGTGGAGGCTAACGTTGGTATCTTCATCCACAAACACTCGACCGTTGGTAATCTCGTAAGAGTCCAGATATAGTGCTGCATCCTGTAGTGAGTTAAAGCTTTTATGGCAGGCCCCAGCGAATTTGTTTGTACTTTGTTGCGCCATTGACCATTGCAGGAATATTCCTATATGTCTCTGCTACTGCATAGAATTTTTTATTATCCGACGGCATTGTGAACAACAAAGGTCGGCTAGGGTTCGAACAAAGACCAAGATGGCATAGTAATGGCCGTAAGCACGACGGGTAGCAAACACGTCAAATTTTACCTTCACACGTGGTGTAAACACAAAAGTTTTTGTACTCACATAGTCCAGAGGGTCTAATATATATACCATGCATATTATTGCTTCGTTTCCCCATCTACTCTCCTTAAACAGGAATTTAGAAGTACATTTCTAGAGATTTCCCTCCTTAGTGCTCGCGCATGCACATAATTTGTGTTAGGTATTCTGTGATTGGCTATTGCTCGTCTCTGTTAAATCACGTGGCCTTAACACACTTAGGGTTTTTTTGTTATCAGCTCTCTATTGATAAGGACCAATGATATTGCTTGAAATTGTCACACCCCCAACTGTTTCCATTCACTCCGATATAATTCCCTGGAGTGAGTTTGTTCAGAATATACTATTAGGTAATTCTGATTAACTCAATTTTCTTTGCATTTGAACATTTTGAAAAATTAAAAGAGATACTGTTCAGAGGCAAGTTTTCTTCACATCTAAAGTCATACATATGTGTGCCAGAATTCATTGGCCATCACATAAATCAAGTGCAAAATACATTTGATGCTTCATCAAATAGCATTCAGTAAGATATTTTTTATTTCTGTTGCAGATATCAATGAATGTGAAGAGACTCCCTGGGTGTGCAGCCAGTTGTGTGAGAATACTGTGGGCTCTTTCCACTATAAGTGTGTCCATGGCTACCTAGAGACAGCTGATGGGTGGACCTGCAAAAGAAGAGACAGTAAGTAGCAGGGTTTTTTTCTTGATGGTAGTTTTTGTTATTGTAATTTTACAGTTTGTTTTTTCAGTACTGAAGGTTACAACTCTAATCTTGCCCTTTTGAATCAAGGGGTTATATTGATGACTAGTTAAAGGTATAACAACTCTTTGTATGAGATCTATATTTCACAATGAATAGATTGTATAAACAACTCTTTTTAGAAAAAAAAACAATGACTAACTTTGTAGATATGTATTCATTCAGCATTGTTAAGTGTGGGAAAAATGTCATTTACCCCAAGAAAATTTATTGTTTTGGCCAAAGTGAACAGTTGTTATCCTTTTAACTTTCTATTTATATCAGGCAATAAATCAATTGGTCTTGGATCTTTTAAAAAGATGCAGTTGTAAGCCTTATAGTTTTGAATCAATTTCAAATATCCATTTTTGTATTAATTCTGTTGTGATAAATTTATTTTGAAATACTCTATTTACTTGTCTTTTAAGTGAAGTTATTCAGTTCTGCTTTCGTACGTCTTTTAATAAACCTTAAATTAGAAAAAATATTATTTTCAGATATTGAGCCTTTGATTTATATTACTAATTTAAAATATGTATGACATGTTAGGCATTTAATTCCAGATATATTTACTGGACAGACTGGGGTCATATCTTTTACATTGCTGGTGTGGGAGTGGACATCACCAACTGGTCATCTGTGATCACGGAGAAACTGGACTGGCCTAATTCCTTGACCACTGACTATGTCACCAGGAGGATGTGGTGGGCTGATGTACATCTGGATTACATTGAGTTAGTCTCATATTTTAGTTATAGATTTATTTTCTAGGATAATATCATGGAATACTCATTTTTTATGATTGGGAAAATGTGGCTAAATTAATATTTGTTTATATATGCTTAATATGCCTTCCCCCTTTTTTTTTCGATAAAATTGTATTATATTGTTTATAACATCTTCAATTGGGGAATGTAACCAAAATAATTTGGTATATGGTACTGTCACAGGTTATTACCTGCACCACAGCCAAGCAGGTCTGGAGGTTGTTAAGTTGATTTTCTTCTAATGGAGACAGTTCACTGCGGGTTTGGAGCTTTTCTTCTTCCATTTAATATATATTAAATAACATGAAATCTAAAATACATATGTTCATTAGATTTCAGGTATGCCAACCTTGATGGCAGCCACAGACAGCTAATTGGTCATATCAGAAGTCAGAATAGTCCACATATTTGCCATTGCTGTGTTTGAAGACTGGATATATTGGACTGACTGGAACCATCTGAGTATTGAAAAAGCTCACAAGTACACAGGCACTAACTAGACATCACTGGTCAACACAATCCACAGGCCCATGGACCTCAAGGTCATGCATCCTCTGCAACAGATACAAAGCACTGAAAAAAATATTTAGTTTACATTATTTTTTGCTAAGAAAAGACTATTTAGTCATGTATAAAAGTGAAAATATCTAATTTTGGGATGAAATATATTCATTATGTGAATTTTGATTTTATCATTTTATTTTTCAAGGATTTAACTGAAATAAGTGAAATTAAAAGAAATTAAAGTATTTTGTCCTGCCTCTCAGAATATAAGACATTGAGTGATTGCAATAGAATATTTCAATTTAGGTATGTCAGGACATCTGTGGATACCAAATTACACGGAAGCTATGAGAAACATGCCTCTTGATATATAATATGACCAAGAACTTTGTTGTTGTTATTATTTACATGTTTACCTATCCCACATTGTATTTTAGGTCCAAACCTCTGTGGAGACAACAACAGTGGCTGCTCTCACTTGTGCCTCATCACACCAGGGGGCGCTGGATTCAGGTGTGACTGTGTCCCGTAGTAAGTTTCTTTTAATGTTTTGTATCAAAGTAAATTAATCTTATGTCAGTCTTGGTTGTCAGTCTTTGACCGTCTTCTGACAGAAATAAATTAGATACCAGTCAATGTAAACTTGAAAATCTGACCGTCTTCCAGAAGACAGCCTAAATCTGCCCCAGATCATTAATGTTGTCTGCCTATTTCTGCAAAGAAGAAGGTAAGATTTCTCTCTCTCTCTTGCAAAGAATTTTAGGAAATACCATTAATATTATGTAAAGTAAAGTGTTACTTTCTATTTTTTTAACTAGTCTTACAAGAATGATTCTTAGGATTGACATACAGCTCATATTAGAAAACCAGCTCTATTGGATTATCATTTTCATTAAATTTATGCATTTTTTTGTGAAATTTTCATTTTTATGTATAGACACAGATGTGTCTGTACATATAGCCGTCATCTGCGTCTGTCGTCGTCGCCGTCGCCGTGCACTTTTACCGATAACACGATAAGTGGAAAACTGTTTTTTCTTTTGGCTTGAAACTTACAGAACTAATGAATATTCATAATACGCAGGTCAAGTTCGAAAATCAGCATGATCGGGTCACTAATAGGGAATTTATGCTGTTTTTTCACTTTTTTCAGCATAACTGAAGCACCGATAACACGATAAGTGGAAAACTGTTTTACTTTTTGGCTTGAAACTTACAGAACTGATGAATATTCATAATACGCAGGTCAAGTTCGAAAATCAGCGTGATTGGGTCATTTTTAGTGAATTTAGGCTATTTTTTCTCTTTTTTCAGCATAAATGCAGCACCGATAACATGATAAGTGGAAAACCATTTTGCTTTTTGGCTTGAAACTTACAGAACTGATAAATATTCATAATACGCAGGTCAAGTTCGAAAATCGGCATGATTGGGTCATTTTTTAGTGAATTTAGGCTATTTTTTCTCTTTTTTCAGCATATATACAGCACCAATAACACGATAACTGGAAAACTGTTTTGGCTTTTGGCTTGAAACTTACAGAACTGATAAATATTTATAATACGCAGGTCAAGTTCGAAAATCAGCATGATTGGGTGACTTGTAGGGAAGTTATGCTTTTTTTTAAAAACTTTTTTCAGCATATATGCAGCACCGATAACACGCTAAGTGGAAAACCGCTTTACTTTTTGGCTTCAAACTTACAAAACTGATGAAGATTCATAATCCACAGATCATGTTCGAAAATCATCATGATCAAGCCATTTTTAGGGGAGTTAAGCTATTTTTTCACTTTTTTCAACATATATGCAACACTGATAACACTATATAAGAAAAACAGATAGGCCAATTGTCATTATACTTACAGGAGTGGTCAATCTTACTAAAATGCAGGTTGAGTTGGAAAATCAGCATAATCTGGCCATTATTTTAGAAGTTATGCTGTTTTTTCACATTTCCTCAGATTCAATTCTTAAGCATGTTAACAGTCTCATTATTTAACTAATAAGATACGTAAAAGTGTTTGTTTGATATTTCCTGCATCTTTACAACATTGTTAGTTGATTATGTAAAAATGATGGTAAACTTGATATCGTGTATTGTGTAATAAAGTGTCAAAAATGGAAATAAACTCATATCATATCATATTGCAGTTTGTTAGATTCAATCATCAACTATGTTCAGAATCTCAGAATGGAGGAAATTGGACATTTAACACTGTTCTATTGATATTTTTCCCATCTCATCAATTTTCTTAGTTGGTCATATAAAAATGGAAGTATACTGTTTATTTTGTTTTGTTTAAAAAGTGTTAAAATGGAAATAAACCCATTTCAGAACAGTGCTGTCTTTTTTACAGTTTGGCATTTTTAAGATGTGACTTTGAAGTTCCATGAGCCTGCAGATCTTTGCTAGTCACATTTTCTGAATATCCATGATACTAATATTTTATGATTAAAAATTGATGGTCATTATACTGTTAAACATTATGAAATATTGCATCAAGATTCGAAGAAACCCACATTTTGGGCACTGCTCCCATGATGACCATTTAAAGAAAATCATGTCACTTACTGTTATCAAACTTACAGGAAAGAAATGTGGGTCTAAAATACAGCTTCAGTAGGCAATGCAGTCTGTTTGGTAATTTTTTCTGGCAGTTAAACAGTTTTTTGTGAAAATTTAATTTTTAACTTATTGGCATTTTCAAGGTGTGACTTTGAAGTTCCATGATTCTGACGACCTTTGCTTGTCATGTTTTCTGAAAGTCCATGTTACTAATATTCTATTAAATAAAAATTGATGGTCATATATGCTGTTAAGCATTATGTAATGTTGCTTCAAAATAGAAGAAAACACAATTTTTGGTGCTGCTGCCATGATGACCATGATGGGAAAACCGTGTTACTTATGACTGTCAAACCTTAAAAAAAGAAACACTGTACTAAAATGCAGCCTGAGTTGGAAAAGCAGTCTAATTGGCTTCTTTTTCTGGAAGTTATACATTTGAGTGAAATATTCATTAACTTTTTGGCATATTCATTGTGGGACTCGGAGCTCCCATGGACATGAAGCCGAATGGTAATCAAATTTTCTACGTGTCCATGCTATTTGTAATCAATAATCAAAAATTGGTGATAATTATTCTATAATTTATTATGCAATGTTACATCAAAATTTACAATAATCTTTTTGCACTGCTACTGCAAACATTATGAAAAGAAAACTGTGTTACTTATTATTATTCTTAACTTATGAGAATGATTTTTAGGATTGGCATGCAGTTAAAATTAGAAAGCTAGGTCAATTGGGTTATCGTTTATTATTGAATTTATGCAATTTTGTGTGAAATTTTCATTTTTTTATTCTGGCACTTTCTAAGTATAAACTTGAACTCTGATGGGCTTGAAGCCTTATGCTTTTACTTTGGTCGGTGTTACCTGCTGTGCATAATTAAAATATGATGTTGACTTTGCAGTTAAACATAATGTATCATTTCATCAGAATTGGTAGTCTCCTATTTTGTGCATTATTGTTTTGTGCTTTTCTTAAGATGTGACTTATGGGCCTGAAGGGTCTTTGAGAGGGTCAGTCTGTAAATTTCCCTTGGGTATCACTTAGCTAAGCTCTGAGTTATAAAGTAATTTGCCTAATTGATTATTAATAGGCCATTAAATGAGATTACATAAAGCACACTTGTTGATATCTCCCTGTAAACTCCCAAAGGTTAAGCTCTCTGCTAGATTAATAATGAGGAAGCAGTGATAATTATGGAGGTAAATTATGCAGGTAATATATATATATATATATATAATCAACAATTGCTGCCTGGGCAGAGGTCTGCACTCACAATTGGCAAAATGACCTATTTTGCATCATTATTTTCTATTTTTGTCTGTACATTTGACAGCTTTGCTGCCTTGTTCTCATTCTGGCACTTTCTAATTGTAAACTTGAACTTCGATGGGCCTGAAGCCTTATGCTTTTACTTTCATCAGTGTTACCATAATTAAAATTTGATGTTGACTGTGCAGTTAAACATAATGTATTATTGCATCAGAATTGTCAGTCTCCTGTTTTTGTGCATTATTGTTTTCTGCTTTTCTTAAGGTGTGACTTATGGGCCTGAAGACCTTTGATAGACAAATTTGTGTGGTCAGTCTTTAAATTCCCCTTGGGTATTCTCTAGGCCAAGTTTAGTGCTATAAACTCATTTGCCTAATTCAGTGGCCATTAAATGAGATTTCATAAAGCACACTTGTTGATATTTCCCTGTAACTCCCAAAGGTTAAGCTCTCTGCTAGATAACATAGTGGCCATAATAAGGAAGCAGTGAATAACAGCTTCATTAGATAATATTTTTGTTGTTTTCTTTTTAATTTTTTCTCCAACACTGGCATTTATAAGATGTGACTTTTAACTCACATCCACCTGAGGCTCTGCACATTTTCTGTATTTTCACATAAGCAGTTGTATTGGTATTCATGTCTTTATACACTATGTAATATTATCTTATGCACTGTCATCATTTTTCATATATTGGGACTTTCATCATGTGAATTTTAACTCTCATGGTGCTGAAACTGTAATCTTAATGAAGGGGTTGATTGAGACCATCTTCTGGGTCTCCTGGAAGACAGTCAGATTTTAAAGTTTATATTGATGGGTATCTATTTTTTCTGTTGGAAGACCATCAAAATGGAGGATGGATCAACAAAAATACTTTAGAATACTGTCAGAAAATATTTCTGGATCTGCTCCTGTTATTGACCATGTTACCTGTTGTGCATGATGAAAAATCAGTGTTGACTGACTGTGCTATTATAAGTATTATTTATTATTAATCAAAATTGACAAAATGACCTCTTTTGCATCTTTTTTTGTTTTTTGTTTTTTTTTTTTGTCTGTACATTTGACAGCTTTGCTGCCTTGTTTATTTATTATAAGTGAAAATCTTATATTTTTGGTAATCATATCAAATGGTTCCCCTGCATATTGAAATAGGTGTTGCTATGATTTCAGTATAAGCAAGGCCCTGCATTCCAGTGGTGGGGGCGAGTTCAGACTGGGGCACCTGCAGGAACGGTGGCTTTTCATGGAGGAAATGTTGTGGCCATCAGCACACCAGACTTTGTATAGGACAGAAAACGATTACAACACTGATGTTTTAGTTACTGATACAGATTTATGAGACCAAAGATTTTTTATTGAGCATTAAATTCTTGATGATCATCCAACAGATGTCAGGCAAAGATCAGGAAGGAATATATCTGGCCCAAAGCAAAATAGATGTTGGTGGTTGTGATGAAACTTTATTGTGAAGTATTATTTCAAACCCATATAAAATATATGTTCTTGTATGGGTGCAGTCTTTCAGCTCTGATGAAGAATTGGATTCCTGTTTACTAAATAATTCCAGGTAAAATGTTACGCTATTGAAAAGTCAGTCCTCCTGTTTGAATATTGTGTTTGTGCTGAAGTTGCAGTTTGCAGAAGCTTGAGCCCATATGCTTGCAAATAAAATATTCCTCAAAGAACTCTCATACCAATATTTGGTTTGTTTGTTGATAATTTAACAATAAGAAATCAGTTAACAGATTTTTAAAATCTTGATTAATCTGTAGGCTTTACAGATTGCAAGACGTAACCATGAGACTGTATTATTACATAGTAGTTAGCACATATATTAATGGACTGAATTAAAAGAAGTGCTAAGGCAAATACAACCAACAAAAAAGTTCCATGACAAGTATAATCTGACCCGTAATAATGATATTTTTGTTGTATTTAAAAATGTGAGGAAAATGATACAGCTTATTAATGTAACAGCGGAGTTGAAATGAAGAATCCAGATGAAAATCCAAAATAGCATTTTGCAGTTTGTTTTAATACATTATCCTAGAAATACATCTGTGTTGGCTTCCTTGGTGTACTCAACATTCCAAGAACTGTTGTCTTGGTTCAGAAAAGGGTAGAAGATCAATTTTAATTTTACAATATATAAGACATAATAATGCTTTTTCCTTCTGGCTTTAAACTGTATGTCATGTGACATTTGTATAGACGTCTTCAGATAGAAATTTTATTAATGTTGTACAAATATAAAAGCTTTAAGAAGGCTGGAAGAAAATTTGTCCCACACCATTGCAACATTCACTTAAATATGATTTTTATTTTCAGCCATGTCTGTACATTGCTGTCACTTATGCTATTTTCAATTCTTTGGCATGTTAACCGTCTTATTATTGAACTAATTACCTTCGCCAAGGAGGTTATGTTTTCACCCCTGTTTGTCTGTCATCCACATAACTCAAAAAGCCAATTTGGATGAAATTTTCAGGAACTGTCAGAATGGGCCAAAGAACAGATGAATAGTTTTTGGTGGTGATCAATAATCAATCAATAATCAAAAATAAAAAACTTAATCATTATAGAATGAAAATTTAGGGGTGAAACTGCATTGGGTGGAGACTTTGCTGACTTGGCAGAGGTCTGCGCTCTCTGAGTGCTTTTTTAGTTGCATATGTAAACATGTTCTTTTGACATTTTCTGCATCTTAACAATTTTGTTAGTTGTTTATATTAAAATGATGGTAAATCTAGAACGTTTATTGTGAAGTAAAGAATAAGAAATGGAAATAAAATTATATCAGTGTAGTTTGTCAGATTCGTTCCTTTACTGTTTTCAGATCAAGGAAATTAGATATTCAAAATTGTTGTATTGATGTATTTTTTATTTGTTTGAATAGAGGTCTGTCCATACTGTAATGCCATACTTGAAATTTTGTTAATTCTTTTGGAGGTGGTGCATTGTTCTTTATGTATGAAGATATATTGGTTTTCATTTTTAGATACTAGTGAAAGTCTTTTTGTTTTTGGTACATGCATGCCAATAGTATGTATGTTCTTCATTATTTTACTGTAATAAAGGATATTTTGGGGGAAAATATGTATGTTCAATTGTTTTTTTCTCTTTTTCTCCCTCTAATCTTTTCCCTTTCCCTTTAATTTTTATAAGAAAAACAAATCATTTTTATGAAAAAATGGAATAATATCAATAAGTAGATTTTCCAATTAAAAATGTACAAAGGTTAGACAAAATTCTAATTTCAAGAGGGGAATAGTGGTGCGATATATTTTTCAGAAACCTCTTTATCGGCCACTGCGTTACCGATATGCACGTTACCATATTGCGTGTAGATTGTTGTTGTTGTTGTTATTTACGTTGTGAGTTGTCTGTCGGCGCAACACTCAATAACTCCCTTTCCTTTAACTTGTTTGATTCCGTTATAATCTTTATCTGCAGTTAGTGAAAGTGTAAGTCATTTACTTTACAACATCAATTGAAAAGGCTACAAGTTGCCTTAAAATTTTCCATGTGATCCTCTATGAAGAGGAAATGTAGTGGCCAACAAGATTTTTAACTCTGAATTTTTTTTTACTTCTGAATATTTTGACTGTTATGCGCATTATTTTTTTCGCTCGGCTTTCTCCTTTATATTCGCTTAAAAAGAGAGAGAGAGGGGGTATTCTAATTAAATTCATTTTTGTCGAACACAAATAAACAGAAATGCTGTCAAAATTTTAATGTTTTGCCGATATCCATTTTCAATCACAGTTTTTTACCTATATCAAATAATTATGACGAATTGTCGCGTGTGATTTTCGCCCAAAAGCCGTGACGTCTGCAGCACATCTCTGAGGCGCGTTTACTAATTATTTTTCACACGTGGAATGATTGTGTTAGTGCAGAAAATTTCTTTCTCACCAGATGACAACTGAAAACTTTGATAATATTTTTTGAACCACCATTAAGATCATCAAGGCCATCAGGATCACCATTACAAATCTCTGAACATCACTTCCGGCCAGTCTTATATTACTTCAAGGAACCTAATTTGCATATAAGAAAAAAATGCATTTTTTTCTGATTTAGGCTTGTCTCCAATTTTTTCATTATTTTCAAATAGCAATGTCATCTTTTGCTCACAAATCTGGACACCTTTATTCCAAATGCACTGTTTGTAAATTATGTAATTAGAAATAATTTTTATATCACAGACGTGTATCACGATTTCACTCCACAGCCATAAAACTCGTTGATAGCTGCATGGGTATAAAAGTAGGTCAATTGCCTGTATAAAATTGCCATACGATTATTGATTTTTTAGTGTGGACCGTTTTATGGGGGAGACACAAGTGGGAGATGTATCAAGATACCAGCAAAATATTTTGGTTGCATGCGGGTACTGAAAGTCAGAGTATTTTGCAAACTTTGAGAGAAAAGAGTAAAACTAGCCCACATCTCCAGCTTCATCATGTAGAACTTTATAGATGCCACGGTCCCTCTATATTTCATCTGACTCTCCCTAAAATTTTTCGGACCGCGTTAACTGTTCAATTCCCGGGAACCGCGAAGCATCCAGCGTGGTAGCAGACGCTAAGCTCTGCAGACGGCACATTGCATTCACAAGAGGGGGTCAAGGTTTCCTAGGGAAATGCTGTATTTTATTACATCTGAGGAATTACGTGATAAAGGAAAGATATTTTTACATATTTGAATTTATATTGACTAAGTGCAATGAGAGACACCGATTCACTGTATTTCTTCTCAAAATTGACAGGATAAAAAAAAGAGCAAAAGGAGATTACCTATCTCCCCTATGAATCCTTACATGGCATATCCTATCCGTGAACTTTTGATCTACTTTAGTTTTCACACACCTACACACGCTGAGTTTGTATGGTATCAGTAGAAATGGGGCGTATTGGTGGGATGGGGGGGGGGGGGGATTCTAATGTGACTTTTCATGTTCAAGAAGATATGGTTGTTCTATTTTGATAATGCTACATGTATAACATATTTGGGTTAATGAACAATATTACATCTGTTGTTTTATACGTATTTTTATGTAAAATAAAACATTTTATTTTAAAAGATACTGAATTGAGAGCGTTGGCAACGGGGAAGAGCAGTTTTGTATCCAAACCCACAGGTGTTGATTATGCTGGTCTGCACATTCCGCGCTTTATTGTAATTTTGTTCTGATTCGTTTATTTTATGATGATTTACTTAGGACAAATAGTGAACCGATGTACAACTTCAATGATTGAATTTGGCTCTCCCCCTCTTCGACGATGAGCCTGTGCGTGTGTGTGTGCGTGTGAGTGTGTGTGTGTGCGCGCGCGTGTGTGTTTAGTGTATGTGTAGAGGAGAGTGTATGTCGTTTTCACGTAGTCCTGCCATACATTGACAGTACCGACATTATTTTTAAAAATTAATTGTAGCTTAACTCGTACGTCAAGGGTGTGTATATTCTATTTTCATTTCCATTTGCTTGAAGCTGTATTTGTTGTTCAGGTTCCATTTTTAATTTAAAATTATTTTGCCTTTGTTCTTTTCATTAATTTTTCTTGTATTCTTGAAAAGTAATTTTTTTATTTTTAGGTAATAATTACTTTAATTGTTATAGATAGAGTCATCCAGATTTGTTCATGATTCTTTTTTATTTATTTATTTATTTTAATGCGTTTATTAACTCAAATAAAAAAAAGAAAATATACATATATAATGAAATATTTAAACAGATAAAAATTAAATGCACATAGTAGGGCCTACTGGTGATAATTTCGGTAATTAAATACTGATAAATAAAAAAGAACATAAATATATAGAAATACTTTCACTCACTCATCCATCCATACATACTACACGTATACATGCTTGTTGTGTGCTACATATCGGCAACTATAACGTACTAGAGGTGGACATTTTAACACGTTATGGTAATGGAATGCGTTTCCATTTTGTATTAAACCAATCTTCTTTACCTGTCTTTATAGCAATGTATTTTACTATTTTCTTCTTCTGACTGAGAAAATGCAGAAACAGTTCAAAATCATAGACTGATGGATTTTCTGAATTTTTGTTTATAAACTGTTTAGCCACAATAATAGAGAAATTTAAAGCTTTTGCGCAGTGGTCGCTAGACAAACAGCCGTACATTATAGTTTTTTCATTTTTTCTAAAGTGAATGGTATTATTCGGAGTGTTTATTATAACGTAATCTTCAAGACGTTAACCTTTATCACGCACTTCTAACTTCGTGTCCCTTTTCCATGCATCATACGTCACGCATCCCTGTAGTTTGCTTGTTTATTCTTGTTTTGGTACCTGAAGAAGGTTCACAAGCAAAAGCTCAGGCATTTTTTCACCTTTCAGAGTTAATCTTTACAGATGCGTTTTCAATATATTTTTTCGTAAAAATACGGAAGATGCTGTCGAATGAAAATCTGCAGTTTTTTTATCAGTCATAACAGTTAATTATCATAAAAGAGGTTTGTTATCTGATTCTGGTCCGAGGATCAACTGGTTGTGAATTCGGCCAGAGACAACCGGAGAGAGAGAGAGAGAGAGAGAGAGAGAGAGAGTACACTCTACCTGAGTCACAGATAGAGTTTTCACTAGATATTCATAGATAGGCCTATGTATAAAATGTAAGGATGTGTTTAATAATTTTTGAAGAAAGATTCCTGTTTATGATTTGAGCGCAAAGGACGATTGCGTTTGTTACGTTCAGTAAAAGCAGTATTGACGACAGCTACCATCTGAGTCCTCAAGGGGGTTGAACTCCCAACACGGTCGGAGGTACGTTGTGTAGATGAATAATAACAACATATGGTCTCTCTCGCTCTTTCTTTGGTTAGTCTTTCGATTCACACGAAAATCGTTGCATAAGTTAGCTAAGCACATGTGCTAATCATATTTAAAACACAAAATGCAGACTCATTTTTAGACCTTCGTTACTGTCGCTTGCAACACCATCTCACATTTGCCTATAAGTTTATTTTCAATAAAGTAGATAAATAAGGTACTTGTTTGGAAGCAAGTCTAACGTCTCAGAAAATGTCTAGAATGTTTATCTTAAATAATACAATGAATGACTTGCAGCTACTTTTAAAAGCCGAAAAATCCTTCGTGGCGTATTTTTGCTCCAGATCATTAATTTTAGTTGCTTTAATGTTTTGAAATATTTTAGTCATTAATAAAATCTTCATTTTAGTTAAGACAAGGACTGAAGGCCCCGTTGGGCGTTTTCCTTTCCCGTAACAGCCACTTATCATTCTCCGAGATGTGAAGCACCCCATTCCTGTGAATCGTGAATTGCGGGTTTCTATCCCTATAGTGGAACGAAGTTATTATACTCGGTGATATTTATTTTCAGCTCGCCAGACTAGCATTTTCAATGAGATATGAATAAAGTTTATAATTAATTTATGTGATTTGTGATTTGATGATTTTATTTTCCTTTGGCCTGAACTGTGATCACTACCCCCCCCCCCTTTCCTTCCCAGCGTGCCCTCTTGATTAGCTAGACCTACATATGTCCAAGGCTAGACGATATGTTAATAGAACCAAGGAGTTATAACTCCTTGATAGAACACAGTCAGATGTTTTACACGAAACACGACATTCTCTTAGAAAGCCATTTGCAAAACCTTCGTTACCAGGCATTGAGAAAATATACTTGGGATTGAGGAAAAAATTGAGACCTTTTGAAAAAAAATTAACGGGCATCTAATATAGGCTTCCCTAATCCTACTAGCACAGTCTCTGGCGCTGTCTATAAAAGTAAAGTACAGGTGTTAGTAACTTTGCAGGATATTTAAGCAAAAATTGACTTTATAATATTTTCAAGTATGTTTATTATACTTTTAATGCTAATTAAATGTGAAGCTCCTTAAATGCTCCATTTGCGTTGTGTTGCTGACATCTAGCAAAAGTTGAAGTAAAAAGAAAATATATAAAAATAACAATAAAAAAGAACTTAAAATTACCTTTTTGTAAAAATATATTCTCAATCAATAATATCACATCTAAACGAAAAATCAAAAGATATAATAACTTGGACGCAGAGTAAAACTGCGGCGCGCTTCATGTGACCGGATGTACCGAGATGTGACCCAGTATTCACTGCGGGTTTTCGTTGACCTACTTAGTCGGGCTTAGTTCGGCGGAGCGGGAACATTTTACACGTTATGAAATAACGCTATACCAAGGACAAGATATATTTATGAGTTACCATTAAAGTCCCAAGTGAAGCAGTAGGACATTCCACGATTCCAGCATCCTTTTAAATGCATGCAAAGACTTTCTTGATGACAAAAGGGTGAGTACTTTGTTGCAGTGATCTGGTACCGGAAGTCTTGGGGTTGAAAGCGACAGTTGGGCGGGGCTTTTGAGAGAGAGGAGAGAGAACACTAGTGGGCTAGATTTGGTCTTAAAGTGCAATTTAAAGTCATAATAACTCTTCATTTTGGCCAAAAATTGGATTTTCCTGGAGTAAACGGCAATTTTCCCGTACTTACCAATGGTCAGCGACCCCATTCCTGCATTCAAAGTTAATCCAGGGTTTTTTTCCTAAACGTACGGTTTTTTGTTAAAATCTCTTAAGAGATTTTAACTGACGGAGCTCTCTCTGACATCGCATAGTCACTGTTGACCTACTTAAAACCGCGGGAAAAGCAGACAACAACAACACTATATAAGATTCATGAGATATATTCGTCTTTTTGTTAAAAATACATTAATATCCACAATGTGTGCCATTCTGGGCTTTTCGTTATCCGACGCACTGTACAAAAACTCGCAACTTACGTCTGCGTCCGCATTAATGCGTTTGGCGCCATATGTTATTTTGGTCTCGAATGAACGCGAGAATCCGCGTGACACCATTACGTCATTAGCAACGAATGCCTTGATGAAAGCATCGAAAGCCCTATTGACAAGCACAGATTTTAGTTTTACTGCAATAACGGCCGTTTTAGTGGTAAAATACAATAGAATATATTTCCATGCGTTGTTTACAATGTATTTCATGCAGAATTTTGAATCTCAAAGGAAGAGTTATTATTGCTTTAAGTTCACAAGTGATCTTACACGATCTTAATCATTACAGCAGTAGTCTTAAAATGGACTGAATCTGCTTTTAAGATCAAAAATGATCTAACATCTACTTAAGTGGTCAAGCAGTTTCCTCCCCTCACAATGGGGGATACCTCCCCTCACAATAGAGGACACCTCTGCTCACAATAGGAGAATGTGTAAGGGGAGACAACTTAATTGGCTGTCAGACTAGAAATGGTCTTACTCATGTTTTAAGATCATGTAAGACTATTTGTGTTCTTAAATTGCACTTTAAGACCAAATCAAGCCCACTAGTGGAAGGAGCTGCAGATACAAGAGCTAGAGGATGGATAAAGGGAGTGTTTTAAGTGTTATTCAGTAGATCTGAATTCCTGGAAATATCTGAGGTAAAACATAAAAAGTTCTAGCAGAGTTAGGGAGCAAAAGGGTTTCTATATGTTGTTTTAAAAAGTTATTTGTGGGGATTTTTGCAGTGTTCACTTCGTCCCATCAGGTATCTTTATAACTCTCTTTATAACTCTCTAACTCTCCAACTGGAATGAAGTAATGGCTTTGTATGTTAGGAATTCATACATACCTCAGTATGTAGCCAAGTATAACATCACATTATTACAATGTTACATCTGGACTGCACCATTCCTGCATTGAATATAGTGTTGTGACACATTTTGAGGCATGTCGGGCTGCTTAAGATGCAAAGTCACAACAAATGTCCCTCTAAATTTAGCTTAAATTGCCAATATAAAATGATGACAATTTTAAGTTTGATTTTTTATGTACAGACACAGAAGTGTCTGTACATATTGCCATCACCTGCGTCTGTCGTCGCCGATGCCGTCGCCGATGCCGATGCCGGCGCCGTGCACTTTCCTTGTTAACACGATAAGTGGAGGGCAGTTTTACTTTTTGGCTTTATATTTACAGAGCTGATGAATATTCATAAAACACAGGTCAAGTTCGAAAGTCAGCATGATCGGGCCATTATTGTAGAAGTTATGCTGTTTTTTCACTTTTCAGCATATATGCAACCCTGTTAACACATTTTAAGGAAAACTGATAGGCCTGTTGTCATGAAACTCACAGGAGTAATCAATCTTACTAAAACGCAGGTCAAGTTCGAAAATCGGCATGATCGGGCCACTATTTTAGTAGTTATGCTGTTTTTTCACTTTTTAGCATATATGCAACATTGTTAACACATTTCAAGGACAACCGATAGGCCTGTTGTCATGAAACTCACATTAGTAATCAATCTTACTAAAACGCAGGTCAAGTTCAAAAATCAGCATAATGGGGCCATTATTTTATAAGTTATGCTGTTTTTTCACATTTCCTCAGATTCAATTCTTTGGCATGTTAACAGTCTCATTATTTAACTTATAAGATATGTAAATGTGTTTGTTTGACATTTCCTGCAACTTTACAACATTGTTAGTTGATTATGTAAAAATGATGGTAAACTTGTTATCATGTATTGTATAATAGAGTTTCAAAAATGGAAAAAAACTCATATCATTGCAGTTTGTCAGATTAATTCATTCACTATGTTCAGAAACTCGGAATGGAGGAAATTGGACATTAAACACTGTTCTATTGATATTTTTCCCATGTCATCAATTTTATTAGTTGATCATATAAAAATGGCAGTAAACTGTTAATTTTGTTATATGTAAAACAATTGTTAAAAATGGAAAAAAACACATTTCAGGACAGTGCTGTCTTGTTTACATTTTGGCATTTTCAAGGTGTGACTTTGAAGTTACATGGGCCTGAAGACCTTTGCTTGTCACATTTTCTGAATATCCATGATACTAATATTTTATTATTAACAAGGCAGCAAAGCTGTCAAATGTACAGACAAAAAGCAGGAAATAACAAAATAGGCTACTGTCAATTCTGATGCAAAAGTACATTATGTTAAACTGCAAATTCAACATCAAATTTTAATTATGCTCAACAGGTAATACCAATGTAAGTAAAATGTGAAACAAGCATAAGGCTTCAGGCCCATGGGAGTTCAAGTTCACACTTTGAAAATGTAAAACTTCCAGAAAAAGAAGTCAATTAGACTGCTTTTCCAACTCAGGCTGCATTTTAGTCCTGTATTTCTTTTTTGAAAGTTTGGCAATCATAAGTAACATGGTTTTCCCATAATGGTCATCATGGCAGCAGCACCCAAAATTGTGTTTTCTTCTATTCTGATGCAATATTACATAATGGTTAACAGCATAATGAC
This sequence comes from Lingula anatina, assembly GCF_051362555.1. Classification (NCBI taxonomy): domain Eukaryota; kingdom Metazoa; phylum Brachiopoda; class Lingulata; order Lingulida; family Lingulidae; genus Lingula; species Lingula anatina. Next base: position 3,858,726 of record NC_141770.1, read on the forward strand.
AATCAATTTTTAATAACAAAATATATGTATCATGGATTTTCAGAAAATGTGACTAGCCTGGGTCTTCAAGCCTGTGGAACTTCAAAGTCACACCTTGAAAATGCCAATATGTGAAAAATTAAATTTTCACAAAAAAACTGTTTAACTAGCAGAAAGAATTACCAAACAGACTGCATTGCCTACTGAAGCTGTATTTTAGTCCCATGTTTCTTTCCTGTAAGTTTGAGAACAGTAAGTGACATGGTTTTTCTTAAATGGTCATCATAGACTGCTTTTCCAACTCAGAAAATGTGACTAGCCTATCGGTTTTCCTTGAAATGTGTTAACAGTGTTGCATATATGCTAAAAAGTGAAAAAACAGCATAAATTCTACAATAATGGCCCGATCATGCTGATTTTCGAACTTGACCCGCGTTTTATGAATATTAGTCAGCTCTGTAAATATAAAGCCAAAAAGTAAAACTGTCTTCCACTTATAGTGTTAACGCTGAAAGTGCACGGCAACGGCGACGGCGACATGATCGGCGACGGCGACGACAGACGCAGGTGATGGCAATATGTACAGACACATCTGTGTCTGTACATAAAAATTGATGGTCATTATGCTGTTAAACATTATGTAATATTGCATCAAAATTTGAAGAAACCCCTATTTTGGACACTGCTCCCATGATGACCATTTAAGGAAAACCATGTCACTTACTGTTCTCAAACTTATAGGAAAGAAACATGGGACTAAGATACAGTTTAATTAGGCAATGCAGTCTGTCTGGTAATTCTTTCTGGCAGTTAATCGTTTTTTTGTGAAAATTTAATTTTTCACATATTGGCATTTTCAAGGTGTGACTTAGAACCTCCACGGGCTTGAAGACCCATGCTAGTCACATTTTCTGAAAATCCACGATACATATATTTTATTTTGTACATATTGCCATCACCTGCATCTGTCGTCGCCGTCCATGTTGCCGTCGCCGTGCACTTTTATCATTAACACCATAAGTGGAAGACAGTTTTACTTTTTGGCTTTATATTTACAGAGCTGATGAATATTCATAAAACGCAGGTCAAGTTGGAAAATCAACATGATCGAGGCATTATTGTAGAAGTTATGCTTTTTTTTTTTTTCACTTTTCAGCATATATGCAACACTGTTAACACAATATAAGAAAAACGTATAGGCCAGTTGTCATGAAACTCACAGGAGTGGTTAATCTTACTAAAATGCAGGTCAAGTTCGAAAATCGGCATGATCGGGCCACTATTTTAGTAGTTATGCTGTTTTTTTCACTTTTCAGCATATATGCAACACTGTTAACACAATATAAGAAAAACAGATAGGCCAATTGTCATGAAACTCACAGGAGTGGTTAATCTTACTAAAACTCAGGTTGAGTTTGAAAATCAGCATAATCGGGCCATTATTTTAGAAGTTATGCTGTTTTTTCACATTTCCTCAGATTCAATTCAATTCTTAGGCATGTTAACAGTTTCATTATTTAATTAATAAGATACGTAAAAGTGTTTGTTTGACATTTCCTGCATCTTTACAACATTGTTGGTTGATTTTGTAAAAATGATGGTAAACTTGCTATCGTGTATTGTGTAATAAAGTTTCAAAAATGGAAATAAACTCATATCATTGCAGTTTGTCAGATTCAATCATTCACTATGTTCAGAATCTCAGAATGGAAGAAATTGGACATTAAACACTGCTCTATTGATTTTTTTCCCATCTCATCATTTTTTTTTTTAGTTGATCATATATAAATGGCAGTAAACTGTTAATTTTGTTTTATGTTAAAAATTGTTAAAAATGTGGAAAAAAACATTTCAGAACAGTGCTGTCTTGTTTACATTTTGGCATTTTCAAGTTGTGACTTTGAAGTTCCATGGGCCAGAAGACCTTTGCTTGTCACATTTTCTGAATATCCATGATACTAATATTTTATTAGAAATTAATGGTCATTATGCTGTTAAACATTATGTAATATTGCATCAAAATTAGAAAAAAAAACTATTTTTGGGCACTGCTACTATGATGACCATTTAAGAAAAACCATGTCACTTACTGTTCTCAAACTTACAGGAAAGAAACATGGGACTAAAATATAGCTTCAGTAGGCAATGCAATCTGCCAGTTAAACAGTTTTTTTTTGTGAAAATTTAATTTTTCACATATTGGCATTTTCAAGGTGTGACTTTGAAGTTCCACAGGCTTGAAGACCCAGGCTAGTCACATTTTCTGAAAATCCATGATACATATATTTTGTTATTAAAAATTGATTGTCATTATGCTGTTAACCATTATGTAATATTGCATCAGAATAGAAGAAAACACAATTTTGGGTGCTGCTGCCATGATGACCATTATGGGAAAACCATGTTACTAATGATTGCCAAACTTTCAAAAAAGAAATACAGGACTAAAATGCAGCCTGAGTTGGAAAAGCAGTCTAATTGACTTCTTTTTCTGGAAGTTTTACATTTTCAAAGTGTGAACTTGAACTCCCATGGGCCTGAAGCCTTATACTTGTTTCACATTTTACTTACATTGGTATTACCTGTTGAGCATAATTAAAATTTGATGTTGAATGTGCAGTTTAACATAATGTACTTTTGCATCAGAATTGACAGTAGCCTATTTTGTTATTTCCTGCTTTTTGTCTGTACATTTGACAGCTTTGCTGCCTTGTTTTACATGAAGTCATGGCAAAACATCAGATGCATATTAGCAATTTTTTGAAAGTACAAATTTCTGTGAATATGAGGAAGCTGCCAAGTTGGACTTTGCCCAGGACCACTGCGAGTTTAGACATGCAAACAAACAGCCCTTTTTGCCAGGAAAAGGTTCCCTCTGGGTAAATTTTCATTTAGGTACACAATGGTTTCATGGTAAAAGGTCCACTTTTTTTAGGAAAAAAAAAACTTTTGAAATAGCTGGTTACAGGCCAGTTGAATGTTTATAATGAGTGTTTCTCTTTTTTGTTTTTTCAGCTCAGGCAAACAGTTTGACAGAGTGGTCAAATCTGAAAATGCAGCGATTCTCAATGAGATAGCACAGAAAACCCTCACTGACCCAACACTTATCAAACTTGGAGGGAGAATCTCAACAGGAGATTGGAATCAGCAATCTATACAGAAAAGATGAGGACATTGAACCATACTGGGACATCCTAGAAGCACACAAACATATACCCATGTTTAACAAAGCACAAGCAAAATTACCACCGAGAATAGAGCAATGGGTGATGGACTTACAAGATGTTGACTATGAAGTGGTATATGAGCCAGGAAAGAATGATGCAGACCCAGATTATCTCTCCAGACACCCACTGCCACAAATGGGTGGTCATAGTACAGAGAAGATGATCAGATGGATGGTCAAATCTGAAAATGCAGCGATTCTCGTTGAGATAGCAGAGAAAACACTCACTGACCCAACACTAATCAAACTTGGAGGGAGAATACACTCATTATACGTGACTATGTTTTAGTTAAACAGAACAAAAGAAACAAACTCTCAACACCATATGAACTGATTTTCTATGTCGTCATGGAAATACATGGTTCTCAAGTTACTGCCAGAAGAGTTACAGACAGAAGAACAATCTGCAGAGACACAAGTCAATTCAAACTGTGTAACAATGTCATAAACACAACAGATGATGTAATGAAAATTCCAGCAGACTTGTATTTGAAAGAAAACACAAATGAGATGAGAAGACAAGATGATGCATATGAATTGCAACTTAGTGATATATTACAGTGAAAAGTGACATTGCAGCAACAGACACACACAATATTCCAAACTTAGATGATATTGCATTAAATACAGAGAATTCAGTTGATGAGAAGATGACACAGCAAGAGAAAAACAGTGATCATATTGAAGAACCAATTTACACCAGACCAAAGAGAACAACCAGACAACCAGGTTACTTTAAAGATTTTGTATTAAAGTAACAGTACAATCATTTGTATGTAATCAGGATGAAGGCGGATCGCTGTCCTACAAAAAAAGTAATCTGAGATAATTGATATTTAATCAGGATGAAGGCGGATCGCTGTCCTAAAAAATGTAATCTGAGATAATTGATATTTTATCAGGATGAAGGCGGGTCGCTGTCCTAAAAAAAAGTAATCTGAGATAATTGATATTTAATCAGGATGAAGGCGGATCGCTGTCCTAAAAAAAAGTAATCTGAGATTTTTTCCAATGTAATCAGGATGAAGGCGGTTCGCTGCCCTGAAAAAAAGGAATCTGAGATAATTTATATTTAATCAGGATGAAGGCGGATTGCTGTCCTGAAAAAAGTAATCTGAGATAATTTGTATTAATTCAGGATGAAGGCGGATCGCTGTCCTAAAAAAAGTAATCTGAGATAATTTATATTTAATCAGGATGAAGGCGGATCGCTGTCCTGAAAAGCTTGAGCATATAGCACTCAAGATGTGACTTTATACAATATGAAAACTGAAAATTCATTAGGATTCAGAATATTCAAGGATAATGTTTGACAAAGACTGTTTTTTTCAAAAGTTTATATGTTGTAGAAAAAAGTTATGGTTGGGAGGAATGTTATATCCAATACATGGCTGCCCATTAGTCGCGTCTTGACCGGGGCCACCACCTGGTGGATGACATGGTAATGGGAACAAGTGTGAAAGAATCACATGGCGAGTGAGACCCACATCACCTGGTCATAACAGATGATATGTATTTGACCCAAGGTGGAGCAGTGGTCATTGCCCACAGTCACCCATCACCATGCCAAAAACGCCTCCTTGCAGGTAGTGCACAAAATTATTGCTTGGTTTTGTTTTACTTGTACTAGTTGTGTTACAATAGATAATTTGTCTTCTGTCCTTCTCGTGTAGATCAACAAACCAGTTATCATATTTTGTGTTTCCTTTAAATTTAGATAATTTTTTTCACTTTTCTTATGTTACTCTTCACAAAATATATTCTACGAGGCACAGTCAACTGATATACTTATCCCAGATTATTACAGGTGTTAGGCAATTTGTGTGCTAATTTCACAAAAATTCCAGAAGATTTGGCAGAATTCTGTTTATTTAACTATGTTTAATCTAAGATTGTTCTCAACTCAGCAGTCACAATTGTGCCCAGCAGCCTCCAAAATACATTTTAAACTTGTCTCGGTCCAGTCACCACAACTGTGATGTCTGTCATATTAGGTGGACAATTGGCAGTATATTGTAGGTTTAATATTCTGCTGACTCTTGTGGACTGTCAGGGTTCTGTCTTTTATTAAGATAATTTATGTTACTTGATTAATATAATCTTTTGTCTCTTTTTCCAGCTCGTCTCCATACAGTTGTGTCTTCTAGGTGAACTGACTTTACCTGGCTGAACATAGGGGACATGTATTGTAAATATGAAGACGACAGGAAATAGAAGCTGCAGGAATATCCCTTCATCTCACACAGTTGTGCAAGACACAGGAAGTTTCAGGATGAATGGGTTGTGAAGAGCCAGAGACAGGACAGCCATGGTAAACAGGTAACTGGACTTCTTGCAGGTAGTACACAAAATGAACAACTGGTTTTCTTTTTCAAGTCACAACAGGTATAATTGGTCTTCTTTCGTACCTCTGTAGAGACACAAGACAAGTTATCACAAGTTTTGGATTTGAATAATTTTTAATGTGACTTAAAAAGCATGGGTTTTGTAATTACCACACTTCTTTATTTTAAAAACTTTAAATTGTAATGTGCATTGAAGCTTTATAGTTGTTAAGGGCATTTTTTATCCACATCTCTCATTTGTTACCAGTGCATTTGTTTAATTTGATCCATTAATTATTTATGCACAAAGCATCTAAAAAATGAATACTTCAACTTATTAATAAATATTGTACATGTGCATTTTACTCTTTATATATAGTGGCTAAAGGACATGTTCCTTTGTTGGCTGGACTGCTGGGCTCCGTATCTCGAAAGGTTCGCTATGTTGCGCACGTGCGCAAGTGTCTCGATTCCATGGCCCCGTATCTCGAAATAGAATAGGTTATGGAATCGAGACACTTGCGCATGTGCGCAACATAGCAAACCTTTCGAGATACGGAGCCCAGGATATTTATTACCCTTTGAGCATTAGCGGTCAAGTGGTTGATTAACTTGTTAAATGAATGTTTATCTTTTTTCTAGTTCACACACATGGTTTGACAGTTGTTGTACATGTTGTTGTTGTGAAGCATCTCCATAGTGGCCTGCTTGATATGGTCAGTTTGGGACGAAATGTATTGGACCCAAAGTGGAGCAGTGGTCATTACTTCCCTGGGATGACCCATTGTCATGACAGTAACTGGACTGCTTGCAGGTGCTACACTTAACTAATGGTTGATATTGTTTTACAAGTCACATGACAGTATATAATTGGTCTCTTAGTCTTCCTCCTTTGAGAGAAAAAAAGCATTAATCGCATTTTGTTCCCTTAAAGTTTGAGTAATTTTGTCATGATTTAAATTTTATGTTAGTAATTTCCTTAGTGACTTCTCTCAAATTACTCCTCAGAAAATGTCTTTCAATTAGTCCAGCCAATTGATATCATTATTCCAGAATTTTTCAATTGTTAGGCAGATTGTGTGCAAATGTCACAAAAATTCCAACAGATTTGGCAGTGTTCTGTTTATTAAACTATGTTCAATCTGAGAATGTGCTGGTCTCAGCAGTCACAATTGTGTCCAGCAAATAAAACCAGTTTAAAAACAAACCAGGTCGTTTTGAATTGTGATTTTGTAAAGATAATAAGAAAAGTTCATGCTCTTACCCTCGATTTCAAAGGATTATTGAAATATGCTAAAATTTTAATGAAATATGTTCACGATTTTGAATTTTGAAAATAAAATCGTTCTCAAAATGAGTATCGTAGGGGGTGGGACTATGTTGCGAGAAAAAAGTTTCCGGGCCTAAATTTATCTCATTTTTAGATATAAGTTAAAACACCACCTAAGGTTTAAAATTTCAAAGTTTCAAGAACGTGTTATTTCTTGTATTGTCACCAGAAGAAAAAATCCAAGATGCAGCTAAGATAATGACGAAAAAATGGCGGTCTCAGACCGTCGCAAAAAGAACATTTATTTGCAGGTTACATCTTTATTAAAAATATCAACACATGTATCATTTCAAAGAAAAACGATCAAGTAATATTTCTGTCACTGTACCTTTCGTGTATGCGTTCCTGGAAAGTTTTACAATGACCTTGAACTACTAATGCATTATGTTGACCTAGCTATTTATAAAACAACGCGCATATTTGTAAAAAAAGTATCCAAAAAGTATCAAAGATTCAAATGCCACATTCCAAATAGCAGGGTAGCTTAGTGCATTATTGCAAAATAAAGGGGTGTGTGGGAGTTAAAGAAGAACCAAGATTTTAGAATAAATCGCTTAAGATTTGATTTGCCGTACTACAGTACGTATACGTAGCCTAAACCGGTATGTACCGGTATATGCGTTTTTGATGATATCTTAAGTTGGAAAATGTTGGATTTCTACGGCAAGTTAGTTTTTCTTTCCCATTAAAAGTCATTTTCTTGTTCTTGTTTCCTACTAATTAAACTCCTCCACACCACATGAAAAATATTGAAGCAGTTATCATTATGAAGTCGGTTAAGGTTCATTATTTTACTATGAATAAACAACAAACTACATGTATATTGGCAGAGCCGCAGTCCGTAATGGTAAACAGAATTTAAATGTTATGTTCAGTCTACTCGTAACTCAGGATTGTGCAGATAAGCTTTATGGCAGAAAATTTCGTGGAGGATTCGCAACCGACTTGACTTGTGCAGGTGCGATATAACGATAAAACATTTTCTTTTGAAATAAGACATCTAGAAAGGTAAAATGATTTTAACGCCTTAAATATCATTTATTTAACTTAAAAGGGACATTTTATTGTGCAAACAAATGATAAGTATATTGATTCTCGAAATTTAGTGAAATCTTCAGACCTTCACTTGCTTCTGTATTGGAGAATATGACGTCAGAATATGGCTGACATCTAGCGGAATAGAGTCAAAAACTCACTTCAACAGCTCGCATAAAAAGTTTCCGATTATATCTTTCGATGAAACTTGACTCGTATTTGTCGTTTTGAAAAAGCAACATTTTACGGAATTTACTAGGACGTGTTATTTCTAATAAAGGAGATATCTCAATTTGTTACAGTGTTGCTACGGCCAAAAATTGACCCGTTGGCCGACTTCCTCGAGTTCTAACTCATTCATTTCTGCTTATTTATAGGTAAATCGCAGACGTAGAGACGCGTAGTGAACTCTGCTATCACGTCTTAATTCTTCAGAAGCAAGTATAACGGCAATTAAGCAAAATTCATGAATTCCCGCGATGGTTACGCAATTTACAAAATTTCAACCACGACGTCATCTCAGCGCACGCGCTCCGTTCTGAATATTTTCCTACGCGCGGCCAGTTGCCATATGACTGCAAAAGGCAAGGTCATTTTTAACTTATCACAGTTCAATCACCACAACAATGATGTCTACCATATAAGGTGGGCACTTGGCAGTGTACCATAGTTTTAATATTTTTCCCAACAGGCTCTGGTGGACTGTCAGGTTTTTGTCTTTTCTTTGTATTAAGATAATTAGTGTTCCTTCACTTATACATTGTCATGTCTCTTTTTCCAGCTCCAGTCTCCATTCAGCATGGTGTCTTCTAGGTGAACTGACTTTACCTGGCTGAACATGGAGGACATGTCTTTCATATGAAGCAAAAATGAACAGACAGCAACAGAAACATCTTCATCTCACCCAGTTGTGCAAGACATTGGATGTGGCAAGTTTTAGGATGAATGAACAGCCAGAGACAGGACAGCCATGGAAAACAGGTGACTTGACCTCTTGCAGATAGCAGACAAATGTTTGTGGTTGTTTTTTATACAAATAAGGATAGGTAAGTTGTTTCTCCTCTTTCCTTTGTGTAGAGACACAAACACCAATGATTATTTCAATATAGAAAGCATGGATTATTATGAATAAAATATCACTGCTTTAATTGTAATGTGAATTTGTTTTATTGTCATAAAGTGCACAAAACACATAAAATGAATACTTATATTTTTATTTGATCTCATTACATATGAGCAATAACTAGATGTATATCAAGCATGGTGATACAAAAATGATATTGTGCATTTTACAAAAGCATCCTGTATATGAATAGTGTATCCTAATAATAGTTTGCACTATATTACAGAGATGATCCAGTTGCATTGCAAACATTTACACTCATTTCATTTATGTTTTTAGCAAATACACTTCTGGAATTGTGTAAAGAGCTGCTGGCAGACCAAGAGGTCAATTTTATCCAGAGTGAGAGAGAGTGCTGCCAGATTCACCCAGAACAAGACTCCAAACACGGCAGATCCTGTGGAGCCAGTTATATGGAACAGTACAATTACACAACAAATGTGGGTTCCAGGTAACACAAAGAATCAATTTCCCCCCATATGCATGGAAACTTTAGAGGCAGGGTATATAAAGCAAGGAGATTGTGTTGGACAATACTCTATCACTGAAGGCAAACAGACACAGTGGAAATGTTTAAAAGTGAGTTGATATTTCAGCTCAATTGTGATGTGTTATAATAATTTTCCCCATATGCATGGAAACTGTTACAGTACTAGTAGAGGTAGCATATACAGTGAGATTGTGGTAGACAATGAGCCATCACTGAAGAGAACAAGAAATCAGTGAAAATGTATAAATGTTAATATATATTTCAATGCAGATTTGATGTATTATAGATGATCTCTGTTATTGTGAGGTCATTAAGTTGCCCAATGCAAATTTTATCAGGTATTTATTATATACAGTCACTTTCAGTCTGTCTATATTCTGATCACTGTGTCTGTCCAGTGTCATTGCCGTAGTCAGCACTTTGTGACATGTAGATATGTTTGTCTGTCTGTGTTTCTGATTCTGAATTTTATTTTAATAACTAAATATTGTCATTTTGTGAATTAATGAAATTGTTGTAAGTTCACTGTTAAATGATTTTTTAGTTGACGTGGGATATGAGTCACCGTTACCGCTTCTCCTCCTAGACCGCAAGGACCTGTGTCCCCATCTCTTGGATTTAGGTCACATATAATCTCAACTTGAACCCCCAGGTTTTTTTGTCTCAGTTGGTGCATTGACCTGGGCGTGACGCTCGTTGAAATGCACCCTTGTCAAAAATTTTGAAAATTCAATGCTAAATATCTCCCAAACCAATGGAATTATGGGAAAAATTACTACAGATGGCTGACCAAAAGTCATATGTGAGGATTTCAAATATGCCCTTGGATTTGACCTTTGACCTTTATTTCAAGGTCAAACGGGCCAAAATTTTCTAAAAATGGGAATTTTTTGCGAGAAATTTTTATTTCAGCCGATATTCAGAAATGAAACACATCTTACCCATAATATTATGGGCAGGTGTTACCCTTAGGGTCATCTTTTATTTTCATGAGTTTGGGGTCAGTCGGTGCATTTTCATGGTAGATGCCGAAACTGAAAATTCTCTCTAATTCTGGAACCGTTAATGCTAGAGACCTCTTGTTTTTTGCATTTTGTAGAACTTGTCAAGGGCAACACTGGGGGTGGTGTCCATTTTTTTTGTTTTTGATACGGCTTAGGCATTGCACTATATCAAAAAGTTCAACATCCAAAATTCAGTGGTGAAAATAAAATGTAAATTACTCAAAAATTAGCAGAGATAAGCCCTTAGTTACTATTGAACTTGAATAGGAAGTCATATACTGATAATCTAACTGTGACCTTGAAAATGACCTTTGACCTACTTTTCATGATGAACTGCACTTTGCAAGTTTGCTGATCTTTATATCTCCAAAACTGGCAAAGATATGCCCATAGTTACTATTGAATTTGAAAAGGAAGTCATGTACTGGCAATCTAAATGTGACCTTGAAATTGACCTTTGACCTATTTTTTATGATGAACTGTGCATGTTTTCTGGCCTTTACATCTCTACAATTGGCAGAGATATGTCCATAGTTACTGTTGGCAATCTAACTGTGACCTTTTAATTGACCTTTGACCTACTTTTCACCATGAACTGAACTTTGCAAAAATTATCTCCCTTATATCTCGAAAACTGGCAGAGATACACCCATAGTTACTATTGAACCTGAACAGGAAGTCATATACTGGCAATCTAACTGTGACCTTGAAATTGACCTTTGACCTACTTTTTATGATGAACTGTACTTTGCATGTTTTCTGGCCTCTTTATCTCCAAAATTAGCAAGGAGATACCCATAGTTACTATTTAACTTGAATAGGAAATCATATACCATGAACTGACCTTTGCATATTTTCTTGCCCCTCATATCTTCAAAACTAGCAGAGATATGCTCAGTGTTGCCTTTACATTTTCTCTTTTGTCAGCATAATTATATGCAACACTGATAACACATTTCAAGGAAAACCAATAGGCCTATTGTCTAGAAAATCACAGGAGTGATCAATGTTAGGAAAATACAGGCCAATTGGAAAATCCGCTTGATTGGACCAATTTTATGTTATGTTTTTTCATTTTTTTTTTTGCATATTTTGAAAATTCTTGTTTATTGCATAGAGCTTGTCAAGGACAAGACTGGCTGTGGTGTCCCTTTTTTTTTTTTGGGGGGGGGGGGGTGGTTCCATTCGAATGCGCTTACTCCAGCTGGTGGTACAATATCCGGAGGTGGTATCGCCTCTCTGATCCTCTAGTTTGTTTCCCCTCTTTCCTTTGTGTAGAGACACAAACACCCAATTGTTACATTTGGGGGGGGGAGGGGGGTGTGAAATGATTATTTCAAAGTGGAAAGCATGGATTATTATTATTAAAATTAATGTTTCACTGCTTTAATTGTAATGTAAGTTTAATTTTTATAGTCATTGAATAGTTTTATCAATCACAGCTGTCATTTGTTCAGAATTTGAACCAATTCGTCTTGTACACACAAAACACATAAAATGAATACTTTTATTTTAATTTGATCACCATTACATATGAGAAGTATCAAATAAATATCTAGTATCGTGATGCAAAAATAATTTTGTGCATTTTACAAAAGCATCCTATATATATGAATAGTGTATCATTAGATGGTTCCTAATAATAGTTTGCACTATATTACAGAGATGATCCAGTTGCATTGCAAACAGTTACACTCATTTAATTTATGTTTTTAGCAAATACACTTCTGGAATTGTGTAAAGAGCTGCTGGCAGACCAAGAGGTGAATTTTATCCTGAGTGAGAGAGAGTGCTGCCAGAACCACCCAGAACAAGACTTCCAAACACAGCAGATCCTGTGGAGCCAGTTATATGGAACACTACAATTACACAACAAATGTGGGTTCCAGGTAACACAAAGAATCAATTTTCCCCATATGTATGGAAACTATAGAGGCAGGGTATATAAAGCAAGGAGATTGTGTTGGACAATACTTTATCACTGAAGACAAATAGACACAATGGAAATGTTTTAAAGTGAATTGATATTTCAGCTCAGTTGTGATGTGTTAATTATAATAATTTTCCCCATATGCATGGAAACTGTATGGTACAGTACTAGTAGAGGTAGCATATACAGCGAGATTGTGGTAGACAATAAGCCGTCACTGAAGAGCAAAGGGATATATATAAAGAATATATATTTCAGGTCAGATATGATGTGTTATAGATGATCTCTGTTATTGTGAGGGCATTAAGTTGCAATTGCAAGTTTTATCACATATTTATTATATACAGACACTTTCAGTCTGTCTATATTCTGATCACTGTGTCTGTCCAGTGTCATTGCCATATATATATAGTCAGCACTTTGTGACACATTTGTTGTTTACCCTATTACTGATAAACAGTATTTTTGTTTTAAATTCCTCTAGAAAATCAGCATGATTGGATTATTTTATGATATTGTTTTGTTATTGTTAGCAGTTTGGATATGATGCTACAGTATTTCCTGAGTATATCAAATTAAAGCAGCAATGTAGATGTGTTTGTGTATCAGGAGTGGTGTTAGTGTATCTGCCTGTTTCAGTGTGGAGTTAACTTTATGCCCACTGGTGCGAAAACAACTAAGGCTTTTTCTTTTTTCATTATCTTGAACAACGTCCAGATATTTTTTTACTTTTTAAATGTATTTTTGAATTGGCAATAGGTGCTGGATTTAGATTTGTCCACAAGTTAACTGTGCAAGTTTTGTACGAAGCCACTGTTGATTACCCTAGGTTCTAGATTCTGGTATTGCCAGCTCGATCTTGATTTCATATATAACCCATAGTAGCAATACCAGGCTCTAGCGAACAGTGGCAACTGAAAATTCTGCCTGGGGCGCTTCCATATTTGGAAGCCACATGTGTTGTATGTCACAGCTCTGTCCCGCCTTGAACTGCCTTTAACATTGTGATCTCGCGACATCTCGTGCTATACGAGACAAAAAACAAAGAAAATATGGCTTACGCGGAGTTCGATGCAAGTGTATGTTTGGCTCTCAGTTTGCTGAAAAATGCGCCCATCGACGAAATTAAAAGATGAACAAAAAGAGGCTCTTGTTCATCTCTTGAGTGGTGAGGATGTTTTCGGGGTGCTACCAAAAGGGTATGGAAAAAGCTTGATATATGAGATCGTCCCAAAACTGTTTCCAATATGTAGACAAAAGAAGGTAGGAACATCGGATATTGAAATTGCTGCATCAGTGATCGTCGTATCGCCATTGATATCGTTGATGAAAGATCAGATAGAAGAGATGATACAGCTGGGGCTTGACTCAGTATACCTCAGTAGTGAGCACGAGCTAACAGAACCCGAGTTGCAGAAACTAAAGCTTGGAGAGTACGATGTTGTATTGGCAAGTCCAGAATCGTGGCTGGGGAAGTACAGGTACCTCTTCGACATCGAGGACATTTTCGGAACAACATTTGTTTGCTGGTTGCAGATGAAGCTCATGTTATACCACAGTGGTGAGCCATGTATGCAATGTTATTTATAGAACTATGTAAGGCAGAAAAAGGAAGACCATTTATTTCGAAAAATTCATTATTTCCACGAAAATTAATTAAGTTTGATATTTAAAAAAAAAAAAAACACGGACAGTATCATTTTAAAATTACTGTATTTGACATTATTGTGGCTCTGGTAAGTAATTTTAAGAAAGAGCCAGCATAATACAAGATCACAAGTTACTGAAATAAAATATAATCAATGAAGTGATAAAAGACTCTTTAATTATAAAAAAACATGCTCCTTCATTGCACATAAGGGATGCTTACATCTTTATTTTAGTTTTGATATCTTGGTTCAGTCATACTAAACTTAATTTTGTGTACATTTCAGGGGGTTGAACCAGAAGCGCAAGAAAGCTTTTAGGGGAGCTTTTTCACAGCTCAGAGAATTGAGGGCTCTAGTAAGAAAGGACATTCCCTTCTTGGCTCTGACAGCCACAGCTAACAAGAGGACGAGAAAGAAGATTACACAGGCACTGCTATTAAGGAAGCAACACTATATTATTAGGTAAATTCACTTTTTGAAGTGCAGACAATTATATAATGTTTAAGCGTAAGTGTAAGATTTGTTTTATAAACAGCTTAGTGATTTAAAGGACCACTCAATTGTATGGACCTTTATAGAGCAAAAAATGATTATAATTATAATCATAATAAAGGATTTATAATAATAATAAATACTCATACATACATTTGCATACTACATTCAGTGCACAATAGGGTGTATTTTGCTATTTTCATCTGCATTACAAAACATTTTTATAGGTTATGTTGAAATTTTTCTGTATAAAAGCAAAGGACTGAGACCTATGGCTGGATTTTGGCACCAAATTAAATTTCCCCAAACACAAAAGCAATTTTCCATACTCCCCACCCATTTCAAGATTTTTAATTCCTACAAGAATTTTTGTGCAAATTTTGTTATTTCTTATTATTATTGCACATATTTTGTATATATCAATATTTCAGGTCTCCAAAAAGAGAGAACATATTTAAAGCACAAGGGGTGCAAGACTTGGACTGGCTTGTGGAGCAGTTGGGAGAAGAAAGACTTAACATGAGGAGGACATTGTTGTATTGCCGTGCAGTAAAGGATGCAGTAAGTGTGTATGAACATTTTTTGAACCTGCTGGGAGAGAGATCATATGTAGATGACACTTCAAAACTATCCGGTAATCGCCTGTTTGCCCTGTACCATCACAATACAGATGACAAAAGAAAAGAAAATATGTTGAAAGACTTGATAACTGATAGTGGTCACTTCAGAGTTGTCATTTGTACAAATGCACTAGGCATGGGAATAAATGTTCCCAACATTTCAACAGCGATTCACTATGGTGTACCATTGACGACTGAGTCCTATATACAGGAAATTGGATGTGCAGGTAGAGATGGGAAAGAGGCACAAGCACTACTGTACTACTGTGCACGTCACTTGTTAGGTACAGAGAAAGAGATGAAGGATTTTGTAAGAGGCAAAGAACAATGTAGAAAAAAAAAACTGTTCAAAGAATTTGGGGAGGTTAATGAAGGTGACCATAGATTTGTTTAGAGAAAGGGAAGAGTAGCAGCATGGTCATGCGCCTCATGTGCCCGATCCTCACACAGCAGTGAGAGAGCCATCAAATGGAGACAAAAAAGTGATGTTATATTGTCTGAGGGTATCTCAAGACAAGTGCAGGCATTTAAATGTTTTAGGCATAAATTTTTTTCCAGATTTACTTGTTAATGAAATCATTGCAAGTACCAGATACATTGATAGTTATGATTATGTAATCACAAACTTGAGTGTTATACACCCTCTGGTAGCAATAGAAATTGCATGTAACTGTTTTAAATGAAGTGTTCGGGGAGGAATTACCGGTGCCCACAATTGATAATGATATTTTAGAAGATATAGATGACTTAGTATTGCAGTTAGTTTTCAATCATGAAGAGGAGGAGGAGGACTCCTTTGCAGACCTCCTAGATGAGTATGCAGAGTCGCATTGATTTTATGTAGACATATTCTAGCTAGATTGGACATGCATGTAAGATGAGAGAAGATGGCTTTTCTCTCTTAAATAGTTGACACCCGTACATAGATGTTCAGTGAGTTTTGAAGAAGTATGGGCAGAAATCATAAAACCATGACTCAGATATTTCTTGTGACATGTAAATATTGTGTACGATAATTGTCTACATTTAGCTTAGTTTTAGTATAATTTGAACTCAATTTTTTGTATTGTATATTTAAAAATGTTGTTTACATGATATTTTTGATATGATAATTGATCACTCGCATATTTCGACTGTCTGTATTGGACTTTGGTCAGAACGAACTTGAAATTGCACCATATAATCAATAACTGTGCATATATATGTTGCTAATAGCTTACTTAGGCTTATTGTATGTATTAGCATGTATAGCACTTCTTCACTCTCAGTTCACCAACAAGGGCTGACCAAAAAATCTGGGCTATGAAAAATTGCAACTACTAGAAGAGCTTTTTTTTTTCTTTTGCTTTTTCCAAATTTCTCTAATAAAGGATGTTCAGGTGCCTTCCCCTTCCTAAGAAAGAGGGAGTTAGGTTTTCGATTCTATTTGTCATCCATATTTAATAAATAGATTGATTGATTCTGAATCATTAGCTTTATTTAAATTCTGCTCTTATTGTCCAGAACCTAACAAGCATTTGATACTAAATGTCAGCCCTTATTTTGTTCATTTTAGAAAAACAAAAACCTTTACTCTTTTTGCTCACAATAAAGCTCCAGTAGAGCACCCCTTTTGGATATTTGATCGATTTCTTTTTTCTTTTTTTAACTTGCAAGTTTAGCTCCTTAGGAGCAGTTTTGGCTGTTTATCTTTTATTGTTTGGCTTCATTTAATTTTCAAAGGAACACACCAATTTCTTAAATACTTTTTTGTCATAATACTCTGTTTGACATAAAATAAAGGTGGTCTTGATCAGATTTCAAACCCTCTGTTTCTTGTGTTTGTATCAGGTGTTGTGTGGATGGATGATGCAGATTAAGTACATTTTAGAGAGAAGTTGCTCATTTGTTGTTTGCATGTCAAACGTGTTTTTATTTAACATATTCTTTTGGTCAAAGAATGTTAAATGTCAAATAAGTTATTAAATAAATAAGCATGCTTTTCAGCCTTATAATATAAAACCAGCAAGTCCAGGAAAAATGCAATTTATTCAAGCAAAATATATTTCCTTGAGCTTTTTTTACCCTTGCTGTCACTGGAATGTTTACAAAAAATACAATAGCCATAGTAATCATAGAATGTCACATTTGCCTCTGCCAAGACTATTCCATCAGTCACTTAAGGCCATCACAATTTCCTGTTCTTGTGACCACTGCCTTAGCCATTTTGAGAGTCAAGTCTTTAACTTGGGTGCCTTTATTGAAACAATCTCCCTACTAAAGTTTTCAAATTTTTGTGCTTTAAACCGTCTCCCAGGTTCTCTGCTAAACATGTTTACCCTCTCTGTTATTTCTCTTAAGACAATGGCAAAGTCTGTCTCACTTTTGAATTTTGCATGGTAGCCAGAGGGTTTGTGCACTTTCAGGTCTTGGTTTTGGGAATTGACAATTTCAACTATCCTTTTTAAGGCTCTAGCCTCTTGGTTTGCAGAATTTTCTGTAATATTTACACCTAAATGATTGAGTGAATTTTTAAGAGCCAAATTCAGATTTTCCAAGTGAAAGTCAAGAGATACGCGATGCCCAAGCCCACTTCTTCTGTTTACAGTCCTATTCCACATCAATCTGTGGGCCTCAATGGGTGGCAATGACTTCAGCAGAACTCCCAAATGAAGAGCAGCTAGTGAGTACTTAGTTGACTGCTTTTCAAAGTATAAGGGTAGAAACCACTTCCACATGTTGGTGATTTCTTCCCCATCACCCTCATGCACAGCATCATCAGCATTCAAATACATCAGTCCAAGGGTGATGTATACCGAACCATAATTCCATACGGCATCTTCATCTTCATCTTCATCTTTTTTTACATCAGTGGATAGGTTGTGCATTTCCATTTCATGCCGCATTCTTGCGGCCTTATATTTGTAGACCTTGCCACACACAGAGCAGACTTGCTCCTCCTCTGCCTGAACCAGGTGCACCCATGAGGGAAACAAAGTGCTCCACACATGGGTGTAATGTGGCCAGGAGCCATTGTGGCTTGTCCTCCTTTGAGGCATGGACAAGGTCCCCAGGCATTATTCCAGATTCCATGCCTTCCATCCCAAAGTACGCCATAGTGGCAGCAACAATATAGGCATCTAAGTAGAGGTAGAATGCCTCTTTCACCTGTAATATGAAAAGAAGTAACCAAATTATCATCAACAGTCAGGTTTGCTTTTTGGCTGGCCTACTCATCATTTTGTATTTAAAATAAACATAATTATATATAGACATATGATAATTTTAGGAAGTCATCCAAAAATGCATTTGTTAGATATGAGTGACAGGGCACTATAAAGTTAACTGGTTTACTATGCTTTTTTCCCACTAGCAGCTTTAAAGTTGATTTGGGTAATAAAAAATCAATATGAAGCTGGCAAAAGCATACTATGGAACCTAGGGTAGAACAAAACAAACCTTATTGTATTCATTAAGTGGACTCAACTTAGCATTAGAGTTGTTGGTAACAGTTGCATTAGCAAAGTAGGTTCCTGCATCACCGGTTGTATCTGGATGACTTAATATTTCCATGGTTCTCTGCAAGAAATTTTTGAACATTTGTATCAAAATATATTTAAAATGTATTCATGTTTAGAGAACAATTATGATAATTTAAAACCAATGATCTATCTGATAATGTTAAAAATTGTACTCGCAGTATATCTGGTCAATGGTATAATAATAATAATAATAATAATAATAATGTGGATGGCAAAAACAAGCAATTTGTGGATTTTCAAACCCATGGGGTGTACTTTTAATTATCACAATCACCTAATAGGAAGATAATTAAAAAATACCTGGAAAGCTATGCGAAAGGCATGCCAGTCCTCATTCTTTGGTAAAACACCCATCAACATTTCCAAAAGAGTATCGCTATCCAATCTGGCCTTCTGAGCATTTCTAGCCCTTTCTTCTGTTAGTTGATCTCCGCCAAAGAAAATCTGAAATAATGGAAATTATTATTATTATTATGAATAAAGGGGGAAGCACATTTATGTGACTTCAATTTTTTCAAATGAAGAAAGCATCAGTAATCAACTAACATGGAGCTTCTCAATTCCCTGCATTCAGGGTGCTTATTTTTGATTAATTAGTTGGTACTTTTAACTATTATCTTTGCATAGCATTTCATGGACATTAACAATTGTACAAAAAATTTGTTACCTGTTCTCTAATTTCTTTTCCATCTTCATTTAAAGGAACATAACGCTGGTGCAAATCTTGTAGTATTTCTACCATTTCTTCATTCTCATTACGAAAAAGAAGACATAGTGGATACTGCAAACAAAACCAATGAAAATACTAAATGCTAGGAATACATGATTATAACATTGAAAGTATTAAATCAATTTTAGATTAATGTCCACTGTATTTATGGATTTAAAAAATAAATCTTTTCAATCAATAGCTTATTAGCCTAGCCAAATATGTTGGCTCCTTTACTGTCTCTGAAATCTCCTTCATCTTAGAGGAATACTGGTGCGAAATGTGTCTAATTGGCTAGGGGTTGAAAGCCTGGCATCCACCTTGTCACAACACGGGACGAGTGTATTGTAAACCTTCCAATGAGTCTGCTGGCATCATGTTGATTTGGTAAGACCTCATGCAGAGGAATGTCCTTAATTTTTTTAACCTGCTGGTTGTCCAATCCCACTGGCGATCTGAGGCCATATGACGTGCCTTCACTTCTAAGTCAATATTGTCACCAACAATTTGGTAACGCCTAGTGCTGCCTGTGTCCTGTTTTGCATCGAGTACTGGCTGGTCAAAGCCCTCCCCAGCCTTCTTCTTTAATCTCAAGGCCATTCTACTACTTACACTTACAAACTGATGTGACAACCTTTTCAGCACCTAAATAATTAAAAAAGATAACAATGAAAATATTTTCAATTGAATCTACAACTGGTAATATATTAACATCTAGTTTTTTCAATTAAAAGTTTAAGAAAGTGATAGTTTTCCTCTCACATTATGAAATTCACTTGCTTTGAGGATATTTTTAAAGCTAAGCTAAAGCTTGGCTATTTAAAATTCAATGTTTTTCATGAGGATTGAGAAAGCTGTAGAGCTCTGTCACAAGTTAGGAAAGGACAATCATTTATTGAGAAAAAATGAGGAAATTGTCCTTTATCCCAGAAAAATTCATTAAATTCAATTTTATTTTTAAGCAAAAATCCAAGAAAGAAAGTATACACAATTTTATAATATATAACTCACCATTGTTGAGCACCCTCCATTCTGCATGGCAATAGCATTCTTGCAGGCCCATGCAGCCATATCTTTGTTTCTTGCCTTTAATATAACACAGGCTGGGGACACTATCTTCAAAGCCTTCTCATCATATGTAGACTGACTCCTCTTTCGAGTGGTTACACATCTAAGGAACCCATGTAGAGTTGGAGCTCTAGTTTTCAATTCTGTATTAACTGTGTTTACATTGACATTACTAAGGGTATGGGGATTTGTCTGTCGGAGAACGCTTGGATCATTTAAGCTGCATAAATTGTCAACTTCTTTCTCTGCTTGCTTGTACATCTTTTCAATAAGCAAGGGCCTATTAGGAGCATGGTTCCAAACTGCATGCAAAGCAAAGTGGTCTTGTCCTAAAGATAGATGCTTGATGACATCTTTATGCCAAGCATCAACAACATTATAACTGGCACAATGGCTTGGATATTCTATTGATACCTGAAAAATATTTTAAAAATTACTACTCGCAAACTGTTAGGCAGTAACATGTAGCTCTTTAAAAGCTGAAGCTAAGTAGAATCCTCTGTAAACTTCAAACGAAAAAGATTGTATTCAGAAGTCCTTAATTAACTTGACATCATTAATTAAAAGCATTTGAACATGAGTCATCAAAAAGTGTTATCATATGGAATAAGGAAAAATTAACTATGCTTTAAGATATTTCACAATGTTACTTTCTCATTACAAAATACCTTGATTGTGGTGCCTTGGTTATGCTCAACTGCTTCTGCCACTGACTGAATGACTCCCAAGTTTGACACATCACTCAGCACTGAGTAAGACTCCTGTCTATGGTGGGAGTGAAGAAAAAATAATTAATGTTATAACTGAAGAACTAGATGCATTTGTTCTGAAAATGTTTAGCTTTAAACAATTATGTGGTTGGAGAGAAAGAGAGAGAGAGAAGAAAAAGAAAAAAATAAAAAGAGTGCGTGAGAAAAGAAAGAGAGATCTAAAATAACCAAGTGATGAGATTCATGTATCTTACCTTGTAATCACTATCTGTGATGATGCTTTGGGCACTATGTTTTCTGCTGCAGCTGCTGGACTTTGGAACAGTGATTTAGAGCTACTGCTACTGACCTCAGAGTTATTAAGGAATAAAATTATAATAAAAATGAAATGAAAAAGTGAACTATTTTTTAAAAGACAAGTAACAATATCCATCTCCGAAAGCCACTAAAATCTTATTATCAGTGGAAATTTTCCAGCTGCTTCTTATTAGAAAGATAAATAGGAAACGATTTTACTTTTATTTAAAATTGGAAATTTAAGAGACCAAAAGAAGGCCAAATAGCTGCAGAAAAGTCTGCATATAGATGATTTTATTTATTACAGAAGATTGTGTCTGTCAGCACCTTGAAAATCTTTCTCCAACTGCTAATCTCTTCCGAGCACTCCCTTTCTTCGAGACAGGTGAAAGTGTTGTTGGAGTTGCTCTTTTGGATCTTACTGGACTGTAACTACCTGATTTTAATGCTAAATAAATAAATTAAGGTGTTCCTGTTAACATTAAGATGCATTAAGATAAATACTGTTAATGCTTCATTTATCATATTATACAAGTTTATTTCACTGTAACATATGCATCCACTTGTGTGGATGAAAATGACAATATGAATACAATTTCTGTGAATAAGCTTTTAAGCAATCACAATGAGTAAGACTATTTACTATTTACTATTAAAAAAAATTACTACTATTACTCAATTGCCGATGAGTGCAGCACTGTCTTCTAGATCCCTCCTAGCAAAAGCGGAGGAGAGAAACTGAGCTAATGCAATAAGGGTTTCTTCTTCTTGACATTTCATAATTATATATTATATGACTCTTCTAAAGAGTTCTGAAGACTGATTTAGCCATGTCATAAAACGTTTTCTTAGTGCTAGCATTAAAGCAATAGCTATTATTCCCGAGGGATTAACTGTAGGACGAAGAGTGCCCTAATTACATCTGGCCTTATTGAACTTTGAACTAACACCAAGACAGAATATCACTTTAAAATCTTATTCTAAATTGCTCGTATATATTTAATAATGTTTTAACATAAAAAAAACTTAATTGCAATTGTAGTCTCCTTTCTCTTCTGAATATCTTCTTTCAGTGATAAATATTTCGAAAATAAAGTCTTACATTTTCTGCAAACATATGTGTGACGCAGTGCAAACTCGGAACTCAGCTGCAGTAGCTCAATATCCAGTGATTTCTCAATCAAAATTTTTGCATCATCCTTTTTTAGTCGCCCTGAAATAACTGCTGAGTAACTAAGAATACCTTGCAACCGAAAGTCAGTGCCACAACACACGCATTTTTCTGCTTTGAAAACAGCTTTTTTCGGTGTAGCCATTGCTCACTATTTACAGCCATATCGCCATAGCTGTCAAATTTGGCGCATGGCAAGCACGTGGGTCATGTTTATATATTCAGAAGCAAATGTTATTGAAAAGCAAAAAAAATACAAAAACATTGGATACATCTTTTTCTTGTAGAAAATATTATTTATTTTTCCATTTATTCTTTAAATACAGTAAATAAAATTAAATAAAGCAGAATTAAATTTGTTTTACGTTTCATTTTGGTCTAATGACATTCAACTGCAGTTTCACTGCAGAGCAGTTCTATTTGATTGACGGAAACCTAACTGGTCTTCAGTGCTAGTAAAAGCGACTCCACCACAAGGTATATTTAGCAAGCTAGCTTTTACGTTGCTCTGACACTCAGGGTATTATGCTGGGGACTTATATGAGAGTTGATACATTGTTTCTTATGTGTCTAAAAGAAAAAATAAGTTTTTGAAGTCATCCATTGTCCCCCCCCCTTTTTAATTAAAAACTTTTCCCTATAATGCAGACATGTTGCATATATTATATCATCTCCCAACCTTTATTTGGGGAAAATATTTGTTCCTGACATAATGACCTGCTGAAATCTTTTGTTGGAGATGATTTGTCTCAATGAAGTCAAGGTTTGTGAACCAGGCTCCAACCATTTCTTTTTCTTCCCTGACATCAGGAGATAGGGTCCATGTTCCTGTAGCCATCCCCAGACATCCACTGGTGTTCATTCTCAACACGATGGTTCCCCCCCTCCCCCCCCCCCCCCCCCCCCCCCCCACTTTGACTGAGTCAAAAAAATTTTTAAAATCATTATTTATTTTATTTTATTTTATTTTTGCATGTATTTTGGTGACTGTCTTACCATAGATACCAAACCATGTTTTTGTTTTACATCAAATATGCAGAGAGGCTTTGTTTAGTAAAAAGCTGCTTGAATTAAAAATTAACAGGATTTGATTATTTTTACCAATACATGTGCACAGTTTTATAAGTATTGAAACAAGCTATTATATAACTAATGGTAAAACTGGTGAAGTTGAAAACCCATAGGCCTTGGCCCATATTTGTATATATTTGGTGCACAAAAAATCTATTAAACTCTGTTGTTGCAACATGTTTTGTGTCTGTATATTTTGCCAGCTTTGCTGTCTAGTCTTATGTTAGTGCTCATCTTATGGTTTGCCCAAAGATAATTAAGTATAAAAGATGTCTGCAGCAATTTTGTGTGAGTAATATGCAGAATATCATTTTATTATTATTTCTTTAAATAAAGAATTAAACAACTTTTTGTAGTAAGTATACTGAAACTTTTATACTAGTATGTACACTACTGTTGTGATCTCATTGTACTAGTCTTTATACTAGTATGTACACCACTGTTGTGATCTCATTGTACTAGTCTTTATACTAGTATGTACACTACTGTTGTGATCCCATTGTACTAGTCTTTATACTAGTATGTACACTACTGTTGTGATCTCATTGTACTAGTCTTTATACTAATATGTACACTACTGTTGTGATCTCATTGTACTAGTCTTTATACTAGTATGTACACTACTGTTGTGATCTCATTGTACTAGTCTTTATACTAATATGTACACTACTGTTGTGATCTCATTGTACTAGTCTTTATACTAATATGTACACTACTGTTGTGATCTCATTGTACTAGTCTTTATACTAGTATGTACACTACTGTTGTGATCTCATTGTACTAGTCTTTATACTAGTATGTACACTACTGTTGTGATCTCATTGTACTAGTCTTTATACTAGTATGTACACTACTGTTGTGATCTCATTGTACTAGTCTAGTGCTAATAAACTAGTTCTGAATAAAGCAAGTCAGAATGATGACTGAATCATCACAATTTTAATGTCTGTTATAAGTACTGGTACCTAGTAAATTCCCACTTGGTCATTCTGGAGTTGTTTGTAATCAAAGAATGTTTATTTATTCAATTAAGACCATTATTTAAGAGAAACTGGGTTGAAGTTGTAGAGAGGCATAGATAAAGAGAGGTGAGAAACAAATTGAATACTATGAAAATTTCAGACTCCTATTATATTTTCTTATAGTTGTTATATTTTCTCTCTCATGCCTCATAGAGCACATTCAGGACAGAAGACTAACAGATCTGCACATCAAATATGGCAACCCACTAAAAAACTTGCCGCTTAATTGCTGATTAGACACTGAATAGATTCCCCACAGGGATTACATAGCAAGCATTAGCATTTAATGGGTTGCCATATTTGATCCAGGGATCTATTAGTCCACTGTTCTAAATGTGCTCATTAACAAATAACATCATACAGAACCTGGGTAGGGGGTAAAACTTATGCTTACAACAGGTATGTATACAAAACTGATGAAGGATACTTGATAGATAAAAAATATTCCAGTTTTTCACCACTTGAGAGTTACATTTACACTTACTGTCATATTTAAGATATTTCATTTACACACATAACCCCAACCAGATAATATGATGTGACTTTTTTATTCATCAGTGCAGTGGGGATCATAGTTGTATATGTGTCTGTAGTCTCATATGGAAATATCTTAACACACTGTGGACATGATATACAGTGATGATCATAGTTCTATATGTGTCTGTAGTCTTATATGGAAATATCTTAACACACTGTGGACATGATATACAGTGATGATCATAGTTGTATATGTGTCTGTAGTCTCATATGGAGATCACTGAACACACTGTGGACATGATATACAGTGATGAGAGAGCATTTTAAAAGTGGCAAACTACAGGTCTCTTTGCAGTGAATTTCAGCCTTTTGTTTCCTTAATGTGAAATGTGTACAAAGTACAAGGTATATAGAAATTTACATGGGAACATTTTTAGTGCACAAATGTTATTAAAAAGTACTGTACAGATGTTTATAAATAGTTTTATAACTCTTTGAAATCAAATTGAAAATCTACAATGTAGTTTTTGTTGTTTAACATACTTGTATTATTTTAGGTAATTAAGATTAACTTTAAATTTTAACACACTTCTTGAAAATGTATTTGACCTTTGTTTTTCTTAAAATTATCATTTCAACATTAAAAATGTACCAACCAACTTTTAATTATAAATCAATATTAAATGATAATATTATCATAATTTGGTGGTGGTGTTGTTATATTTATATGACTGTCTAAGAATAAAAGGTTTAAGAGCTCAATTCCAATGAAAATAAGTGCATTCAAAACAGTGGACTAACAGATCTGTGGATCAAATATGGCAACCCACTAACAAGCTTGCCTCTTAATTCCTGATTAGCCACAGAACAGATTCCCTGCAGGGATTATGCAACGAGCATTCAAGTGGGTCTGTTAGTCTGCTGTACTGAATGCACTTAATCTCTCTAGGTGATCAGATATGCATACCACCCTCTGGCTTTGGGTAGAAAACAGAAAATGGGGTCATTATTAAAGCATGTTAAAAACAAAAGGAGACATGCCAATGACAAGAGTCCCTGTGGAGTTGGATCGATTTACATAGATCAATAGTGTCATTGGGAATGAGTCCTAAATTAAGGCACTAGTAGATATGTCAGTGGCAATACTAAGATGAATAAATATAAAATGATAAAAAGAAAGTGTACTGATAGTTTCTAATATGATTCTTTTACTTCCAGAAGTGTTTTATGCGGTTCAAAATGATAACATTGGTAATATTAAAGAATCAGGGACCACTGAAAGACAAAGTATTATGCAAACTTTTTGAGAAGTAAAAAACTAGGCCATGTCTCCCATTTCTCCCTGCAGAATCTTACAGATATCATGTCACCTCTCCATTCCATTTTCTTCTGTCTCTCCCTAAAATGTCGCCAACTGTATAAGCCGTTCAGTTCTCGGAAGACGCAGTATATGTACATTTTATGAAATAGAATAAAACTAGGTAAAAGTATTCTTCAGCCCGAATTAACCCCGCCCCCCGTCGGACATCAAGGAACCATTGTTAACCTTTAAAGGTATCAAGTTCAGCAATACTTTGTGTAAATATTTTTTATTCTATTTTCATTGGTTGTCTTTCCTTTTGTGCGCCAACACTATTTTAATGAAACACAAATAAAAGACATAAGTGTTGGCCCACAAAGCGAAAGAAAACCATTGAAAATAAAATAAATATTTACACGCTTCATGGTAACGTATGTATCGGTAACGTATGTATCATTTTAACGTGACAAAGAAGAATAAGCGACGTAAAAATAAGCGTGCGCACATATACAACGTCGCACGAAACCAGAGAGTCGCGACAACAGAGAACAAACAATGAAATCAGAAAACAATACCTTCACGAATGATGCGTTACTCAGTAAACTGATTCTTATGTGATTTATTTTTTCTAAGAAGCATATTTGGGTTCATATGTACTGCTCCATAAAAATTAAAATGTTAGATATACATGTACAAACCTAAGTCGCCACAACTCTAGTGTTAAATATTTACAGCGCTAGAGCAATAGGCGACATCATGTTTTAATTGGGATGCGTTAATAATAATAACCTCATTTATTTGGGATGAAGGTCTATAGATGGACAAATCAAAATGGTTTGCGTTAAGCCGCATCGTGTCTTCTCTAACACAATCCTACAGTCAGTGCTATTATTATGTAAACCAGGTGAGCATTTTGGTGAGAGGTATTCAGATAGGACCAAGGTCAGTAGGAAGAGGAAGAAGCTTCACGTGCCACATTGCCACAATTTCCACACGTAGACTGAAATTTTGGCACTACGAACTGATGTAGTTTGTTGTAAGTACTGTATAGATGATATAAGGCAACACTGATCGGTTTATGTTGACGATATTTTATCCAAAAGTCTGCATTTCCCACTTCAGACGTAATGGCTCTTGGATATATTTCATTGACATAAATGCTGAAATGAGCTTGGAAAGTTTAATAACTTTTTATATTGCTTTTTCCAGAAGGAAAGTATTTGCTCATAAAGAAGTTAGAAGATTATTCCAGCCGTCCAAATGTCTGAACGCGTTATTCCGTCTTAAACAAAGCAAGACGACAAAGCAGGTAACTACTGTAACATTCTCAGCTCCCAATGGGTGCCTTTTTTATTTTTTGACAGTGACCTGTACAAATATATCCTGTTTATTAAAGTTAACTGACAATAAACAAATATTTTTTTTATAGAGAACTAGCAGCGACCAGGAAAGCAACCGTATATTTGCAGGGCACTGTCGACCTCCCTTGACTATATTTTTTTCTGATTGCAATTTCGATTACATACCGTCCTTGATATTATAATCTGAAATAAATGTTTGCATAAAGTATTTGATTTTAAAAAGTTGAGCTTAAGTGCCAGCATTTGGATTAGGAATTTATTTAAGTATGGATGCATTGGAATAAAGTAATTGGTAGAATCATTCTGAAGAGGGTTTTAATAAGCACATGTAGCAATAAAATCCTGAATTTATATCACTCTACCCACAAAATACGCAAAATAATGTATAACTAAGAAAGTCAAAAACCAAACAAGATCATTGTTATTATTATGTATTTCATTTTGTCAGATCCTTAGATATTGTTATGAATTTTATTTAATCCATTTCATTTTTCATTTAATTTCAGTGCCTCGAAACAACCGTCTACGATGAGATTGGACGCACTCCCAGAAAAGACATCAGATTCGTGTTCGCCAGCGCCCGCACCCATGTCAACGTTGTCTTGCGTGTCGAAGTTTGTCGTATAGTCAACTTGCAGGGTTGACATTTGATTTGGATTTAAATGTGATATTTGCTTTGGTTTGTAATATTCTGCATCAAAACGTGTATCAAATGAAGTGCAGCGTATAACGCGTGTTTTATTCATGAAACTTCTAATAAAATGGACTAAATCCAAGCGTCAACCCTGCACGTCTCTGGTTTATTATAATATTATACATGTGTAAACAAGTTGTACACTGTAACACAGTACTATCTGCACACGATGTTTTTATCATCGTTTAGAATTTTTTGTTCATAACCACCAGTTCTCGAACCTGAAACGACACTTTTGAAATTATCCTAAAACAAAAAAGTGCCTTGCTTAAGTGATCTATGAAAATAAAATTAATTGTTGTAAACTTATCATTAAGTGATGTGCAGGTAGAGCGCTGTAGTGGTATGACCGGTTTAATGTTTGATTGTAAAATTTTGTGTGAGCAAGTATGTAGTAAGACGCTTTGTCATGCACTTAAAAATGCATTTTTATTCCTTTTAAATTGGATACAAACATGGATCTTTATGAAGTTAACTTTAGAAAAGAAAAATACGTAAAATGCATATAGGAATCTTTTATTGAGGGCTCATTTGAGGAAATGAACAAGATGTAAATCTACAATAAATGTAGACGCTTTAATCCAAATTATGACACTTAAGAATTAACGGCAGAATGAAATTGTAATATGTGTAATATTATTACAGAATTGCCCACACGCATTGAAATTGTAAAAATGCGGTTATGACGAATGGTAAGAATAAGCTTCCTGTGGTTCCCGGTGTTTTGATATACTAGTAGTATGTCTGATCAGTGATAGACCCATAGTTTTATTGCTGGGAGAGGATAGAAATGTTTTTGTTTTCAGAAAATCAAACCAGGGGTTGGGTCAGATTTTTTTAATTGATAAGTTTTTGTTATTAAGGAAGTAAAATTAACTTTTTACCTTCATTACAAAGCGGATATACTCACAAAGAGAAACGGTGAATAGTAGAAAGTGTTTCCTCTTGGTCAATTAAAATGTATATGTAGGACTGGCATTTATCGCATCTTTTACAACTTGAAATTTTGAAAAATCCTTATCAAATCTGTATCGAAAACTACAGTCGTCGTCAAGTTCTGTTTTGGAGGTAATGGGGGTAATTGGTATTTCCTAGTAATTTTGTAGACTGTTGTCAATCCTCTAAAAACACGACACTGGTCTGTTTATTGGTGATTTAATGACCTAACGTCTAAAATTCCTTTTTCTTTTGTGATTTTTTTTGTGTAATCAAATATTAAAAATCAAAATTCTATCGGAAAAATGACACTTTGATTGGTTAGAGTAAGTTTTACACAAAATTGGAAGGTCAGTGTTTTACTTAATGTTGATCTTGTACTTGGTACTTTCTTAATTCTATATTTCGGTCGGGATCAAGGGGTGATTGAGAACAAAAGGCCTGATTAGGTGCCAGTCCTGCACATGCTGTTGGGTTATTTTTGCCGAGTTTTTTTTTTTTTTTTTTTTTTTTTTTTATCACTGAACCCGAGACCGTTGAGTTAATTAGCATTTTCTGATTAGTTATTTTAAGTAAACTTGTTTTCGCATAACCTTTTCAATTTTGTTTACATATTGTTCTTAAAAATGGCTATGACTGGGATAAGGTTGTAAACTGACCACGTCTTCATGCTGTTTTTGATTCACACTACGCATAAATTTAAGTGTTCGCTCAAAATTGTGCCACCAAAGTATTATTTTAAGATTTAAAGAGAAGAAAAAATGACGCACAATATCAGGTACATATTTATTTATCTATGAAAAAAGCAAATTTACCGAACTGAATAATGTTTGACTGCTGTTTGGTGTTGTGTGTGATCATCAGCATGGAAACATGGAGTTAGTTGTAGGGTCATGAATGCGTTCCCGCGTGCGAGGAGAACGCTTACACGAGATCATATGCACTTTGAATTTCAATACTGTTACATTTTGGCTCACTCATAAGACAAATACTTCAATGTCAACTTTGAACGATGGCTGTAAAGTACATCGCGACAAATCTTCAACTTTCTCTTTTAACTCTGGGCAAAAAACCCCGAAATTTCATGTTCTTTTTTACAATCAAAACGATTGATATTGAGCGACACTTTTCAAAGTGCATAAAATCTCCCACACATTTAGTTGTAGATAGTTGTATTTAAGATTGATTTACATCTCGAAATGCTAAGTCGTTATGAAAATTACTGTATGGCGCAATTGCTTGTATTTCTTTTAATAAACGTACATGAAAGTTGTAATAGATGTAGTTTCAAAATGTGCAAAAATGCCGCTTGCTCATTCTTTCCTTTAGCTCGACTCGAACCTTTGGTTATCAACTTAGTCGTCGTCTTCTCTTTCTTGATCTGTCGCCTTACCTACTGAGCTAATGACTCAGCTTGATTTTCCTCATTCGTATGATCCTCTTGTAGTAGTTCAAATAGTTTATTTGGGTTTATTTTTGCAAAAGGTAATTTGCTGGGACCTAGAAGCGCCAGGAATCGAACTGGGGACCTTCTGTCTCAGAGACAAGCGCGTTACCTACTTCTCTAAGTGTTCCCACCCACCCTCCTCGTGTAGACTTTCTTCTTATAGAAACCAAAGACAATTTCTAATAGCACCTCATTGTAATTCCAATGTGCCCGGGCCAGGAATCGAACCCCAACCCCACGCTACCACTGAGCAATATAGCCATCAGTAAAAACGCTAAGACATTTTGTATATTCAATAAGTTTTTTATTAAGAGCAATAAGCAATACAAATTGCTTTTATGTATTCAATTATTTATAAAACATATATCTGTAAAATATCATCGTCTTCAGTCTTTTTATTACTACAAGTTAAAAAGCGTTTAGTATCTTAAAGAATATTATGATATTATAGTATAATATTGATGTCTGCATTTAAATTCACTTGCAGGTGTAAAAAATATAACATTCTTATATATTCGACTTGACAAATAAACTATTTACCACACCAATGGTCTTATGTTTGTTCTTAATGACAAAAACAAAATATTTCAACTTCTTCAATAAAAAAAAAATAATAATAATGATAATAATAATAAACAATGGTGGATCTAGTCTCCGCCCTCCCCGAGGAGAGAGACCCATTCTGGACTCACATGATCAAGTTCTCAAAATATTCCATCTCGCTCCAAATGTCAACATCTGACCCCTTTCAAATGTCCTGGATCCGCCATTGTTTTTTTTCTATATAATAATGACAATTATGAGATTTTTATTAAATGCTCTGTTTAAAATTGCACGCTTTTTTCAGTCAAACACTTAATGTTGGGAGCAAAAAACGGATACGCACTTTCGTTATGTTTGGCAAAAAAAGCGTCAAAAGTCCTACATAAAAAAAAAATATATATATATATATACACAACGTTTATACTAACAGCTATTGACAAACTGGAAAGACTAATGAACATTAGATAGTAAAGTGAATATGAAATAAAAAAAATTCTTGTAATAACTATTTAGAAAGTAAACTACATGTTCAATTATGAAATTCGGGTTAAAATCCAATGGACAGATCAAGGTATTTCTCATATTTCCCACATCCATTTTCAATTAGAAAACAAACTACATTTACATGAAATCAGGCTTAAAATCCAAGAGCCAGATAACGATTTTTCTTATATTTCCTACATCTATTTTCAATTCTAAAAAAAAGCTTCTGAACATAAATTCGAATAAATTCGAATATACATCAATAATTTCTGCATCATCTGGTCGATAGAATGATGCTGTTAAGACAGAATTGCCGAAAACAGTTAAATTTGGAAAATAAAGCAATTTTCATTCCTATAAATGTATTTGTTCGACAGATTAATGGCAAAAACATATATTTCAGGATAAAACGTGTACATATTTTACATTGTAAGAACTACGTTCAGAGATAAGTAAAACACGAAAACAGTGTCTTTTCCATCATATGAATGGTATTTACATGTACGAAATCAGCTTTTCAAGAAGGGATTTTTCTCAAATAGAAATGAAATTTCTTAATTCTACATACTTCACCTGAGACATAAAATAATCGATCTTGATTCGTAAAATGGCATCTCTTACTCAACAAGACAGCAAATACTCAAATTTCAAGAGACGATAATCCTTTTTTCCCTTCTGAACATTGAAAGAAAGACACACAATGAGCGTAAGTCGTCTCATTTTTGATTTCAGTACATTTGGAGAATGAGACTGATGTTTACTCTCGCCGCAGCCGGTAAAAACAGAAATTAAGAATTCGACACCGGACTTGTAGAATTTATTAATGGATTCGATAATGTGTTCATTGGTGATTGAGGTGAAATTGTTGAATATTACAGAAAAATATTTGGCTTTAACTCGACATAAAATTTGTATATTTTTGCTTACTTAATTCGCATCTAAACTAGAAAGTCATCCCCTGCTGTCTTGCTGAAGAATACCACATATAGTACCATTTCACAAATGTCACTTGTGACAATCTTGAAACTACGATAGTATACAACATACTTCAATACAATAAAGCAAGTTTTTAACTGATGATAATGCTTTCTGATATATGATTACGTTTTAAATATGTAACATTTAATTCGTAAATAACCTCAAATCCGTGATGCTATATTGATATAAAGCACGTAAAAGACACCTTTGGACA
Source organism: Lingula anatina (assembly GCF_051362555.1). Lineage (NCBI taxonomy): Eukaryota > Metazoa > Brachiopoda > Lingulata > Lingulida > Lingulidae > Lingula > Lingula anatina. The sequence goes on from NC_141770.1 coordinate 3,891,930, forward strand.
GAGCCTTTTCAAATCCGTTCAAAACAGCATTTCGGGCTATCAGTTCGCCCCTTATGCATTGAAGGTGTTCATCTTATAACATGTCACGCAGAAATCAATACAACCACAGTTTAGCTCACACATTTTATTGAAATGAAATATTAAATGTTAATTTACGAATCTTGCCAATATTCGAAATGGAAGTGTATTACTATATCCCCTTAATACTTGAATTATGTTCTTTACTTAGGAAATGGACGTTTGTTACTATACCTATGACATATTCTATAATTCCACGACCTACCGCTCAGTAAATTTCAACATGCCAATAGCCGGACTCTCACAAGTCATTTCACAACATTTTCCCCTCCTTGGCCATTTCTCACGGTAAACTTCCACTGCCACTACTATTTCTACTAAATATGAAGTGCAACTGCATCTTCCTTTGTTTTATGAGACGTGGCGAGATGAATTGAAGGAGGAAATAAATGGTACGTGGGGGAAAATGTTAGGAAATGGTCAAAACCGCTTTTAAGCAAACGGGTGCCAAAATACTTTTCAAAAATAAATCACAATTAACTTATCACCAATA